>NW_026606165.1:5000-15000 GCF_029834395.1 Sorex fumeus
GGGCACCGTGCGGAGAGAGGGCGGGGTCGCCGCGGGTCGGAGGGCGAAGCCGGGCCCCGGGGGGCCCCCCTCGACCGAGAACAGCGCGCCGTCGTCCAACCGAGGGCCACCCGGCGGTGGCGAGAGCGGAGCGGCAACGGGAGGAGCGAGCGGACGGCGGTCCCAGGGAGCGAAAGCGCTGGCCGCCGGAGCCGCAGCGGCGGGCGAGACCTCCGAGCGCGGGCGAGCCGCGGGACCGGGACGCCGGCAGCAGCCCGGTGGACAGACGGGAAGTGGAGGAGAGGAAGAGGCCCCCCGCGAGGGGGGCCCCGCGAGAGGCAAAGGAACGCCGGCAACCTCCGACCGCCACGCGGGTCGAGACCGGAGGAGGGGAGGCGGCACGAAAAAGGGCGGCAGCGCGGGGCGGGGGGCGAGCCGAGGGTGCCCCAGGGAGGGCGAACCCTCCGCGGGCCGGGATGCCCCAAAGGCGGGGCCCCGGCACCCGGCGACGGCCACCGCCGCCGCCGCCACCGCCGCCAACGGCCCACCGCGGGAATCTCACCACCCGAGGCCTCCGAGCACAAGGGCGGTCCCGCGGCAGCCGAGGACGGACGACGACGACGACGACGGCCACCCTGCCACCGGGCGGGCGAGACTCGAGCTACACCCCGGCCACGACCACCGCCAGCGCGGACAGGTCAGGCGCCCCCGACGACTCGTCCCGGCCCTCAAACGCGGAGGTCACCGGCCGACGGCGAGACCGACACCCCCGACACCGGTGAGACGCACGCCCACCCCCCGCCGCTCGACGCACGTGCCTCCGACCGACCCCTCCGGGCTAAACGAGGCCCGTTCTGGGAGGGGTCAGCCGCTCCAGAGGCACGGCGAGACCGGCAGGGGGCAGGGCACGACCTGCACCGGGCGAGAGAGCGGACGCCGCTGACGGGCGACCCCCACGCGAGGGGGAACACGGGGGCCAAAGCACCACCGGGCTCCGCACGGGCACACAGCCTCCCCTGGGGAGGGGCCCGAGGGGCCGGGGGGTCCGGGCCCGCGAGGGCCGGGGCAACGCAGCACACGCGCCGGGTGGGCTCCGAGGGGAAAACGCGAGAGGGAGGCGCCCGCCGCCGGGACCGACCGGGCCACCGGGAAAACTCTGCACGGGAATCCCACCGCCCAACGACCAAGGGCGGTCCCGCACCCACGCCCGGGACGCCGGCCGGCCCGACGGCCGACCCACCGACGCGCGCTCCACCACGGAAGCCACAGCCGCGCACGGCACCACGGTGCCCCGACCGGCGGGGACCCGGATGGTCCAGCGCCAACCACCGACACCCGTTCCCCAGCCCCAACGCGAGGCAGGGAAGGCCGACGGCGCCCAGAGCCTCCACAAACCGCTCTTCCTCTTCCCTCTGCCCATCCGAGTCCTGCCGGAGGGTCCGGGTACCCAGACGGCAACGTCCAGTCACTCGGGGGCACGCCACCGCGCGGACCGCGCGAGAGCGTCTCGCTCGGCTGGGGGCCGAGAGCACGCACACCCCGAAGCCGGGCTCCGCAGCACCACCGCCGGCTGCGGCACACACAGACACGGGAGCGGACAGCGTGTCGTCCCCCCCCCACGGGAAGCACGGCTCCCGCGGGGCAGAGCGGGGGATCGCGCGGGCATAGGTCGGGTCCAGGAAGCGAGACCATACCCGCGCACACGCCCGTCTTCTCCGACCGCGCACACACGGGCCCATCCGAGCCCCGACCACCGACACGACGCCCCGACGCCGGGACGCCGGCTCGGCCCGGCGGGACCCTCCCCCGACGGGGGGAGGCGCGGGCCGCGGTAGGCAAAGAGCGAGGGCGCTCGGCACCCCCCCCCACGTCTGGGGGGAATGACGGCGGAAGCCTCTCCCCGCCACAGGGCGGCGGGGAAGGGCAGGCTCTGCTACCGGTGGCTGACAGCGCAGGTAGAGGAGGGGCAGCAGCTGGGGGATCCGGTACCCCAAAGGCACCCTCTCGGATCGCTAGAGAAGGAGTATTCTCCGCCGAGGGGGCGCCGCCCCCCGACCTAGGCCGGCTGCCCCGCTTCTCCGGGCTCCCCCGACTCGAGTGGGGGGGGTCTGCCGTAGTGGTCCGGTGGCCGAGCCCCGCCGAAGCAAGACCGACCAGAAGCGTGAGCGTCCGCGGTCAGGTCCGTTGTGTGCTGGGTCCGCGGGAGGGCCCGCCGCCCCTCCGCAGCACCCGGCAGACGGCCCCCGCCCACCACGGCGGGTGACCGGCTTCCGCCCCCGCAACGGGAGAGGAGCGGAAACCCCGGACAGAGCGAGAGAGAGCCCCCAAGGGGGGGGCCACCTCGTCTCCCAGAGCCCGGCACAACGACAACCCACCGCCGCCGCTCACGCGCCCGCGTGCGCGAGAGCCAGTTAATGCGAGGCACGCGGGCACGCGCCCGAGAAACGGAGGCCGCCCAACCGCCCACGACCCAAGCGGCGGGCCGCAAGGGGGCGAACGGCAAGGCGACTCCCGTGTGACAAACAACGACCGGCTCGACCCCCAGAGGGGAACACCACCGAACGAGGAGAGCCCCAAGAGGGCAGGACCGCGAAGCCAGGTGACGGGGAAACGGCACCACCGGCTCGGCCTCAGGCACCTGACAGGACGACCTGGAGCGCTCCAGGGGCACCACCGAGGGCCGGTTGAGGCACGGCAGCGCGCGCCACCGCCGGGCGGCCCCACCCCGCCGCGGGGAGGGGCCGGCTCGAGAGAACGGGAACCTGGGACGGTCCCGACAGAGCGAGGGTTGTCCACCGTGTCAGACGACCCCGAAAAGCCCACTCCCTGTGCACCAAGCAGGAGAGCGGCAAGAACGGGATCGGGCCGGGGTCCGCACCCCTGAACGCCCCGCCCCACCGCGAGGTGGGGGAGAAGCGAGAGGCCCGCTGGCAGAACGAGAAGAGCGGTCCCATTCACGTGGAATGTCCGTCCCTCGTCTGGCGCGGCTTAGGCCCGGCCCGGGAGAGCACACCAGCACCACATCGATCAGCAAGGAAAGGATGCGAGAAGCGAGCGGCCACCGGTCCCCCCGGACGAGGAGGGGACCGGACCCCGAAGGAGAGCGAGCAAAGGACAGCAACCCTCCGGAGAGGGGAGAGGCCCGTTTCAGCCTTTGCCCACCCTTCTGACCTCGGGGTGATTCCGGACCCCGACCGGACAACCCCCTCCAACGAGAGCGAGACTGCCTGACACGCAGCGGGCACGGGGGCCCGCGGGACTGGGGGAGGTCCGTTCACATCGGGGCCGCGGACGCCGGGCTGAACTCGGGCGCCTTAGGCCGGAGGTTGACAGCCACGGCTGGGACACTGCCCCCAGGTGCACGCGAGAGCCGGCGCACAGGGCCCAGGCGGGCGGCTCGAGCGGCGGGAGGCCAGGGAGGAAGTCCTCAAGACAGGCCCCGACCATCCCACACGCACCCGGGGGAACGACGGTCCCGATCCTCACGGCAGAGAGCCACCGAGAGAGAGCGTGTCAGCACACATCTCGCGGTCCAAACCGGTCCCGTCGCACGGGAAAAGGACCGATGTCGGAAACGGGACCGATCTGCATCTTCCCGCCGCACCTCTGGAACAGGGACCCGGCAACTGGCACCCAGGAGAGCCCCATCGCCCCGAGTCCCGGAGCTCCACGGGACAACTGGTCGACCCCGTGACTCGGCATGGTCGAAGCTGCGCCCGAAGCCACGCGACGACCCCACGGCGGCGGCGGCGGCGGCGGCGGCGGCGGCGGCGGCGGCGGCGGCCCGGAGGTCAAAGCCAGCTCGGGAAGGCTAAGGGGATAGAGTCAGAAGCCCAGAAACACCGCGGCGGGAAATCAAACAAAACTAAGTCCTCTTCCTTCTCGGGGCCGCGGACCAGGCGCCCCCACGGGCTCACGGCCGGACCCCGTCACCGTGCACCGATGCACCGCCCGCTGACCGGCCAAGGGCGGCACGCGTTCAGCCCGGCCATCGGCCCCGCTCCGAGACGCTGCGGACCGACCCTGGAGCTACGAGGCGCGGGCTCAAGCCGGCCGAGGGACGGGCCACGCGCCCGGGCCGCCCCGCGCTCGGGCCGGCCATCGGCCCCTCTCCGAGCCGCTGAGGACCCCGGAGCTGGCTACGCGGCACCCGCCGGCCAAAGGTCGGGCCACACGCCCGGGCCGCCCCGCTCTCGCGCCGGCCACCGGCCCCGCTCCGAGCCGCTGCGCACCCTGGAGCTAGCTACGCGGCACCCGCCGGCCGAGGGACGGGCCACGCGCCCGGGCCGCCTCGCGCTCGGGCCGGCCATCGGCCCCTCTCCGAGCCGCTGAGGACCCCGGAGCTGGCTACGCGGCACCCGCCGGCCGAGGGTCGGGCCACACGCCCGGGCCGCCCCCCTCTCGCGCCGGCCACCGGCCCCGCTCCCGAGCCGCCGAGGACCCTGGAGCTAGCTACGCGGCACCCGCCGGCAGAGTGCTGGTCGACCCGCCCCGGCAGCCAGGCCCGGCGCCGGCACCCGCCGGCGAAGGCAACACAGCCTCCCTCAAGAGCCTGCAGTTCCAAGCTCCACCGCCGGTCCTCGCGGGCTGGCGCCTCGACAGCGGGACCAATGTCGACTCGGACGCCGACATCCTGGAACGCCGCCTCGGGCAGTGAAACCGAAACGCTGCCGTCACCCCAGAGGAGCTCCGGCGCCATATAAAAGCGGACGGCAGGTGGCGCCCGAGCAACCTCAGCGGGATCGCCATCCCCCACCCCGCTCCCAACTGCTGCGGACCCTAGAGCTACACGACACGGGCTCAAGCGGGCACAAGGACGGCCACGGGCAAGGGCGTCCACGGGCTCGGGCAGCCATAGACCCAACTCGCTCCGGGCCGCTGCCGGCCCCGGGGCTTAGCTCCGCGGCACCCGCCGGCCGAGGGCCGGGCCCCGCTCCGGGCCGCTGCCGACCACGGGCCTTAGCTCCGCGGCACCCGCCGGCCGAGCGCCGGGCCGCGCGCCCGGGCCGCCCCGCGCCCGGCCCGGCCCTCGGCCCCGCTCCGGGCCGCTGCCGGCCCCGGGGCTTAGCTCCGCGGCACCCGCCGGCCGAGGACCGGGCCACGCGCCCGGGCCGCCCCGCGCCCGGCCCGGCCCTCGGCCCCGCTCCGGGCCGCTGCCAACCCCGGGGCTTAGCTCCGCGGCACCCGCCGGCCGAGGGCCGGGCCGCGCGCCCGGGCCGCCCCGCGCCCGGCCCGGCCCTCGGCCCCGCTCCGGGCCGCTGCCAACCCCGGGGCTTAGCTCCGCGGCACCCGCCGGCCGAGGGCCGGGCCGCGCGCCCGGGCCGCCCCGCGCCTGGCCCGGCCCTCGGCCCCGCTCCGGGCCGCTGCCGGCCCCGGGGCTTAGCTCCGCGTCACCCGCCGGCCGAGCGCCGGGCCGCGCGCCCGGACCGCCCCGCGCCCGGCCCGGCCCGGCCCGGCCCTCGGCCCCGCTCCGGGCCGCTTGCCGACCCTGGAGCTACGGCGCCACCCGCCGCCGGGGTGCTGGTCGACCCGCCCGGGCAGCCAGCCCCGGCGCCGGCACCCGGCTGCGAAGGCAACACGGCCTCCCTCAAGAACCTGCAGTTCCAATCTCCACCGTCGCTCCTCGCGAGGTGGCGCCTTGACAGCGGGCCCGAAGTCGACTCGGACGCCGACATCCTGGAACGCCGCCTCGGGCAGTGCGAGCGAATCGCTCCCGTCAGCCCAGAGGAGCTCCGGCGCCGTAGAAAAGCGGACGGCAGGTGGCGCCCGAGCAACCTCAGCGCGATCGATCGCCACCCCGCCCCGCGCGACTCCTGTGGAGGGAAACTAAATCCCACCGCCCCTCCCTCCCCTCGAGAAACAGGCAGGGCCGTTGGGGATGGAGAGGAGGACAATTCCCCCCCACCCCCACAAAAACTAAAACCACCCCCCACCACTCAGTGCGTGTGTTTGAGCGCGCGGGCCCGCCTGCCTGTTCTGTGTCTGTGTGCGTGCGTCCGTGTCCATCTCCGTCTCCCTCTCGGCCTCTGCGTGCCTGTTTGGGGTTCACAGCGGACTGGATGGACAAGGCACCCAGAGCTCAGAAGATCCACCCAATCCCGATGAACTTGACGAAAAGACCGGGGAGGACCCGTCCGTCTGTCAGGGGCCAACCTCCTTGGAGGAATAGGCGACGCAACCCGAGAGAGAGAGAGAGAGAGAGAGAGAGAGAGAGAGAGAGAGAGAGAGAGAGAGAGAAAGAGCGTTCCGGTTCGTTGTTCCCCGGCTCCCTCCCTGGGGACAACAAGAAGATGCGGCGGCGGTGGCGGTGGCGTGAGACATGAAGCGGCTCTAGGAAATCATCGGAGCTGGGTCCGCAGAAAGGAGCGGTTCGGGTTCGCCCCGGCGGAGTTTCGTGGAGATTTCCACCAAGGAACCGGCACCGTGGCCCTCTCGGGCGAACGGGCACCCTCGGGAACGAGCACACCCTCGTCGTGGCCACTCGCGAAGCTAAATGCAGGACGTTGTGCAGTGTGGCGCGGCGGCGGCGGCGGCGGCGGCGCCCACATCGAGAGAGCGCACGACCACCCGCTCGTTTCTCTTCACCATTTCCCGAATCGGTCACTGTGAAGCGGTGGTGTTGCGGGGGCGGGCGGGCGTGAGTGAGTGGGTGGGTGGGTGCGTGCGCGAGTGCGTGTTTCACGTGGCTTAATGCGTTTTAAAACGACCTCGAGATGGAGCCGTGACACCACGAACCTAAGGGACACGTGAGGCTGGGGACATAGCCGAGGGGTCCGGGTCCGGATGGCAGAAAAAAAAAAAATAGAACGGGAGTCAAGTCAGGCACCTGTGCCACACGTGAACTATGGGCAGCTTGCACCCCGTGACCCCGGTTGGAATCTCTGGAGATGGACACGGAGGGAAGACGGAGGGATGGGGAGGGACGGGGGGAGGGAAGAAAGTTTTGTCCGTTTGTCCCTGTACTTCACGGCGATTCATTCAAGACGTTTATAAAAAAAAAATACATATATATGTACACATATATATAATACACACGCATACATATGTACGTACGTACGTACGTGTGTACGTATGTATAAAAAGAAAAACAAGCAACCGTAAGCGAGCGAGCGAGCGAGCGAGCAAGCAAGCAAGCAAGCAAGCAAAAGCCAAGAAGGAAGCAAGCAAGCATGCAAGCGAGCCAGCCAGCAAAAAGAGTACGTACGAGTCCGTGGATAGACGCGCAGCGCGTCTCATGCTAAGTGAAATGAGTCAGAAAGAGAGGGACAGCCGGAGAAGGGACTGCACTCGTGGGTGGAGGGTCCAACCACATCCCATGAGGCTCGCACCTAAGGAGAGCAGATACACGGCCGGCCGGCACGAGAAGATTGCTCCCTAGCTGGAAGCCTGCCTCATGAGCCAAGGGGAGAAGGCAGCTGGAAGAGAGAAGGGAAGTTTCTCTTGACAGGGGTGCCTGTCAAGAGGTGGCACGTTCGCCCTGGAGGGAGGGGCGGAGGAGTTGAAGCCGGCAAGGCAGGCGGGCCCCCCCCCCCCCCCCCCCCCCCCCCGCTGCGGCGGCGGCTTGAGTGGCAGGGAAACGCCCTGCCGCTTTGCTAGCGCTCCAGCCTCCAAATCCCCGCAAACCCTCCAAATCCTTTTCGTGTCCCTCTTCCCTCCCTCACGGCCGTGAATAGGGAATAGGGACACGAAAAGGATTTGGAGAATTCGCTGCTGGTCCGAATGATGTCCGTTTCAGCCTGGTGCAGCCAGTATGGAGACTTCTCAGTCCGTGGAAAGGCGAGCTGCTTGGCCTGAGTATGGCTGGCCTTGGGTGGCTGTGGACCCAGGTTCGGTCCCTGGCACTCCAAGGGGTCATGGAAATCACTCATTCAGCAAGAAAGAGTACGTATTTATTTAAATAAATAACGAATACGACCACGACCACGACCATCCTGTTGTTCGTCGCTTGCCTGGAGCAGGCCCCACCCTGAGATTTTGAAACAGTGCCCTATTCAAGGCTGTTTCAGGCTTAGGAGAATGAGACTACAAAAAATAATGACTACATTTAAAAAAAAAAAAAACAAGTGAGTTCATGTCAATAAGCAAGCCAGTCAAGCCAGCAGAGCAAGCCAGCAAGCAAGCAAGCAAGGAAGCAAGCAAGCGAGCAAGCAAGCAAGCAAGCAAGCAAGCAAGCAAGCAAGCTAGCCGACAAGCAAGCAGGCAACAAGCAAGCGAGCGACAGAGTCCACCCTGACCACCGACAGAACCAAATAGAGGAGCAAGCAGGGCCTGGATAGGGGCGGTGGAGAATGAGACCCATCCTTATGACTGGTATTTGGCCTATTGGGTACGAAGGATCTTGGATCCCGAAGAAAATGATGGCTCGAGGAACTGGTCGGGATGGGAGATGTGTGCTGAAAGTAGAAAAAGGGCCAAACATGATGACCTCTCAGTGTCTGTATTGCAAAGCATAAACCCCGAAAAGAGGGGAGAGGGAGAGGGAGAGGGTGAGGGAGAGAGAATGGGGAATATGTGTCTGCCACAGAGGCAGGGAGGCAGGGGGAGGGTGTGTGCCTCTCTCTGTGTGTGTGTGTGTGTGTGTGTGTGTGTGTGTGTGTGTGTGTGTGTGTAGGCGGGGTTATAATACCCGGGATATTGGTGGTGGGAAATGTGCACTGGTGGAGGGATGGGTGTTTGATCATTGTGTGACTGTCCCCCAAACATGAAAGCTTGTAAAGATCTCACAGGTGAGTCAATAAAATTTAAAAAAAAAAAAAGTGCCATGGTTTCCTTCCCCCCCCCCCACCCCCCGGGGAATTTTATCAATGATACGTGTTTTCTGTTCACAGTACTTTGAAGCTACTGCATCTTCACCAAAGTTCCTTCACCACCACCACCACCATCGCCCTCGCACCCCCCCCCCCCCCGCCCCACCTCTCCCCAGGCTTTGTGTCACTTGATCAGCCCACGGGGGAGGGGGAGGCGTGGGGGGGGCGGAGGGGGCGGAGGGGGCGGGTCTTTACATCGAGAAAACCAGGGCCGCAGAGTCAAGGAGGATTGATTTGGCCTCCACGAAGGCTGTTTCTTGAAGTGCCCAGGAAGGAGGGAGGAGTTTTCTCCTGAGCCGCGGTTTTCCCTTTCTCTTGCTCCCCTTTCTCCTGCTCCCCTCCCCCGCCCGCCAGCGACAAGCTGAAAGAGGTCACCCACCCTACCACCTCCCATTCCAACCCCACCTCTGAGGTGCTTTGTCCAAAGCCTACACCCACCCAGGAGCGCTTAGCAGATCTTATCTCCAAGGAAGATACCGACAGAGAGCGGCATCTCTTCCTCTTCCCCCGCCCTCACCCTCTGGGCGGGCTGGACGGTCGTGGGGGGGGGGGGGCGGGGCGGGGCGGGGCGGGGCGGGGCGGAACGGCGGGAGCCCGGGAGCCCCCGGAGCCCCGGGCGGGCGGCAATTGTCCTGCAAAAAGAGGCGACCGGGCCCGCCGGCTTGGAGTCAGGTTCCCTCTGGCCTCTGAGGACACGGATCTTTGTGATTGATTGATTGATTGATTGATTGATTTTTTTGAAGGAAAATGAAACCAAAACCCTGGTTCAAGGACCACAACTCCCGGGAAGCTCTGGGGCCGCCACGACCATGGGCACCGCCCACCGAGATGGTTCCCGCCGCCTCCCCCTCCCCTCCCCTCCCCTCCCCGCCGTGTCCGTTCCTTCCTGTCCGTTCTCGTTCTCCTTCTCTCCCCCACCGCCACCCCCACCCGAAAAGCCCCCCCCCCCCCCCCCCCCCCCCCCCGCCACCCTCCGTCTAGAGAATTCGGGCGGGGGTTTCCTAGGAAAGTCCTGCAAGCATCTCAGATAGATTTAAAAGAGAGGCTTCAGCTTGATGCTTCAGCTTGATCGCAGGCACTGGCTTTCATCCCCCCCCCCCCCCCGCCACCCCCCCGCCCCCAACACACACTTGCAGCAAAAGCAAGCCAAAGAAAGCAAAAGCATGCGCCCTTTGATTCCAAGACTTAGAGTACGAGTGTGACTGATCTTTCTC
>NW_026606165.1:1820000-2137987 GCF_029834395.1 Sorex fumeus
TGTGAGGCCAGCGCCCTCCCTGATGACCCATCGCTCGGGCCCCTCACAAAGCAGAAAGTGTCAGAGCCAGAGGGAGCCTCAGTCTCCCCCCAGATCTGATGGGGCATGTGAGGGATCCTCAGCTTTAATTTAGTTTCGGGGCGACTTCCGCCACCTGGTCAGTCACAGGTGTGGGTGGATCATCCCAGCAGTGTCCCCAGGACATCCCGTTACTGGCCCCCTTTCATTCCTTAGGCTGTTTGTGGAGTAGGTAAAGCGTGGGTTTCCCTCATCAAAGGGACCTGGGGGTGCATTCTTTTTCCTTGTGGGGGTGTTGAGCCCCACCTGGCAGTGTTTAGGGGTCAAACCTGTGGTTGCTCACGGTACCGCGTATCTGGGTCAGCAGCCTGAAGGAAAAAACACCCTCTCCTCTGTCCTGTCATTCTTGGGGGGTGGCCGGGCTGGATGGGGGGAGGGGCGCAGCATATTCTTTATGTGCTTGGGGCTTAAACGCATTTGGCAGAGCCTTTGATTTTCACTGGTTCTTGTGCATTCAGTGGGTTCTGGGAGTTCAGGGACGTGGGGAGCTTCTCTTTCCTTTTTATTTATTTATTTTGCATTTGGGGTCACACCCAGCGAGGCATTATGCTTACTCCTGGCTCGAAATTCAGCAAACACTCCTAGTGGTGCTCAGAACCATAGGGATGCCCAGAATTAAACCCAGGTTGGCCACCTTCAAAAGAAATGCTCATTTGCCTATTCTGTCACTCAAGTCCCCAAGGTGTGGAGCTTTAAGCCAGCTCAGGTTGCGGTCTGGTGGGGTGCATCAGGGTGGTGCTACAGTGGGTCTTGCAACCAAATATGCAATCTTAGCAGGAAGTAGCTTGGGCACTTCCAGAGTGTGCCCTAAACCCTCTAATAATGCAATTTAGGATCACTATTGGCCACCATACCTTTATTCATTTGAATGAATTAAATATTCAGTCTGTAGGAAGTACAACTGCAAGACTCAGTTACTTCTCCTACCTTTGCACTCAGGGATCACTCCTGGCGGGGTTCAGGGCACCGTATGGGATTCCAGGATTCAAACTTGGTTTGGCCGAGTGCAAGACAAGCACCTCACCTGCTATACTGTGTCTCCAATCTCTTTCCACAGAAATTTCTCTTTTTTGCATTTTTAGGGTCACACCCAGCGATGCTCAGGGTTTACTCAGGCTTTGCATTCAAGAATCACTCCTGGCAGTGCTGGGGGATGAAATTAGGTTTTGAGAATTGGACCCGGGTTGGCCGCATGGAAGGCAAACTCCCTACCTGGTGTACCATCGTTCCGGCCCCAGAAATGTCTTTATTATTTAATTTAGTCTACTTTTTTTGACCAAAGCAGCATTCAATGCTCAGGGGTTACTTTTGGTTCTGAGTTCATGTATCATTTTTGGCAGTGCTGGAGTGGGTGAGTCGATGTCCTGTTGCATATTGGGGTGGGAAACTCAACACACCCTCCTCCAAGAGGCCCCACTAAGACAGCAAGATGCAGAGGCAGGAGACTGTGCTGTTCTCTTTCAGGAGCAGGGTTTTATAGTCTTTGGGTCTTTGCCATTGATGGGAATACACAGAGCCGGGGGCAGTTGGTGGTTGTAACGCCTACATACTGGAAGTAGGGGATCTGGGTGGAGGAGGACCATCCCTTTTCTCAGTCTCCTTCATTCGCCCTGTCTCCCTGAAGCTTCTCTTTTTCTTCTCTCACCACGACCGCAATCCATGCCTCCCCACGGGAAGCGCAATGAAAAATGGTTTTCCAGACTTCCCCATCACCTACATCCCACGAAGAAAAAGCAGCCCTTAAGGAGTGTTACTCATCTCCTTAGACCAGGAACTTAATTGACATATTTAGTTTTACTTCCTAATGATTAACATTCTGTATGGACACAGTAATAGACACTTTTAGGGTTGTGGGTGACTCTCCTGGGGACTTCTCACCACAGATTAGATTACAGTGCTCAGGCTGGATCAATCACTCCTAATCCCAGCAGCGTCCAATTCTAGTTATTACTTTTTGATACATGACAGAATTTGTCCATGACCAGGCTCATATGAATAAGCATTATGGTACTTTGTCCAGGCCCATTTCGATGCCAGGGTAGCTAGCTCACCACTTGCCCTGGGTCCATCTAGTCCCTCATGGACCCTTCTTTTGGGGATCGAGGAAGTAAGGGCAACTGAGGCTTCAATCAAAAGAGCAGATGTCCAGGAGGTAATATTATCTGGAGACCATCTACTCTCAAGCTCAGGCTTGTCTGGTGGGGGACGTGGAGCTTTGGTGAGTGCAGTGGGTGCTATGCCTGGGCGCAGGGGTCGGGGGTGTGAGTGCGTGGTTCCGGGATCCCCTACAGCCACAATCGCCTTTGGCTCAGCCGTGGGGCAGTGGCGGGTGGGCACGGGGCTGAGTGCGAGGGCTGCAGAGCGTCGAGCTGGGCCGTCCTGACCCTCCCAGCACGGGACTGCGCTGGGCCCTGTCCTGGACGCTTTGGCCCCGACCTCACTGCTGCAAAACCTGCAGATTCACATAGCGGACCAGAGAAATAGCACAGCGGTTAGGGCGTTTGCTTTGCATCTGGCCCATCCAAGTTCGATCTCCGAGCTCCACCAGGACGGGTTCCTGAGCACAGAGTCAGAAGTTTCTCGTCCATATTGCTGGTCGTGCCTCCAAAACTATAAAAGGACTGTTCATTTTTGAGCGGCGGGGGGGGATGTGGGGGGGCAGCTCCCTAATGGCAAATGACACTGTAGCCCTCGGTCACTAGTCATTATTAGCCTTGATGTCAAGGGCCATCCTGGGGCCGTGGTCCTAGTAGAGGTTGTGGTTTGCAAATGAAAATATACTTTTGGGCTATTTTTGATTGTATTTTGGGGACATCTGTGGCAGCTCCGGGCTTAACTTCAGTAGCAGCACTCTGCAATTGGTTTTTTCATCTTTAGGAATCACGTGAGATGCAGAGTATCAATCTGTGTCTGCGAGGGAAGCGCCCCTCCCAGCTTACCATCTCTAACTCCACTTTGTTGTTTTTTCTAGCATGTAGAATTTCTGTAGCTTAAAATCAAGTTGAAAATTACACCCCGACTCTTTATCTCTCCCTGATCAGGGCAAAACGTGGCTGTTACACTGAGTACTGAGAGTTGTGTTCAAATAATGTCGGGGCATGTGCTGCATGCATTTGGTGGCCATGATTGGTCTCCCCACCCTGGTGGGTGAAGGGAGACAGAGGATCGAAGAAGGATACAGGGGCCAGGCTGTTGGTGATCTGCTGGATATTAACTTAACAGTGTTTTAGGCTTCATCTGTGAATTTCCCATTTTGCTCTTCCCAGAGAAGCTTATGCTGTTCTTGCTAACCTCCCTAATTTAGTTAAAGTTTATCTTTAACCTTTTCTTTGTATTTTACCTCACGTTGTCGCAGTTGCCCAAGTCAGTCATGATTACTTATAAGCAATAACTTTCTGTTAATTCTCAGCTTCGTATTTGTACTGCTTTGTAGTTGAAGTGCTGTGTATTTGTACCTGCTTTTCAATTTCCTCTATAGCTTATTTATGTTTTGACTATACAGAATGTTCTTTGGTTAAACAGAGAAAGGCCATCAATGCTATACTCCTAATATTTGGGAGTTGATGGACTCTGAAGTATATCTACTCCTGGCCATAATTGCTTGGTCATAATTACTTGACTCAGGCTACATTCGCTGTAGTTCCTAATGCCCCAAAAGGGAAGACCAGCCGTGGGACTGGGATGGACCTGGGGCAAGTGGCAAAACTACCTTGGCTTCGAAATGAATATTCTAGAAAGCATAAATGCATGGTCTTGATGCAAACTGTTACAACTTTAGAGACAGGATCCCCTTGGGGAAGGACAAGTTGAACTGGCCTGAGAACTTAATCTGGGATTTACAGTAAAAGCCTTGCTTGCTCTCAGAGCCCAGAGAAGTAAGTGTTGGGATCCTTGTCTCTTACTATGTTTATCAATACAACTGCAAGTATTGATAACTTATACAACTAGAGAAAAAGATAAAAGCAATGCAGATGTCCCTGGGAGACAGAGTGTCTCTTTGAGTGAACCTCTCCTTGAGAATTCCTTCTGCCAAATATTTTTCTGCGTAAATGATCAGTCACTCCTATGTCCATACCTCATGCCCCCTCAGAAGTTCTATAAATATGGTAGCTGTTCTGCATTAAAAGGGCAATTTTCACCATCAGGCTGTGTTTTTCTGTCTCCCTGTCTCTCTGTCTCTGTTGAGAGGGGCTAAGGAGGTGAGGAGGCAGTGCTGGACCACCAGCACCTCACCACACCCCCACATTTTACTTTGTGGACTCACAGTGATCAATTGCTCTTTATTCCATTCTCCTGTGCACCTATACCACTCTCCCACTGCTCCTTATTCCCTCTCCTCACCCGTCTCCCACAGCCTTTTTACTCCAACGCATCCCACAGAGTCAGGGTTATCAAATAGACAGAGATGTGGTTGTACAATCAAAGGAAGGGAAAAACTTCTAGCATAAAAATCTGACTTGGAAGGAGAGTTCAGCTCAAGGGCAGAATTTTCTCTTAAGGACATATTTTTTCTTCGCTTAGTCCATATTCATTGAAACAGTCATCTTAAATTTACACTTACTCTTTCTATTCATTTTGAATGGACACAGTAAAAGATCTATTAAGTTTATAGGGTGTCTCTATTGGGGATATTTCCTATAGCTCCCAGACTACACTCCCCAGAACAGTTTAGTCCTTCCTAACCCCAGAATGATCCTTATCCAGTTGCTTATGTTTGGGCCATGATGATGTTGGTGGGCCCCACGGGTGACTTATGTGAATTGGGGAGAAGAAAGACGGTCACTTTCTCCCCAACCGCCTCTGGTACCCGGGACCCAGGGTTACTGGGTTCTTATCTCACCTCTCAGAAAGTAATTTCAGGAATAGACAAGCAGTGAAATAAATAGATTTTATTTAGAGGATTTTTAGGTGTGGAGGGAGAGAGAGGGAGAGAGTGACGTACTCAAGAGACAACACGGGCTTCTCCAAGAGCAGAGAGAGCCCCTAAACACATCCTAGCATTAGACACGAAAGTATGAAAGTACACATCTAAAGAGGGGATATGCGGGTGACAAATGTGCTAGGCCACGTGGGCGGAAGAAGCACATGGACTCGCCAACATATGCGTGCCCTTCCTTTGTTCAAGGTGGCCTTTATAGGGTTTCTCCAACCTTCCCCCATGTGGGGCTTCTTCTTAGTCCCGTTACCGAGGAGGTTACCAGGGAGGTTGGGAGTGGTGATGGTCTTCTTTGGGCTGAATCACTAAAGTTAATCAGATTAAGGAAGAGGGCCCAGGTTTTTGAAAAGAGAAAGTTCATGGGGAGGGGGCCAATATCCTCAGGGTCTGCTGATGGTCTTATAAGGTCTTTGTTTTCTGTATCCACAAGGTGGATCAGTCCTAGAATTCTTCCATGAAATTTTGTTAATCCAAGTTTCATTGTCAAGGGCCTTTCCCTATCTACCTGTCTACCTCAATGACAGAATTTGTTATGGTGCTTACCTGTCCCTTTTCAATGCCAGGGTAGCTCAGAGGTATCCTGGTTCCATCCAGTCTCTTGCTTTTGATGTGCTAGGAATATAGGCCAGCTGAGGCTTAAGTCTCATAAATATGACAATGCCCAGGAGTATATAGTATCTGGAGTCAATTAACTCTGAAGTCACAAAAGCATAATATTGTCTTCCTTTGTGTATGCAAGATCCTCCCAGCACAATCTTCCCTGCACCGGTCCTTGTCCAGGAGCAAAAAGGATATTTGTCTAAAGTAAACTGCAGAGGAAATAAAGGAAAGGGAAAGTCAAAATTTCACTTACGAATACAAAATCCAAAGCTCTCTGAAAAATCTGACTTTACAATTCACAGGTTCTGGTTAGGGGAAATGGGTGATTAATGCATAGAGGAAGCAGAAGCACCTGGAAATTAAAAATGAATGCTAAGGAAATGGGAGTCATTCAGAAGCATTGGGATGGGTGTCACTCAATAAGCCTAAGCTCCTTTTAGCAGAGGAGAAATGATGGATCAATGTTAAACCTAAATTGTTTAGAACTCTATTCCAACAAGGGAAAGGGTTGTGTTCTTTTAAGCAAGATAGTTTTGTATTTTCATGGGTAAGGACATTTGCTCAGGGATCACCCTGGGTGTGCTAGGAGCACATTTACATAGGGCCAGAGCCAGCGAGTAAGCACTTAACCATCCAAGCAATCGACCTAGATACCCTGCATTCCTGCATCCCATATGGTCCGTACAAGAGTGATTCCTGACTATACAGCTAGGAATAAGCCCTGAGTCTGCCAGATGTGGCCTCCAAACAAAAATCACACAAAGACACATATATATGTATGTACAGTTAAGAAAGATGCAAAATGGAGAAAGAAAAATAGGGATTCAGGAGAAACTGAGTTTCTGTAGCAGGGAAATATCAAGAATAGGGGATTTTAAGGAACAGAAATTTGACTCTTCACTCTAGAATTTGTCTTTGCACATCATTTTCCCCCTTTGGTAGAATTTTCCTTTTTTGTGTTATGTTTTTCACCACAGCCTACGGTGTTCAGAGTTCACTATTGTCTCTGAGCTCAGGGATCATTTGGCAAGAGTCAGGGCAGCATTGTGTGTCTAGATATCATTGGTTTAATGTTTGGTGACAACTGCAGGATCAGGGGACTTCTTCTTACCTTCAAGCCCCTTAGTGTGTGACAGACCAGTCCAGCATTTGCCTCTCTACTCCTTTATTCGAGTCCATCCCCCTTACAGCACAGATTCACCTGGGTGGCAAAAAGGTTCTCAGTGCCTAGACTCTGACTCTTTAAGGCAACTTATGAAAACGGAAGTGATGTCATAAGTGATGCCATGGTTCATTATCCATCCCTGACACAGGCACTGGGGCTGTTGCTCACTTGGATAAGGACAAGTAAATTTGTGCCCCATCCTGGAAGGGGGACTCTGAAGGCGGATTTTGTGGCAGGACTCAAGCAACCTCCTGTGAGCACCCCGCGGCTTCCCGTTTCCACAGTGACCGGAGGGGCCGAGCCAGCTTGGGTGGCTCTTTTGCATTGTTTTTTTTTCACTCTTCCACGGTATTCTGTCAGTTTCTGAGGTGTGGTGGAGTCTTTGGGGGGACATGGAGCTTTTGGGGTGCAGTGGGGGCTGTATCAGGGTTCGCAGCTGTGAGTGCTTGATGCTGGAGAGCCTCTATGGTCACCATCGTCTCCAGCTCTGGGATGGAGCAACAGCGGGCGAATGCGGGACTCAGCTGGAGGCTTGGCCATCCCAACCCTCTCAACGCTAATCTTCTGTAGAATCTTCAGATTTGAGGGGCAGATCTGAAGCCCCTCCACCTAATGGCAGGAGACCTGTTGCTGGTCATCTTCATTGTCAGCTGTGATAGCCAGTGTCATGAAGGGGATGGGGGGAGGGGACCTTCAGGTGCCGGGGGTTTTCCAATGAAAATGTACTTGGGGAGCTGTTTTTGCTTCTTTGTTTTTTTTTTTGAGGGGGAGGGGGCACATCCGGAGATGCTCAGGACTTACTCTAGCCTCTAATATCAGGTATTATCCCTGGCGCTGTTGGGGACCATATGGGATGCAGAGGATTGATCGGTTCATCTAGTCAAACGCCCAACTCACATTACTGCCTGTCCAAACTCAACACTGTTGTTTCTTTTTCCAGATCAGGAATCTCAGCTCCCTCACGTCAGGCTGCAAAGCACCCTTCATCTCTCCCTGAGGTAAAGGAGTTTTAAATGTTTATTTTTTGAAAGATTTTTTTTGGGTGGGGAGGGAGAGTTGTGTTCATGGCTCTTGGTATTTTTGGAAGAAACTTACATAGAAAAGGACGGAGCAAAAGTACGTCAGGTAGGGTGCTTGCCTTGCACACAGCCAACCCAATTTCTGTATCTTGAATCCCACTGGTCCCCAAACCTGCCGGGAGTGAAACCTGAGTGCAGAGCTAGGAATATTACCTGAGCAGTGCTGGTTCTGACTCAAAGAAGAAAAACATTCACACACACCCACACAGACACACCCACATGCACACAGAAAACATGTGATCGCAGAAAAAGAGAATAATACTTCATAGAAAACCGTGGCAGAAATACCAAGTTATTTTTTTATAATTTTTACTAGTGAAACACCATGAGGTACAATTGTAGACTTACAAATTTTGGGGTTTCATTTATACATTGATCGAGTACCCATCCCTCCACCAGTGCCCATTCTCCGCCACAACTAATCCCAGTATCCCTCTCACGCCCCCATCCCCCCATCCCACACTGCCTCTGTAGCAGCTCATTCCCTTTTCTCTCTCTCTCTCCTTTTGGGTGCTGTGGTTTGCAAAATAGGCATTGAGTGGCAATCATGTTCAGTCTATAGTCTATTTTCAGCATGCATCTCCCATCCTTGGCGGATCTTCCCAACACCCTTTGTTTGGTGCTCCCATCTCTATCTGAGTTGCCTTTATACCTAGAGTGTGCGGCTGGCCTCCACGCCATGGAATAAACCTTCTGGTATTTATCTTGGCTATTCTTGGGTGTTCGTCTGCTATTTTGTTAATTTATGTTCCCCAAATGAATGCAATCTTTCTATGTCTGTCCCTCTCTTTCTGACTCATTTTGCTTAGCATGATACTTTCCATGTAGTACCACTTGTATGTAAATTTCATGACTTCATCCTTTCTAACGGGCTGGAGCGATAGCACAGCGGTAGGGCATTTGCCTTGCATGCAGCCACCCCAGCCAACCCAGGTTAGATTCCTCCGCCCCTCTTGGAGAGCCTGGAAAACTACCGAGAGTATCTTGCCCGCACAGCAAAGCCTGGCAAGCTACCCGTGACGTATTTGATATGCCAAACACAGTAACAACAAGTCACAATGGAGATATTCCTCGACCCACTCGAGCAAATTAACAAATAACGGGAGGACCGTGACACTTCCTTTCTAACAGCTACATAGTACTCCATTGTGTAGATGTACCAAGGTTTCTTTAACCAGTCATCTGTTCTCAGACACTCAGGTGTTTTCCAGATTCTAGGTCTTGTAAACAATGCTGCAATGAACAAACAAGTGCAGATGTCACTTCGACTATATATATATATATATATATATATATATATATATATATATATTGGTTTTTGGGTCACACCTGCCAATGCACAAGAGCTACTTCTGGCTCATTCACTCAGGAATTACTCCTGGCGGTGCTCAGGGGACCATATTGGATGCTGGGAATTGAACCCGGGTTGATCGCGTGCAAGGCAAACGCCCTACCTGCTGTGCTATTGCTCCAGCCCCTCAACTATAATTTTTTGCCTCTCTGGGCTATATTCTCAGGAGTGGTATTGCTGGGTCAAATGGGAGCTCAATTTCTAAATTTTTGAGAATCATCCATACTGTTTTCTAAAAGGGCTGAACCAGTCAGCATTCCCACCAGCAGTGAAGGAGAGTCCCTTTCTCCCCACGTCCGCGCCAACACCGGTTGCTTTGTTGTTTTGGATGTGGGCCAGTCTCTGTGGTGTGAAATGATTGAAATGAAATCTCATTGTTGTTTTGTTGCATCTCCTGGATGATTCATGATGTGGAGCATTTTCTCATATGCCTTTTATCCATTCGGATTTCTTCTTTGAGAAAGTTTCTGTTCATTTTGTTGCCCCATTTTTTTGATGGTGTTGGATGTTTTCTTCTTGTGGAGTTTAACCAGTACTTTGTATATCCTTGATATCAACCCCTTGTGGGATGTGTATTCGGCAAATATCCTTTCCCATTCTGTAGACTGTCTTGTACTTTGGTCACTGTTTCTTTTGAGGTGCAGAAGCTTCTTAGTTTAAGGTAGTTCCATTTGTCTATCTCTGTTTTCACTTGCTTGGCCAGTGCTGTGAAACCATTTGAAGATACCATTGCTTCAATGTCATGGAGGGTTTTGTCAACTTTGTCTTCAATGTACCTTATGGATTCCGGTCTGATGTTGAGGTCTTTAATCCATCTTGATCTTACTTTTGTACATGGTGTTAGGCAGAGATCTGAGCCCACTTTTTGCATGTAGCCATCCAGTTTTGCCAGCAAAATTTGTTAAAGATGCTTTCCTTGCTCAACTTCACTTTTCCTGGCCCTTATTAAAGATTAGATTATCATATGCTTGGGGGGGTGTCAGTATATTCAACCCTCTTCCATTGGTCTGCAGCTCTGCCTTTGCTCCAGTACCATGCTGTTTTAATTATAACTCCTTTGTAGTAGAGTTTGAAGTTAGGGAGATTGATTCCTCCCATTTTTTCCCCAAGAATTGTTTTAGCTATCCATGGGGGCTTATTGTTCCATACAAATTTTAGGAGTGTTTGCTCCATTTCTTTGAAGAATGTCATGGGTATTGTAATAGAGATCGGATTGAATTTGTACAGTGCTTTGGGAAGTATTGCCATTTTGGCAATATTAATTCTCCTGATCCATGAATAGAGGATATTTTTCCATTTCCTCGTATCTTCTTTTATTTCCTGAAGTAGCATTTTGTAGTTTTCTTTGTACAGGTCCTTTACTTCCTTAGTTAAGTACTATATTGAACAATAGTGGAGAGAGTGGGCATCCTTGTCTCATCCCTGATCTTAGAGGAAAGGCTCTCAGTTTTTCCCCATTGAGGATGATGCTTGCTTTAGGCTTGTGGTAGATGGCTTTAACTATATTGAGGAAAATCCACTCTATCCCCATTTTGGTGAGGGTTTTCATCATAAACGGCTGCTGAATCTTGTCAAATGCTTTCTCTACATCTATTGATATGATCATATGATTTTTATCTTTTCTTTTGTTGTTATGATAGATTATGTTGATTGATTCCCAACGTTAAACTATCCTTGCATCCCCGGGATGAATCCCACTTGGTCATGGTGTATGATCTTTTTGATGAGTTGTTGAATTCTATTTGGTAGTATTTTGTTGAGAATCTTCGCATCCTTGTTCATCAGTGATATCGGCCTGTAGTTTTCTTTTCTTATGCTGTCTTTGTTTCCTTTTGGTATGAGAGATATGGGTTTAATAGAAACTGTTTGGGAGAGTTTCTGTTTCTTCAATTTCCTGAAAACCTTGAGAAGAACTGGCAATAAATAGATCCTCTTTAAATGTTTGGAAAAAGTCGCTAGTGAATCCATCTGGACCTGGGCTTTTGTTTTGGGGAAGACTTTTGATTACAGTTTCAATTTCCTTGATGTTCATAGGTCTATTCAGGTACTCTAGATCTTCTTGATTTTGCTTTGGGAGATTATAGGAATCCAGACATTATCCATTTCTTCTAGGTTCTCTTGTTTCGTGGCATACAGACTTTCAAAGTTGTCTCTGATGATCTTTTGAATTTCTTTGGTTCCTGTTCTGATATACCCATTCTTATTTCTGATTAGATTTATTAGGGTTCTCTCTCTTTCTTTGTGAATGTTGCTAGTGGTTTATCTATCTTGTTTATTTTCTCGAAGAACCAGCACTTGGTTTCATTGATCTTTTGGATTGTTTCTTTGGTTTCCATGTCGTTGATTTCTGCTCTACGTTTTATGATCTCTTTCCTTATGCCTGATTTGGGCTCATTCTGTTGATCTTGTATAAGATCTTGAACTGTGAAATCAAGTTGTTTATGTGCATCATTTCTTCTGTTCTAAAAAAAATGCTTTCAGAGCTATGGATTTTCCCCTTAATATAGCGTTAGCTGTATCCCATGAGTTCTGGTAGCTCATGTCTTCATTCTCATTTGTTTCCAAGTATCTTTTTTTTGCTTTTTGGGTCACACCTGGCCATCCACAGGGGTTACTCCTGCCTCTGCACTCAGGAGTTTCTCCTGGCAGTGCTCAGGGGACCATATGGGATGCTGGGAGTCAAAACCAGGTCGGCCACATGCAAGTTTAACACCCTACCCGCTGTGCTATCTCTCCAGCCACTCCCACGTATCTTTTGATTTCGTCCGTGACTTCCTTCCTTACCCACTCATTGTTCAGCATTGAGTTGTTTAATTTCCAGGTGTTTGATTTGGTTCTCCGTGTCTGTGTGTGATTCATTTCTATCCTCAGCTCATCGTGGACTTAAAAGATTGTTAATACTATTTCTATCTTCCTGATTCTATTGAGGTATGTTTTGTGGCCTAGCACATGGTCTGTTTTGGAAAATGCTCCGTGTGCACTGGAGAAGAATGTGTATTCTTTCTTTTTGGGGTATAACACCCTGTAGAGTTCTATAAGCCCTTTCTCTTCTATTTCTTCTTTCAAATCCAATGTTTCCTTGCTGAGTTTTGTTCTTGTTGATGTATCCAGAGGTGATAAGGCAATGTTGAAGTCTTCAACTACTATTGTGTTGCTAGCAATGTCCTCCTTAAAATCGATTAGCAGTTGTTTTAAATATTTAGCTGTTCCCTCATTAGATGCATATACATTTAAGAGTGTGATTTCTTCCTGTTGTACGTATCCCTTGATGAAGAGAAAATAGCTTTCGCTGTCCTTTCTAATCTTTTTCAGCCTGAAATTAATGTTGTCGGATACTTGTATGATCACCCCAGCTTTTTGAGGGAGCTGTTTGCTTGCAGGATTTTATTCCATCCTTTTACTTTGAGTCTGTGTTTGCTCTGACTGTTGAGATGAGTTTCTTATAGGCAGCGGAATGTTGGGTTTTGTCTCTGAATCCATTTTGCCACTCTGTTTCTTTTAATTGGTGAATTTAGACTGTTGATATTGAGAGATATTATTGTTATGGGGCTTTGTGTCATCTTTCTGTAAGGGTCTGTTGTGCTTATAAGGTTTGTCTTGTCTTATAGTAGCCCCTTTACCCCTTCTTTTAGGTTTGGTTTTGAGTCTATGAATTTCCGGAGCTGCTATTTATCTAGAAAATAGTGTACCGTTCCTTCAATTTTGAGTGAGAGTTTAGCCAGATAGAGTATTCCTGGTGACGCATTTAAGTGAGTTTTTTCACTCTATCCCCCTATTGCTTTTGGACTTGGAGGGTTTCGTCTGATAGGTCTGCTGTGAATGTAAGGGGTGCTTCTTTGTATGTGATTTCCTTCTTTGACCTTGCTGCTTGCAGTATTGTGTCCCTATTGGCAGCATTCATCATTCTAACTATGATATGTCTTGTAGTGTTTTTGTTAAGGTCTCTTTTAGCTGGCACCCTTCGGGCTCCTTGAACCTGAATGGCTGCATTGTTGAGCTCTGGGAATTTTTCAGCAATGATTTGTTTAACTGTGGCTTTTTTATTGGGATTGTTGCCCTGAGCTTCTGGTATTCCAATAATTCTAATGTTGTTCCTCTTGGAATTGTCTTCTAGGACTCTGATTCACTCTAGAGCTATTTTGAGGTCCCTTGCCATTGTTTGTTGTTGCCTGTTGGCTTGGTGCAGCTGATCTTCCAGCTCACTGATTCTGTCCTCAGAATCAGTAGGTTATTCTACTATTGAGGGAACAGACTGAGTTTTTTTATTTAATCTACAGAATCTTTAATTCGTGACATTTCTGTGCCTAGCTTTCCAATTTCTACTCTCATTTATTCCTGTATTTTCTCAAGTCTTTCTTTCATGTCCTCCTTTAATTTACTGGATATCTGTCTGACTGTTTCATTGAGTTCATTGAACATCTTCATGACTTCATATCTGAATTCTTTGTCAGAGAGGTCCCTTCGGTGTGTCGCACCTACAGAGGCTTCTGGACTCTTTTCATCGTCCTCCGCATGTGGTGGGAATTTGCGTTGTTTCTTCATGTTGGTGTGTAGGTATGGGTACTAGGTTTCTTGGTATGTCTAAAATACCTGCAGCTGCTTAAGGGGCCGCCTGCCTAAAATCAGGCCACGTCCATTTCTAACAAAGGCACGCCCACTTCAGAAGAGGCGACGCCCCCACCGGAACCGGTTGGGGGGAGGGGAGTAAAGACTGGGTGGAGAAGAAGACCAGGACAGCTTGGAGGGTGAAGAGGAAGAGCAGAAAAACAAAGTTTTAAGGTCCTGCTATTTGACTATTGAAATCTTCTTCCCTCTTATTTTGCACATGATTTCTGTTTGTTTCTTGTGCTTCGAATTTGCCTTTTTGTTTCAGTATTTTTATTCATAATCTACAGTGCTCAGGTCTTAATTCCTGACAGTTCATATTAAGGTCCTTAGTAAATGCCCTGGCTATTTTAATTATTTTGCTGTACAACCAACTGTTTGCGTGGTTTTCTAATATATTCTTGCACGACAGGAGCAAGTGTTGGCTGAGGCTCACGCAGATGTGCCGTTTTAGGGTTAGAGTGAATCAGGACCCATAAGGGCTCAGGTCCAGTAGTAAAGAGCAGGGCTGTGTCTCTGACCCAACTGTACCCAGAAGTGATCTTGGTTCCTGGGACAGAGTGCCCAGGCTCAGGTTCTGTCCACCCTGCAAGAGAGTGGCTGAACATTTGTCCACTCTAAATCCCTGTGTCTTTCCCAGTGGAAAAGACACATTCCAGGCTATAGTTCTCAAGGGGTAGCACTTCTGCGAGCCTGCAGGGTGCGGGCGCTGGTTTTTGGGAGCCCTTGGGCTCAGAGTCAGTCCCTAGCTGGGCCTGTAGGGACTTTCCTGTGGTATCTAGGGAGGAATTTTGGAGTCAGAGAAGGCTGCCATTTCCACCCCTGCAGCCTGGGCCCTAGCTCCTATCCTGAAGTTCAGCACAGATGCGAGCAAAATTTGCATCCCCAGCGGAGACAGGAGCTTCTGCCACTGTCTCCCTGAGGTGGGAATTTGAGCCTCTACCCAAGGGTTTGGCTGGTACGAGCTCAGGGGTAGGAGGAGGAGCTCCTCTCTGGTGCTCACTATTCTGACTTCTCCAGGTCTTTGCACGGAGTCTCCTGCTGCTCCTCAGAACAACAGTGGTGGGAGAAGATGGTGACACGGTCTCTGATAGACCGTCCCCAGGTAGGAGTCGAGGGACAGAATGACATGAGATAGTGCCAGGAGAGCCCGGGCTTACTGGGCCATCTGTTTGGGGTTGTTTCTTTTCTTTTTTTCTTTTTGTGTCACACCCGGCGATGCACAGGGCTTACTCCTGGCTCTGCACTCAGGAATCACTCCTGGTGGTGCTCAGGGGACCATATGGGATGCTGGGAATCGAACCCGGGTCGGTCGCGTGCAAGGCAGAAGCCCTACCCGCTGTACTATTGCTCCAGCCCCCAGGGCCATCTGTTCTGAGTTTCTTTTGGACAGATTCCAAGATGAGACTTCCGATCTGACCATCACATTCTGCTCTTCGAAGCTGCTATTGTGTATGTTTGTTTTGTTTTATTTGGCTTTGGGGCCGACCCAGTGGTGCATGAGGAGTACTGGAAGCTCATTGCTCAATGATCATGCCTTACAGGTCTAGGTGACCAATGGGATGCTGGAGGTCGAAGGGTTTCATTTTAGGTTTTAGGTTTTATTTGGGTTAGCACAGCAAAGGATTCTCACAATCATTCCATATGCTGCACTCTGGCATTGCCAGACATGTCGATTTCTGGGCATGCACTTATCTGAAGGAGAAAGAGCCAAGGATCTCTGAGGCTAGTAGAGCTGTTGGGGTCAAGAAACTTCTAACTTCTTTGAGAGGAATTTGGGGCGGCCCTGAGCAGTGAGTTCCTACAGGCACACATGTCCGTACACAGCTATGACTAGTTGTCTATATGGACTGTCGAGTTCTCAGTCCTAGTGGTCATGAGCTGTGGGGTTACAGCAGTGGGCAGGCAGTGGTTTCTGTTGTACCCAGGGATGGTCTTTGGGATCGTACAAGTCTGTGTTCAGGTGATCCTCTCTACAGTGATCACTGGACCAGTGGTGCTCGAATTGGACCTGGGGTTACCAGGAAAGGCAGATACATCCAAGAGCCTTCTGTATAATGTCCTCCCACTTTAGCAGATCCAGTTGCCTTATGTGATTTCTGGGGCCCGTCAGCCATGCGTGGAAGTTGGTTCATTCAGAGGGGAGAGGCCCAGCGACAATTTAGGACCCTGGGTCCTGGCCTCACAGTAGTGGGAATGAGGCTAAGATAGACTCTGACTCCTACCCTCTCCGTGTGCTGACTCAGGACGCAGTGACCTTCCATGACTTGGCTGTGAACTTCACCCCGGAGGAATGGTCATGCCTGGCGGCCTCTCAGCAGAAGCTCTACAGGGACGTGATTTTGGAGATCTACCAGCATCTGCAGGCTGTCGGTGAGAGCAGTATGGGGCCAACCGTGTCTGGACAGACCCACTTGGCCTTCCTGGGGTTGGGCCGTGGCTGTGTGTACAACAGTAGCTATCATTGTGATGGGCTGGGATGTTGGACAGTCGTGTGGTAGCTGTTCCCTCCCTGGTTTTTTTTTAGGGTTCACCTGTGGATAATCAGGGCTTACTCTCAGCTCTGTCCTCAGGAATCACTCTGGTGGAGTAGCAGGACCCTGTGGGGTGATTCAGATCAACCTGTTTCTACTGTGTCCATGGGAAAATCCCTATCTGCCCAATTATCGCTCAGGTCCCTTTAAATAGTTGCAGCCATTGGTGAATCAATTTACCTTGTGTACTACATGAACTTTTTGGTGTTTAATTGATTTTGCTGTTGCCTTTGTTCGCAGGCACAGTCCACAGTTCTCCTGGCTCTGTGCTAAAGGATGACTCCTAAGAGTGCTCAGGAACAGGGGTACCGTGGACTGAAACCTCTTGGCAACTTAAAACATTGGTACCTCACCCCCAGTACTATTCAACCAGGCTCTCAAGTCAGAGGGTTTTTTCTTTTTCTTTTTTTTTTTCCTTATGGATAGGGATTATTCCTGCCTGTGTATTCAGGATCCAAACCTGGCATTGTTCCAAGACCATATGGGCTGCCTGGGATCAAACCCACATGTGTCTGCAATGCTTCTGTTCTATGTGCTGTACTATCTCTCCTGCCACCGGGGCTTTAATATTTCGTCTCTCAACTCATAATTGCTGCCCTATTTCAGTGCTTGGATTTACTTCTAATGGTTTTTGTGAGACTTCAGCAGGACTCAGGGTTTCCTCCTGGACTCTGCACTCAGAGATCACTCCTGGATGGCATGAGGGATCTTAGGGGATGTCAGGTATCGCAACTGGGTTGGCTTTGAGAAACTCCTGCTGTGCTCTCTTTCTGAAAACATTTTTCAGCTTAAAAATAAGGTTCTCTTGCCACTTTTGGCCATTTCCAGATTTATTAAGCACTTAGTATTACTGAAATCCGTGATGAGTTCATGAGGGGCTCAGGAAACTCCATGTGGTGCTGGTCCAAGAGAAACAGTACAGGGAGGAAAGTGATTGTCTTGCAAGGAGCGCACGTGAGTTCAATCCCTGATCCCCAAGCACCACCAGCGGTGATTTCTGAATACAGAGTTAGGAGACACCCCTGAGCATTGGCAGGTGAGGCCCGAAACAAGACAAAAACCAACAACATATTGTGCTGATCAACCTCTTGTTGGCCATACACAAGGCCAGGTCTAGAGTATTGTGGTATATTCAGGGTCCACCTATTTCACTCTTAAATTGAAACCTGGGTCTTACCTCTCGATTAACTACAAATATGTGGCATTTTGGAAATGGACATTCTGCTGATGCCTTTCAGATATTTGCCCAGTTATATCAGGAAAACACGGGGATTTACCTGTCACCTTTTCCTTGTCTCTTATCCATGCCTCTGTCTTTGTCGAGACAGGGCACTCTGGTACGAAGCCTGCGGTCATTTCCTGGCTGGAAGGAGGAGCCCTGAGGTCGGGGAGGAGAGGCGTGTGTGCAGGGGAATGTTTGAGGACCTTTGCTAGCTCAGGCCCTGTGCAGTGTATGGGTGACCTGAGCATGTATGAAACACACTGCTGAGTCCGGTGGACTCCTGGATCCATGGGTCTGTGACACACTCATGCGGCTCTTCACTCCCCTGGACTCTCTGTCACAGAATGATCCTGTAATTTGCGTCCATGTCTTTGTTGTTATTTTTGCTCTCTGTCAGTCAATGAGATTCACCGTTCCTGATTCACCCCCTCCCCTATCTATGACTTACCTGATTGGATTCACAACCACGGTGTCACTATACCTGTAAAAATATTTTTAGACCTTTCTGTTTAAATCCGAATAAGTGAGCACATAACAGAGCTAGTTTGGATCTGAACTATAGTACATGGAGGAGTGCCTTGCATTGCCTGAAGGTGACCTGTTCAATAACCAGCATCACATATGGTTCCTGAACGTTACCAGGTCTGCTCAAAAACAAAAACAAAACCTAGTGTAGTTTTGCCAAGATCCTGACAATTTTCCACTAACCGGATCTTTTCCTTAGTGTGGGACTCGTTGGACTTTGAGAACTACAGAGATGTACTCTAAATTCGTGGCATCATTTTCCAACGTTTTTTTTTTCTGACAAGTTCTTGAATTGCATATTGTGTTAAGTTCCAGAACTGAAACCGTGGCTTCAGGATTTGGCATTACAGCACTTTGATTTGGGAATGAGGTCAGCAAGTACGAGTGCATTGGTAAGATTCGCTAATTCAGAATAAATATTATTATGCCAGCGGGATAGCTCAGTGGACCAAGTATGTAATTGTTAAGGTGGAGGGCTCGGCGTGGCAGGGAGGAATTCCAAAGCCTGATGCTTGGAGTAGAGGACCCTTACCTTCACTAGGTACTGAAATCAACCATGTATAAAAATACTGTGAGTTTTCATTTGCTTGACATTGGTAGTTGTTTACAATGCTAATTTGTGGGTCCTAGAGATAGTGCAGTGAAAGATATACTTGCTTTGCACAGGGATGGATATTCCATGCCCAGCAGTCCTTATGGTCTCCATCAACCCACAGAACTGATCCTAGACACTGCATGGTGTGCCCCTCCATCCACACAACCCCCAATAAATAGAAATTACAAAATAGAAAAAAAACAAAAAAATTCTTTGATCCTGAAAGCCATCACTTATAGCCGCTTTGTCTGTCTTAGCTGTGTGACGATGCAATGTTGCCGTCACTCCTGCATCACAGGTTCTGCAATGAGCATTAATCAAACCCACATGTGATGTATTTCATTTTGTCTTTAAAAGGGTGAGTCAGTTTTCTATAGGAGGAATTATTTCCAGTTTTCTCCTTTATTAAGTTGGGGGGGGGGCGGGAATTCACAGAATTTACTGACTCTGTGTCCATCAATTTTGTGTGCCCAACATACAATAACGTGAAGTTATTCTATAATAAGAATTCATATGTCGGTAATCCATATGTCAAAATCTCAAGGCCGAACTAGGCTGCCACAATGAAGGAAGACAAAAATGATCGTCTGTACTTTCAATGCACGTACGCTAGCATCAGATACATCCATCGAGGACCTGATGGTACAAGCGCGAATGATCAAGTACAACATCATTGGTCTGACTGAGACAAGAAGGCACGAATCTCACCATGCCGTTTTCGACACTGGAGAAGAATTGTTCCTCGGAACATGCGATAAAAGAGGTGTCGGAGGCGTCGGTGTCCTTGTCAACACAAACTTGGCCAAGAGCATCGATTCATTCGAATGCCTGACAACCCGAATCGGACGTTTACATGTGAATAGATGTGGCTCACTGCCTGCAGTTTCTATCTTCGTTGTCTATGCACCAACATCTCATAATGATGAAAGAGAAATCGAAAAATTCTACATGGAGCTAGAGAAGTTCTATGAAGAAGACCACACCTTCTACAAGATCATCGTGGGTGATTTTAATGCCAATATAGGACCGAGAAGATCAGCTGAAGAACTTCACATCGGGACCAATGGCCTAGAATGGAACGAACAGGGTGAGAGACTGTCTGAGTTCATCATGTCGACCAAGACCATCCATGGTAACTCGCAGTTCCAGAAGGCAGAATCTAAACGTTGGACATGGGAGTCTCCTGGTGGACGATTCCACAACGAAATAGACCACATCATATTCAATCGAAGGTTTTGCCTGAACGATGTCGCTGTTGTCCCAAAATTTCGAACAGGATCGGACCACTGTGTCCTTCATGCAAAATTCTACTTAACAGAGTGGGGAGAAAGGGCTGCAAAGTTCAAAAAGAGAACTTCCAGAATGACCACCAACTGGGAACTCTTTGGCACTATTGCGGCAACATGGGAAGATGCCATTGTTGACAACATTGACGAGGAATACGATCGACTGGTTCAGCACCTATATGAATGTGCGAGGAACGCCAAGAGAGAGATAGCCACAAAAAAAACGCCTGTCTTCGAAAACTCTTGAGCTAACTTGCCAGCGTGGTTTTGTGCATGCCTCAGGCAACCGCAAGCTAATGTCCGAGCTCGCAAAGCAGTGCAGAGATGCGATCAAGGAAGACCTCAAAGAGAGAAGAGCAGAAGTACTGGTAGATGCGGCAGAAGCTGGGAAAAGTATTTGTTACGCCTGCCTGTCCTTCACAAACTACAAGACCAAGATGACTGCCCTACGACGTCCTGATGAATCGATCACATCCTCCAGAATGGCAATGGAGAAGATTATCCATGAATTCTACTCAAATCTCTTCGATAGCCATGTTCACTTCCCTACATACCAAATTCCACAGGATGGATATGTCATTCCCAACGTTCTCCCTTCCGAAATCCGACACACCATTTCGTCGGTAAAGAAACAAACAGCACCCGGCGCAGACAAGGTCAGACCTGAACACCTGAAGAACCTGCCATCAGTACTCATCAATACACTGGTTCGGCTCTTCACTCGCTACCTGTCTGAATGCAAGGTTCCGCCCCAATGGAAAACTAGCAGGACCGTACTACTGTTCAAGAAGGGAGACATCCATTACATTGGCAACTATCGCCCTATCTGCCTATTGTCTGTCATCTACAAGTTGTTCACTCGAGTCATCCTAACTAGGGTTGAGAGAACACTAGATGAAGGTCAACCATGCGAGCAAGCTGGGTTCCGCAAAGGATTCAGCACCATCGACCATATCCACACAATAACCAAACTCATTGAGGTTTCTCGGGAGTTCAAGATGCCGCTCTGTTTAACGTTCAATGATTTAAAGAAGGCCTTTGATTCTGTTGAGACGGAAGCGGTCATTGAAGCCCTAGCCAATCAGGGAATTCAAGCCCAATACATCAGGATCCTCCGTGAGCTGTATTGCGGATTCACTAGCAGGATCTCACCATTCTACAAAGAAATGATCTTTGATGTCAAGAGAGGGGTGCGGCAGGGTGATACCATTTCACCGAAACTCTTCAGTGCCAACCTCGAGAACATCATGCGACGACTGGAATAGGACGGAATGGGAGTGAAGATAGATGGTCGGCAATTAAACCACCTCCGCTTTGCTGATGTCATTGTTTTAATAACACCAAACATCAGCCAAGCGGCACAAATGCTGGCCGACTTTGACCGTGAGTGTGGAAAGGTAGGACTACAGCTTAATCTTACGAAGACAGTGTTCATGAGAAACAGCCTCGTTCCTGATGCCCCATTCGCTCTCAACAGAACGACCATCTCCGAATGTAACAGCTATGTGTATCTAGGTCGAGAAGTCAACATGACAAATGACCTGGCACCCGAGCTGCGCAGGAAAGAGAGCAGCTTGGAACGCCTTCAAGAACGTCGAAGAAATAGCTAGGAGGATAAAGAACCTCCGACTCCGGGCACATCTCTTTGGTTCCACTGTTCTTCCTGCATTAACATATGCCTCAGAGACTTGGGCCCTACGCAAACAATATGAGAACGCTATTCAGGTCTCCCAAAGAAGAATAGAAAGAGCTATGCTTGGACTATCATGTTTCACTAAAATGAGAGAAAGAATCCAGAGTTCTGACATCCGTCGACAATCAAGAATCAGGGATGCTGTCTCGTTTGCCAAGGTGTCAAAAATCAGATGGGCTGGTCACGTAATGAGATTTAAAGACGACCGCTGGACTAGAGCTGTTACTGACTGGATTCCACGGGATGTCAAAAGACCGCGCGGCCGCCCACCTACCAGATTGTCAGACTTCTCATGAAGGTCATGAATGATCGGTTTGAGGCTCTTCATGTTCCCTGAGCGAACAGATGCCATTGGGCTACAGTAGCACGCGACAGGGACAAATGGAGACGTTACTGGCGCCCACTCGAGCAAATCGATGACTAACGGGAAGTTAAGTGATTAAGTGATGTCAGTAATTGCATTTGTATTGTGCATATGTGAGATAATACATGTGAAAGACTCAAGTTTTTGACAGGAGACTCGGAGAATAAGTGTTAATTGGCATCCTTCTCTGCTGTTCTACAGAGAATCAGCCAGCCTGAGAGGAATGTCTCTGATCCTGCGCTCTGTGACAATGTTTTGAGTGAGCAGACCTGCCCTTCGTGCCTTGGGGACACTGAAACAGGCGGGATGTCTTCTGAGAGTGATCAGAATGGCGAGAGCGACCTCTCTCTGAAGAAGCCCTCACCAGGAAAAAGTTTCTTGGTGTGTGTTGTTTTCAGTTCACAGGCAGAAAATCCCCCAGTGGGGCAGCGTCTAGGGAGAGAAGCACTGTTTATAGTGGGACCCTCACAGCGACGTACCCTCAACCAAAGTCACCATCAGCAGAACACATCTAAGTGTAAGGAATGTGGGGGATCCTCCCCATGTTCTCAGCACTGTGGTAAAGGCCCTCCCGTTGATCGTCGATTTGCTCGAGCGGGCCCAGTAACATCTCCATTGGAGACTTTGTTGTTACTGTGTCTGGCATATCGAATACTCTTGGTAGCTTGCCGGGCTCTCTGAGAGGGGCGGAGGAATCGAACTCGGGTCGGCCATGTTGGTCGCTTGTAAGGCGAATGCCCTACCTGCTGTGCTATCACTCCAGCCCGTGGTATTCCCTTAGAAAACCACAGTGGACAGAATCCCTGGAAAAGTTGGCACCAACGACAAAGTGTGAGTCAAGGTTTACTCCATCGTGTCCATATGAATATAAATGCAGGAGCAAAACCTTATGCATGTGAACAATGTGGGAAGACCTTCACTAAACCATCGTATCTTTTTATGCATAGGAGAATTCATCCAGGAGAGAAACCACATAAATGCCAGACTTGTGGGAAGGCCTTTATTCAGACCTCACATCTTAATAGACATATGAAAACTCATAGTGGAGAGAAGCCTTATATGTGTCAGGAGTGTGGCAAGGCCTTTACTCAATCCTCAAGCCTCAGTAGACATGCATGTATACACACTGGAGAGAAACAGTATAGATGTAAAGAATGTGGAAAGACCTTTTCTGGGGCTGCAAGACTTAGTGTACATAGGAGAGTTCACACTGGAGAGAAACCATATATATGTAAAGAATGTGGAAAGGCCTTTGCTGGAGCCTCATGTCTTATTGTACATAGGAGAATTCACACTGGAGAGAAACCTTATGTATGTAAGGAATGTGTAAAGGTTTTTGCTGGAGCCTCGAGACTTACTGCACGTAGGAAAAGTCACACTGGGGAGAAACCATATATTGTAAGGAATGTGGGAAGGCCTTTGCTATGGCCTCAATTCTTAGTGTACATAGGTAGAATTCACACGGGAGAGAAACCGTATATATGTAATGAATGTGGAAAGGCCTTTGCGGGAGCCTCAAGACTTAGTGCACATAGGAGAATTCACACTGGAGAGAAACCATATATCTGCAAAGAATATGTGAAGGTCTTCTGTCAATCTCAGTACCTTAGGAATCATAGGAGAATTTATAGTGGAGAGAAATCTCATCAGTGCCCAACATGTGGGAAAGCCTTTCCTCTGTGCTCTTATCTTAATGCACATAAAAAATTCATCTTAGAGGGAAACCTCATCAGTGTCAGACATGTGGGAAGGCATTCACACATTTCACTTCCCTTACTATACACATGAGAATTCATACCGGAGAGAAGCCATATTTATGTAAGGAATGTGGGAAGGCCTTTTCTAGATCCTCAAAACTTAGTGTTCATAGGAGAATTCACACAGGATAGAACCCGTATATATGTACGGAATGTTGAAAGGCCGTTTCTGGATGCTCAAGACGTACTGTACATAGGAAAATTCACACTGGCGAGAAACTGTATATGTAAGAAATGTGTGAAGGCCTTTCCTGTGGCCTCAATACTTAATGTACATAGGAGAATTCACACTGGAGAGCAACTATATATATATATATATATATATATATATGGAATATGGAAAGCCCTTTGCTGGAGCCTCAAGACTTAGTGTATATAGGAGCATTCACACTGGAAAAAAGCCTTATATACGTGATGAATGTGGGAAGCCCTACCATTCTGAATACCTTGCTCAGCACAGTAAAATTCAGTAGAGGGAAATCTTATCAGTGTCAGACATGTGGGAAGGCCATCACTTGGTGCTATTCTCTTAGTCAGTATATCAGAATTCATATTGGAGAGAAACCGCATATATGTCAGGAATGTGGGAATGGCTTCATATTATCCTCACACATTAGTCAACATAGAAAAATTCATACTGGATGATTTGATCCCTTAATAATAGTCTCTAAGGTCAGAACAGAACAGCTCAGTAAAGCAAGTTTCCTTTGGACAAGATGGTCAAGGGTGCTACAAAAGTGAGGTTACGAGGGAAGTAAACCTGCCTGCTTGTGACGGCCTTCTCATGTCAGTGAAAGGTACCTGCTGATTTTCACCCAGGCTGCAGCTATGTCAGTAAAGTAGTGCTGAGCTTGCTTTTTTTATTTAACTTGTAAATAATTGGTCTTGGTGATGAAAATTAGGAGAAAGTTGACTGAATAAACAGGTACAAAATCACCCCCTGCTCAGAGCTGTCATGGCTAACCACTGTGTTATTATTTGCTCTCCTTCTGGCTTGGCCAAGAGGTGCTGGTTAGTAGTAATTATGGCAGAAATCACCCAAGATGCTGATTTGAATCCTTTGAAAGTGGAAATAAGGCAAATTTTCATTCTTCAGTCCTTTCTGTGTTAGGATTTGGGATGCTTGAGCACCCTGTGCCTCTGGTTTGGGAAATTCAGCGTGGATCAAGCCAGCTTGTAGGGTACTTTCACCCTTGGTTTTTTTTTTTTTCACTTTTTCTGGATAACCAGGCTTTAGGGGATGTGGTGCTTCTGATGGGTGCTTGGGGGCTGTTCAGTGGCGCAGGTATCTTGGGTGAGGGTGCGTTATCCTGAAAGCCCTTGCAGCCACAATCGCAACCAGGTCCAAGATGGTACTGGAGGGTGGGCACATGGACTTTGGGCCTTGGTTTGAGGAACCTGCAGAAAGTGGAGGTCCTAGCCATCTCATAACTCCCTACTCAGGACAGCGTGTGGCCCTGTTTGGAGTCTTTGGACTGGATATAACACTACAGATATGTCTCTGTCATTTTTATTGGCTCCCATGCTGGGATGGGGCCTTCCAGGTGTGTCTTTACAAGTGAGAGGTATTTGCCTCTGAAATTTGCTCTTTGGATTATATATATATATATATATATATATATATATATAGTTTTGGGGTCACACCCAGCGATGCGCAGGTGTTACCCCTGGCTTATACACTCAGGAATTACTCCTGGAAGTGTTCAGGGGACATATTGTTGCTGGAAATCAAACCCGAGTTGGTCGCGTGGAAGGAAAATGTCCTGTCCTCTCTGCTGTCACTCCAGCCCCTCTTTGGATTAATTTTAGTAGCTCTTTATATTCCGTGGAGTTGGAAAGGAAGAAAAGACATTCTTCGATGTTCAAGGCTTACTTCTGGCTCTGCAGCTCGGGAATTATTCTGGGGTGCTGTCGGGCTTCTATGGGATGGGAAGGTTTGACCTGGATCAGCAAGGCAAAAATCCTACTCGATTTACGGTGAGTCTAACCCCAGTATTGTTTTTTTTTCCATATCAAGAATTTCTACTTCCTGGCGGTGTGGTGCCCCAGCAGCTCAATCTGTGGCTGTGAAGCGAGTGTAGCAGCAGACTGATGGTACCCTCAGACTTCCAGATACCCCAAAATTGCTGCTGTGCCTTTGGCCAGACTCCAAAAACTTGGGGCAAAGTTTACCAGGAAAGTAAACAGCCAAAAGTTAGGTATGTGTGAGACACACCAAGAAACAATTTCTTGCTCAGCTATATATATGGAGGTAAGGCTTCTCTGGTTCCTGATCAAACTGCTTAAAGGACATTATCCCATAGACTCAGAGATAAATCTTGGATCCTAGCAGCCTTTGCAGAGATGCACCCAGTCCCCGCAATGGGCTACCAGTGTCAGACAACGGCAAGGGGGAAAGGGTGTGTCCATCTGCCTGCTCCCCCTTTGACTTGACGGCTGCCATCTGCCATTGGACATCTACCATTGGACAGTCAGGTTCGGGCCTGCTGCAATGAAACACGCAGGTCCTCATGAGATGGGGTGACATGGCTCTTTCCTCCCTGCCCCAATGAGACCCTGTGTCACTGCCCACCAATGGACTCTCTTGCTTGGGATCAAGCTGCTTAACGGCCATGATCCCAGAGACTCAGAAGCAAATTTCAGAGCCCAGCGACTTTTAGCAGAAATGCATCTGTTCCCCATAGTAGGTTACCGGTGCTGGGCCACCCCAGGTGGAAATAGGTTCCGTGTCTTGTCCTGTTACCCCTGGTGGCTCGGTGAACGCTATCTCCAATGGCCTCTGGATGGTTAGGTTTGATCCCGCAGTGATGAGACATGCAGTACCTAAGGGGATGGTGGTGGAGCCGGTCCTTTTCTCCCCACCCCAAAGAGCCCCCAAGTTGCCTGGTGCCCATGAATGGCCTCTGTGGCTCATGATCAAGCTTCTTAATGGCCATGATCCTAGAGATTCAGAAACAAACCTAGAAACCCAGCAGCTTTTGGCCGAAATGCGTTGGGACCACGCAGTAGGTTACTGTCGCCAGGTCACACAGGGAGAAAGGATGCTGTGCCTCCGCCTGCTCCCCTTGGCGGATCCATGACCACCATCCTCCAGAGGCCATTGGAAAGTCAGGTTTGGGCCCACAGTGACAAGATACAATGGGCCTCACAGTATGGGTATGGAGGTGGCCCTTTCCTCCAGCCCTGAGACCCTAAGTTGCACCCACGAACCGCCTCTCTTCTGATAAAGCTGCTTAATGGCCATGATTCCATAGACTCAGGAACAACTATCAGAACCCAGCAGATTTTGGCAGAAATCCCTCCATATTGTTAAATTTTCAAAATTAAAAAATCATATGTTATTTATAACCTGCAATAGAAAATAAATTGTCTATTGTTGCCTTTTTGGCAGATCTCAGTGCTTGGGTAAAATCCCAAATAGTAATGGTGGGTCTAGTGTCAAAATATTGAATGTGATCAAAGTAGAGAGAGAGAGTAATGTGGAAATCATCTGCCCCACAGCTAGGTGGAGGATGTGGACTGGGGGGTATACTGGGGTTTTTAGTGGTAAAAAAAATGGGCTCAGTGAAGGGATGGGTGTTTCATTGTATGACCGAGATTTAATCCCGAAAGTTTTGTAACTGCTCTCATGGTGATTCAATAAATAAAATTATGAAAAAAGGGGGGAAAAATTAAGGTGTAGTTCATGCCCATTTCAATCAGCCTAATTAATGGCTGAATAAACAGCAATATTCCTAGGGGAAAAAGAATTTCTACTTCCACATGCCCAGTTGCAAAGAGTCCCTTTCTCTTCATCACTCCCTGACCAGGATATCAGGGATACTGGTTCTTGGGATGGCTACATCGGTAAACTTGTTGTTTTATGTTTTTCTGAAAGGAAGATATGTGAGTATGGGGAAGCATCCTCCACCCAGATCCTCCATATTCCAGTAGACAGGGGTCACACCCACCAACTGGCCCCCTGGTGCCGTGTAATGTGTAATCCCATCAACGGCCAAGACCCAGAGATTATAAAACCCAGATCCCGGAAGAGAACAGTGTAGAGTCTCCTGCCCCCATGCCTGACTGTCCTCGCCGGGGCCCCTTGGAGTGGAGTGTGTTGAGTTCCCCCCCCCCCAACCAGGGCTCTGGCGGCCGAAGACCTCCAGAACCAGCCACCACCATGGTGAGACCACTCTCCGCACACCTGAAGGTACCGGCAGAGGAACAAAGGCATGTGGGTTCCGGGGCTGAGATCTCCAAGCCTGCTCAGATCGGGGCTGAGCATCCACCACCCAGATCCTCCATATTCCAGTAGGTAGGGTTCACACCCACCAACTGGCCCCCTGGCGCCGTGTAATCCCATCAACGGCCAAGACCCAGAGACTATAAAACCCAGATCCCAGAAGTGAATGCAGCTGAGTGACATTATTATTTCATGCTTACTTTGGACAAACTGGCAGGCTACCAAATGTAACTTGCCCACATGGCAGAGTCTGGCAAGCTCCCCGTGGCGTACCCAATATGCCAAATACCAGTAACAATGATGGGTCTCATCCCCCTAACCCTGAAATAGCCTTGAATCTCAGGGCTAGGATGAAAAAGATGTCACTGGGGCCTGCTCGAGGTAATCGACGAACAAAAGGATGGTCGTGATCATGATCGGGGAAGGGGAACTTTGCTCAGGGGTCACTCCTAGTGTGATGAGAAGAAATTCGTTTTAGAATTGGCCAGAGCCATAGTACAGCGAGTACAGTGCTTGACTTGCATGTTGTCAACCCAAGGGTACTCCAGTCCACAGCATCTTTGAGTTGCTCACTGGAAATTGAGTGTCTCCTTCTCATCCCTAGAACGGGTGATGTGGGGGTGTGGCATGAGGGAGGAATGTCTCGTTGTTTGGTCTAACCCAGTGTTGCTTTCTTTTGGTCCTACTGGGTCTGTGCTTAGGTATTACTCTGTCTGTTGCTCACAGGAGCAGTGTTCATTGGCTTTGTCCCTGGGGTGGCTGTGTGCAAGTCCATCAACTTTCAGTATAGTGCCATTGTAAGAGATCTGGCTTCCATACTGTGATTACTGGGGCCCGTCACCCTAAAGTGTTGGTGGAGTCCGGTTTCTCCCTTCTGATGTGGGGAGACGGGAGAGGCCCTGAGCTCCTCTACGGTGTTGCAGTATATCATCCTTTGGCCCTATTGTGTGGAGTGGGATGGCCTCCTCCTCCCCTTGTGTGTGCTGGTTCAAGATGCAGTTACCTATGTCAACATGGCAGAGAGTTTTACCTGAGAGGAATGAACATGCCTGGTTGCATCTCAGAGGAATCTCTACAGGGACGTGTTGCTGGAGTCAAAAGAGAAAAAAAGAGATGGGGGACCACTGACTGATGATCAGAATGACCCATTTAATGCAAAGCTGTTAGCATATTTACAGAGCATTGAAGGGGTTTGAGGTATAGGACTACACGTAGGGGTGACTGCACACGCCCTGCTCGGGTTCCTGCATAAATAGTTCCTTCCATTGATAAATTCATTGTGCTATACTTCAATTCAGTATGTTATTTTGGGATTTGTTTCTGGGCCACAGTGGCCATTCCTCCTGGCTCTGTGATGAAGGATCATTCCTGGCAGTGCTCCAGGACCCACGGAGGTAATATGGATTAACCCAGTCAAACAGCTTATGAGGCTGGTGTCTTATCCACTCTGCACCAGGTCTGCAACTTCATTCATTATTTTTTGGTTTTGATTTTGTTTGGGGGCTACACACAGCAATGCTCTGGATTTCTCCTGGGAATACATTCAGTAATTTCTCCTGGCAGTGCTCTTGTGCCACCTGGAGGTCAGAAATCAAAACTGTGAGTGTCAGGCATGTGTCCACCCCCTGGACCTTCCCTCCACCTACAGGTTCATTTTTTCTAGGGTCGCACCCCATCAGACACAGGATTGTTTATTGGGATTACTTCCAGTGGTTCTTGGGACATTTCAGCATGGCTCATTTCCATCTTAAATTGAAATATGGTTATTCTGCCTACCTGCCAGTTACTGAAACAATCTGCTTCATTTCCCCCCATGGACTTGAGTGTGAGAGCATTGGTTCACCCTATTACAGCATCGGGGCACTTCTCCTTACTCCCAGCCCCACACTGTGTGACCAACCACTCCAGGAGCTTCCTCTCTACTCTTACGTATAAGCCCATCCACGTTGCAGCACAGATTCACCTGGGTTTTCCGAAACAACCTCTCCACACCTGGAGCCTGGCCCTGTATATGCTGCCTGCGGAGCCTGAAGTGACATCACAGCGCAGGAGCTACTGGGTACACATTTTGTTTCTGACACAGATGCTTCAGTCACGCTGCCCTTGGGAACCCGGGGGGAAGGAGGAAGTGGCGTTCTGGCATGGCACGGGGACTCTGAAGGCCGATTTTGTGGCAGGAAGGGAGCGGCCTCCCATGAGCACCCCACGCCAACCATCTCTCCACTGTGAGCGGTAGAACCACGTCAGCTTGGGGATTCTTTCGTGCTTGTTTCTCGCTTATTCCCCTATATACAGGTAGTTCCTGAGGCGCAATTGCCTCCAGCTATGTGATGGTGTAGCAGCGGGTGGGTGCAGGCTGGGTGTAGGGAATTGGGCATTGAGGTGCGGGATCTGCGTAGGATGGGGGCTTGACTGTCCCGATCCTCCCAGCACAAACTGCACTGGGCCCTGTCCTTGAACCTTTGGGCCAGACATAGGAGTCAACCTAGAACCTCCAGACTCACATGAGTGGCATCGCTTCAGCCTCTTGCTGGCAAAGGAACCGGTTTTCATCCTTGTTTGTCACTGGCTGCTGTGATGGGGCGAAGCCACCGGGGGCCTGGTGCTTGCAGGTGGCTGGGTTTGCCAATTAAAATTCTTTTGTGGCTATTTTTATTTGGTCTTTTTTTTGTGGGGTGGGTGGTCCACCCGTAGATGCTCAGGTTTTATTTCTGTCACTGTGCTCAGGAATTATTCCTGACGGTGCTCTGGGGGCCGTACGGGATGCAGAAGATTGATCGGAGTCAGCAAGGTAAGCATCCAACCTGTTTTATTGTCTGTTTTATCCCTACATAGGGCTGGAGCGATAGCACAGCGGGTAAGGCGTCTGCCTTGCATGCAGCCAACATGGCCGACCCGGGTTCGATTCCTCCGCCCCTCTTGGAGAGCCCGGCAAGCTACCGAGAGTATTCGATATGCCAGACACAGTAACAACAAAGTCTCCAACGGAGACGTTACTGGGCCCGCTCGAGCAAATCTACAATCAATGGGAGGGCCTTTACCTTTACCTTTATCTATCCCTACATAGTTTTATTCCCAGATCAGGATTTTCTAGTCTCTTAAGTCAAGTAGCAAGCCACCCCTCACCCTCATCTCTCCCTGGCCAAGTGACCGCTGGTAACTGGTTGTTGGGTGAGTACAGTGGATAAATATATCTTTGTATTTTGTTTTTTCGTGTATTTTTTTCTTTTTTGAAGGAACGGGTTTTTTTGGAGACAAGAAGCTCTGCTCAGGGATCACTCCTCATGTGCTGGGAAGCAATTAACTGATAAATGGCCAGAGCCAAAGTACAGTGCTAAGGGCACTTGCCTTGCACAAAGCCAACCAAGGTTTGAGCCCCTGCATACGATTAAAAGGCATATAATGAGGCTTTAAACACCCACTGTTTGGGGCTAGAGAGAGAGCACAGCGGGGAGGGCGTTTACCTTGCACGCAACCAACCCTGGTTCAATTCCCAGCATCTCATATGGTCCCCTAAGCACCACCAGAAGTAATTCCTGAGTTCAGAGCCAGGAGTAACCCCTGAGCATTGCCAGGTGTGACCCAAAAAGCAATAAATGAATAAATAAATAAATAAATAAACACCCACTGTTTGACTCTTTAACTATAGCAGGCTAGAATTTGTCATTGCACATGACATTGTTTTCTCTTTTCTTTTCTCTCCTGCTTGGTTAGAGTTACCAAGTTGCTGACCTTCTAGGCCATATCCTACAGTTTGTCCGTCTAACTCCTGACTGAACTCAGGGCTCACTGCTGCCAGGGTCAGGGCACCATAAGGTATGCTTGGGTATTTCCTTGGGACAGCCAACTGCAAGCTGATAATGTATACTGTTATATTGCTGTGGCACATGAAATAGAAAATGTTTAATTAGAAAGTAGACTTACACAAGAAGTTCTGACTGTCAGACACAGTTCCTATCATGATCTCTAGTAAACACTCTGTATAATAGGATAATTATGCTCTACAACACACATTTGCGTTGTATTCCAATCTGTTCCTGCAAGAGAGGAACAAGTACTGGAAGAGGCTCACGTGGATATGCTGATTCGGGAGTAGAGTAGATCAGGACCCAGAGGATCCCGGTTCAGCAGGACGGAACTAGGACTGTGCTTTGGGCTTATATGGGCCCAGAAGTGATCCTGGTCCCTGCAGAGAATTCCCACATGCATGTCCCTGCCCAGGTGCCAGAGGGCACCTGATAGTTTGCCCATGCTGAGGCCCTTTAGCTGAGCCCATGGCAGTGCCACTTTCAGGCTAAGGGTCACTGGGGCCAGCATTAATGCCGGCCTGCAGGGGGCGCTGATGTGCTTGGGCACCTGGGCTCAGATTCAGCCCCTTGCTGGACCTGTGGGACCTTCCTGTAGTTTTTAGGATGGAGTCCTGACTTCTCCAGGTCTTTGCACATAGCCTCCTGCCGATCTTCAGGAATAACAGATGCTGGAGATGATGGTGACACACCATCTGACACACTGTTGACAGGAAAGAGGTAAGTGTCAAGATGACATGGTGCAGTGCCAGGAACTTGCTGTCTTCCTGGCCCATCTGTCTCCAGTTGGTTTAGGAAGGAGCCCTGGACTGAGATTCCTGGAAAGGGTTTCCAACTATGCTGTATGAGGTAAATTTTGTCCCTGTTTGTTTTGTTGTATATGGATTGAGTCCTCACCCAGAGGTGCTCCAGAAGTACTCCCAACTCAGTGCTCAAGGATCACTTCTTTGAGAACTTGGGGATCTTACAGGGTACTCGGGGTCCAAGGCTAACTTTGGGGTTTTTGGTTATTTTATACTGGGATGTGATGTGGGATCAGACCTTGTGATGTTCACAATTACTCCTGGCTCAGCACTGCAGCATAGCACCTCAGAGTGCATGAAGGACCGTGTGGGACTGAAGAATCGCCAGCCCTACCCCTACCATGCTGCTTGATGCTTTGTTTTCTTTTGTATTTATTTTTGTGCCACAGTGGAGTTGCTCAGGGCTTCCTCTTGGCTCTGTGCTCTAGGTTCACACCTCAGGGGCATTAGGGGCCCCTGGTTTGTTGGCCTCATATGTATCCTGGCAGCTACAGTGACTCGGGCCCCAGAATATGTGTTTCCCCTGCCTTGTCCTTCCCGCTCTGGAGGGCTTCGCCTGCTCAGTCACAGTGTCACGTTCACATGCTGCTGTGCATGCAGTTCTGAGCTTGCGCCCGTACCTGGGAGACAAGCAAAGTATGTTGTATCTGGTAGAGGTGTTAAAGATCAAGACATTTTTGCCTCTTGAACAGGGATTAGAGGCAGCCCTGAACCGTGACTTCAGGGTTCTACAGGCACAGATGTCCACACAGAGCTTTCAGTTTGCCACTGTACATTGAGTCTCCCCTTCTCATCCCTAGAACAGGGCGTGTGGAAGTGTGACATGGAGGGTCGTCTAGTGTTTGGTCCAACCCAGTGTAGCTTCTATTTTTGGTGCTGCTGCTTATGTACTTGGGTGTTTCATTCTGCAGTGCTCACCAGAGCAGTGTTCATTGGCTTTGTCCCTGGGGTGGCCCAATGTAAGTGTAGTACCTGCAGGAACCTTGTAGTATAGTGTCATTGTAGCAGAAATGGCTTCTCTCAAGTGATTACCGGGATCTGTCACCCATCATCCTGAAATGCAGAGGAGGCTGGTTCCTTGTGATGGGAGTGAAGAGAGGGGGAGGCCCTGTACTCCTCTAGGGCACTGTGTGTCTCATCCTCAGGCCCCATAGTATAGGGTGTGATGTGTGATGGCCTCACTCACACCCCCTGTGTGTACTACCTTAGGACCTGGTGATCTTTCCCGATGTGGCCATGAGATTCACCATGGAAGAGTGGCCATGCCTGGATGCCCCACAGAGGAATCTCTACAGGGATGTGATGCTGGAGACCCCACCAGCACCTGTGGGCTGTCAGTGGGAGCTGCTGGGCCTGCTTCCCATGCCCAGAGAAACCCGTGTGGGCTTCTAGGGGCTGGTCCAGGCTGTGATTCTGAGTTGCTGGAAGGTGTGACAGCCATGCGGATTGCTGTTTCTCTACTTCCTTTCATTTTTTCCTTCCTTCTTTCTTTCTGTCATATTTTCTTTCTTTCTTTCTGGGGCACACTATTGGTTCTGAGGGGTTCTTACTGATTCTATATTCAGGAATCATTGTTGGTGAGCATGGAGAATCATAATGGATGCCCAGTATCAAACCCGGGTCAGATAAATGCATTCAAGCACCCTATGAGCTGTTTCTTCTTTTACTAAATGAAATTACTTTCAGCCAGAACAATAGTATAATGAGTCTGGCATTTTTTTTTCTGTGTGGCTAGTCCAGGTTCAATCCACGGCATCTAATACGATCCCAAGACGCAACCAAGAGTATTTCCTCTGCCCAGAGCCAGGATTAAACCTTGTGCATTGCTGGGTGCAACCCCCAAAACATACAAAGTAAATTTACTTCTATTACCACATTTAACTTGCATGTTTTATTTTGCTTTGGGTATTATTCCGGGACCACACTCAGCATTTTCTCGGGTTCTGTGCCAACAGATCACTCCTGGCAGTGATCAGGGGACAATGTGGGTACTGTGGATTGCAACCCGATCAGGAGTTTGCAGAGTGCACGCCTGGACAGGCCTTCAACTTCATTTATTTTTTGTTTTTGTTTGGGGCCACACCTGGCAATGCTCAGAGGTTCCTCCTGATGGTACACTCAGAAGCTCCTTCTAGTGATGCTCAGGGAATCATATGGGATGCAGGTTCAGAGCATTAAGTTTGTGTAGGACACAGGCAAGCCCCGCCCTTATGGAGTATCTCCTCAGCACTTGCTTTATTTTCTCTGAGTACAGTTAAATTTTTGCTTTGTTTGTTTTGTTTGGGGACCCACCTGGTGATGCACATGGGTGACTCCTGCTTCTTCTCTCAGAGATCACTTCTAGAAGAGCTCTGGAGACTGTACAGGATGTGGGAACTCGAATCTAGATCAGCCACAGCAAGGCAGCACTGTCCCCATTGTACTGTCTCCCCAGCCCCTATTTTATTATCTGAAATGTCATTTTATTTATTTGAGAGGGGAAGTGTGGGCCACACCCATCTCTGCTCAGGGCTCCCTCCTGTGTCGGCTCAGGGCAAGATTAGCGCCCTCTGCTCAATATCTTCTCACTAATCCCAAAGATTCTAACTTGAGTAATAATTTGTAAAAGTGTGACTCAAGTTTGTTTAGTTCTTTTACTTGTAATTTTAAAATTTTCATTCATTTACTTTTTGGCTTTTGGGCCACACTCAGTGGGGTTTAGGGGCTACTCTGGCTATGCCTTCAGGAATTACTTTTGGCAGTGCTCAGGGACTTTAAGGGATACATGGGATCAAACCCGGTTGGACTGTGTGCAAGGCACACGCCCTCCCTGCTGTGCCATCTCTCTGTCCGCTAAGATCATTTATATCTTAGCGCCTAACCCCCTCAGCTGATGTTCTGTTCAGTGCTTGGGGTCACTTCCAGTGTTCCCAGGAGACCAGATGGTGCCTGGAATCAAGTCAGAGGGTCCCACATGCAAAGCATATTCCCCAATCCTGTGCATTGTCACCCTGCCTCCATTGGACTCTTCTACGGATATTAAAATTTGTTCGGGACCAAACCAGTTGGACTCAGGGTTTGCTCCCGGCCTCTGCACTCAGGGATCATGGCTGGCTGGTAGGGCACAAACTTGGTTTGAATATGGGCAAGTACTTTGCCCCACCTACTGTACTTTCTGCCTACACCGCCTTCTATTTCCCTTTGTTTTTAGCTTAAAATAAAGTTGTAGGTCTTGCCATCCTTGTCCTCACTTGGATGCTTGGATTTCCTCCTGACTGTGCACTCAGTGATCACTCTGGGAGGGGCTCAGAAACTCCATTTGGTTCCGGGGTGAGAGAGCGTAAGTGCAGAGGGCGCTTCCTTACTCGAAGAAAACCGAGTTCAATCACTGACCTTCCATGGAGCCAATACTGTCAGAAGTGATTCCTGAGTGTGGATACAGGATTAACCCTTGAGCATCGCCAAGTGTGTCCCCAAAACAAAACTACATACAGTGCTGGTATGAAACTTAAGTCAGCCATATACCTGGCCAAGCCTAGACTGTTAGTGGTATTATCTGGGGCCCATTATTTAACTCTTAAATTGAAACCTTATCTTATGTCTCACTCCCCACCAATCTCTGGCATATTGAAAGTGGATATTATGGTCATGCCTTTTCAGTAATATGGCCGGTTAGACCAGGGTCACATGAGGATTACTTGTCGTCTTTTCCTTGTGACTAATCCATGCTTCCACCTCTGTGGGGACAGGGCTTTTTGGGGTGAAGCCAGTGTTAATCTCCTGGGTGGAAGAGGAGCCCTAAAGCCGGGGAGGAGAGGTGTGTGTCCCACTGAGTGTCTGAGGACCCTGGCTGAACACCCGGGCACTGTGTGGGTGCCTTGAGAGCATGTGAAACATGCTGCTGACCCCGAGATCTTTGGGCTCCTGGATCAGGTGTCTGTGCTGTGCTCATGCTGCCCTTCACTCCCCTGAGCTGTCTGTTACCGAGCAATCCTACGCTTTGATTTCTTGACTTTGTTGTTATTCTTCCTCATCTGTCAGGCATGTGGAATAGTTTATGAGTTTCAAGGTCCTTGTTCCCCTGGCTGTATAACCAGCCTGACTGTACACCTACAGGGTCGGGTGCCCTTTCTGGAGCACTGGACCCCGCTCTTTCAATCAGACACCATGCTTATCTTTGCCTTTGGATCATGCCATGGTGCTTTGAGTATAGAAAGAAGTGTAGTTTTCTTTGGTTTCGTGGCCTGCGGATTCCCAGCAGTTATTCCTGGTAGTTCTCAGAAGTTGCTTTCGGCGGTGTTCAGGGATCAACCCCTGTCAGCCTCATGCAAGGCTACCTGCTGTACTCTTGACCAACCAGAAATGTTTTATTGCGTGCATGTGAAACTGTGAGTGTGAGCCTATAGTCAAGCTAATTGGAACGAGAATGGCAGTGCATCAGAGAGGGTGTTTGCCTTACAGACACCGCCTCCCTTCGATGTTTGGCATCCCCGATGGTATCCTGAGGATCACTGGGTCTGATCAAAAACAAAACCCAAAACGTTTTTTCGGGGATTGCCGTGCTCCTCCCAGAGACACTTCCAGCAGAGTTTTCCTTTCTTTACGCTTGTTTGAACTGTGAGAATCATGGAGATGTCTTTCACCTGCTCAGCCATTCAGGGGTGTTGCATTCAACATGGGACTAATTCTTGTGTATTGTTTTTGATTTGAGAATTCAAATCACAGGTTCTGGATGTGGCATTGCAGCAATTTGATTTGGGAACATGGATATTGCATACACATGTGCTGGTAAGATTCTCTTGTTGAAACTAAATATTATGCCATTGGGGGTACTTTGTGAACCAAGCATGTGACTTGAAAGGTGGTCCAGCTACATTCCCCAACCACATCTATGGTCTCAGCACCACAGGAAAAATATCATAACCTGGGGCTGGAGTGATAGCACAGCAGGTAGGGCATTTTCCTTGCATGTGGCCGACTTGGGTTCGATTCCCAGCATCACATATGGTCCCCCGGGCACCTCCGGGGTAATTCCTGCTTGCATGAGCCAGGAGTAATCCCTGTGTATTGCCGGGTGTGACCCAAAAAGCAAAAAAAAAAAAATCAGAGCCTAATGCTGGGACTAGAGGGTCTTTAACTTCAGCGGGTGCTGAAATCTGGAAATTTATTTTATTGTATTGCTTTTTTTAAAGTGCCAGGATTTTCAAAGTTATTCGTAGTTGTACTTAGGCATACAATAATTCAACACCAATCCCTGCACCCATGTCAGCTTCCCTCCACACGTGTTCCCTTATTCCATACCCAACCCAGTCCCAACTCCACTCCCGCCTGTTCTGGACAACTACATGACTAAGTTTCAGTGATTGCGGCTTAGATCTCTTGTTTTCAGTTCTGTTGCATCTGTATTTTTGGGTAAATGGCTACACCCGTCACTCATGTCACTGGCATAAATGAAGCCCTGATCCCTGTAAACTTCTGGTTCTCTTCTGCCCCCATATTTCTTTCCTTCTTTGACCGGCTTCTCTCTAAACACTGGAGTCAGGGATGATTTAAGTAGCCCCTTTAGAGTACATTTCTACATCCAGTGTTCTGTATTCCACAGATGAGTGACATCATCCTGTTTTTGTTTCTTTTTATGGCTAACTTCACTCAACATGGTATCTTCCAACCATTTGGCAGCACATATACTAAAATTATAAAACCTAAAAAAATTATTAAATTTTTGCTTTTTGAGTTACATCCATTGATGCTCAGGGGTTACTCCTAGATTTCCACTCAGGAATTATTCCTAGGGGTACTTGGGGGACCATATGGGATGCCTGGGATTGTAGCTGGTCTGGCTGTGTGTAAGGCAAATGCCTACCCCTGTACTATGACACCGACTCCCCCAAAATTATTTTTATTACAGGGGAAATACTGTGACTTTACATTTGATAGACAGCAAGGACAAGTGTGTTGAAAAGAACTCAATGGTTCAGCACTAGTGGTTTTGCATTAGGAAGGACACTTGCTTGGCACCACGAAGAAAACTATGGTTCCATTCCAGCACACCACATGGCCCCCAGTGCCCCAGCAGCAGGAATCCTTGAGCAATACTTGGTGTGACTCTCTCCCCACCTAAGTAAATATAACAAGATAACAAAAAACTCAATGATCCTGCAGAGGAATCTGCTTCAGGTGAGATGTTTGCAAAGGCCCATCTCGGCTGTGTAGGGATACATCATTGCCTTCACATGTGAAGCCCGGGCTCCAAACTGAGCTAAAACCAAACCCAGTCTCAGACCCCTTTTAATTTTCACTTTAAACTGAGGCTTCACTTTTCTGCAGAGGGTGTTATTTCCACTTACTGTGTCTGTTCTTTTGAGTTGGAAATTTTTTACACAGCTATGTTTTGGGGCGGGGGCTGGAGCGATAGCACAGCGGGTAGGGCATTCGCCTTACAAGCGGCCAACATGGCCGACCCGAGTTTGATTCCTCCGCCCCTCTCGGTGAGCCCGGCAAGCTACCGAGAGTATTCAATATGCCAGACACAGTAACAACAAAGTCTCCAATGGAGACGTTACTGGGCCCGCTCGAGCAAATCGACGATCAACGGGAGGGCCTTTACCTTTACCTTTACCTTATGTTGTGGGAAGCTGGCCCTTTAACTGACCAAGAGCCTACGTGCCTGTGCTAGGTACGGCTATCCTGACCAACGTGACCCTCAGCAGGTAAAGCCTATGGTATGGTAATCCTGACCTATGTGACCCTCGGCAGGTGAAGCCTATGGTTTGGTAATCCTCACCTACGTGACCTTTGGCAGGTAAAGCCTGTCCTATGTATGATTATCCCAAGAAAACAATTGTCATGGTTATAACTGACAATGATTAACTTAGTATAAGCTTTGTAATGCATGGTAGGTTAAACTTATAGACTCTGTAACTTTCCTAATCACATTTTGAGCACGACCCTTTGTGTAGCTGCCTCACTAATATATACCCCCATCACCCTCAATAAAGCCTGTCCCTTTTTCTCTTTGTTTCTAAGCTCCATTTTTTCTCTCGTGTCTTGTGTTCATTCGGTCGGTCTTTCCCTGCACCTACGGATCCTAGGGCCACCTCTGTGGGCCGGAGAGTGGTCTGGCGGGGCCCCCCGCAACTGGCGCCCACACGGGGTGGTGTCTGGGAGATGACTGCCGAACTCCCCTTCAGGAAGCGGTGGCCACCGGGACGCACGGAAAGGTAAGTGCACGCCTAATCAAAAATCCCCCTCTCGTTCGAGGCCGAGTGGGCAGATCCCCATCTCGTTCGAGGCTGAGTGGGTACTAGCCCCTGCCTCATTATAGAGGTCGACGGGGCCGCATCAGGGGAGAATTAAGTGTTCAGTCTCATATGAGGTATATGAGACGGTCACTGGGTTGGATAAGGCCCCCCCCATGCCCCTTTGTCGTGTCCTTTGTGGAATGTGTGTGTGAGTGAATGAGCGGTCAGGGGCGTCCTCGCCTCTGATTCGAGTCTGCTGTTCCACGGCTGGGCACCCCTAAGGTCCCCGAAAAGGCTACGGAATCCGGTTGGGCTGCCTGCGGTTCCACGGGAAACATAGTCTATGGTGGTGCTGACTTAGACGTCGGCCGCAAGTCACCTTTGGCTGATCCACTACGGCTAAGTTTCCCACCAGCCAGACAAGCACCTGAGTGGGCCCCTTTGTTGGGCCTCCCCCGTGTCTCGCGTCTGTTTTTCCCAGGTATTCATGCGGGGGTACAGCCTTCCAGTGACCCATCTCCTATCTAGTCAGTCTTTATATCTTGTCTGCCTTCTATTCCTTTCATCTGTCTTACTCCCTCTCTTCTTCCTATATTTCTCATTTTCTGTTTCGTAATCTGTATATTCGTGTGTATCTGTATCTTTGAACGCTGTTTCTCCTGACCTCTGACAATGGGTCAGAGTTTAAGCAAGAAGGAATTGTTTATTCATGGTTTAAAGACATCCCTTAAGCACCGGGGTATCCGGGTCAAGAAAAAGGATCTCGTAGATTTCTTTCTTCTTATTGAGAAGATCTGTCCCTGGTTCCCTCAAGGAGAGACCATCGATGAGAAATGTTGGGGCCATGTAGGAGACTGTCTTAAAGACTATTACAGGACGTTTGGCCCCAAGAGAATCCCCATTCCGACTTTCTCTTTTTGGAATCTCATTAATGAGGTCCTTCGAGTCCAACATGTTCAGTCAGATGCCCACCAGATAATTCAAGACTCTGAGACCTTAAAGATTATGACCCTTCTAACCCTCACTCCCACACGCCTTCCTGTCCGCCTTCTGTTCTCCCCACTCCCACCGCAGAGACAGAGGAACCTTGTCGGTCCCCGTGTCCCTCTGTGTCAATCCCTATGCCCACTGAGGAGCCACCTGAGAAACCTCCTGCAGGCTCTCAGTACGATCCCCCTGAATGTTCGATGCCACGCTTATATCCAGTCATCAGGGATCCCCCTCCCCAAGAACTCCCCTCCGCATTCTGTGGACTCTGATGCCCATCCCCCTTAGAACGTTGCTGACCTCGGGGATGCAGCCACATGCTTTCGTGCACCTGAGAGGTCCCCAATGGCACCCTCGCCCACCCTCGCTGCCCCCCTACGTACATTCCCGAGGTCTCTTTCGGGGCGAGCAATTGTCTTTCTCCACCCCTTGTGGGTCCTGACCTTCGCCTTGTTACCCACCGCTTGGCGCAGGATACTCAAATGCTCCGCTCCTTTATACAACAAAAGCAGGAATTCCTGGACCTCCTGGGGCAGATCAGGCAGCTTGATCTATCTCCAAATACCCCGCCTGACTCACTAAGCCCGCCGCTTAAAGCTCGGCTGCAAGCCCCTCAGATCTTTCCTGCTCTCCAGCCTGGTAGATGCCTCTCACCTCAAGCCCCCTCAGGGGAGGAGAGGGAGGGAGCAGCCCAAGAGGCAGACTTCCCAGATGACCGTGAGGGCATCGAGGAGGCTCCTAATCCGGGCAGGGATGCAAGGGACTCAGAACCAGGGGAGACCCACGTGGGAGCCCATGGACGACAGCGCTATGAAAGACTGAAGTTTAGTGATATTAAAGACATTAAGGATGCTGTTGCCTCCTTTGGTCCAAAGGAGGTCCAACTGCCCCCTTTACCCTGAGCCTTTTAGAATTCCTTAGCGAGAGCTGGCTCACCCCTAATGATGGGTTTTCCCTGACCCTTGCCGTTTTAAGCCTAGGAGACTATCTGCTCTGGAAGGTGGATTATCAGGATCGCTGTCAGGATATGGCCCGGCGGAATCTCGCTGCGGGAGGGTCCTCCTCCCCCTGGGTACTGAGCAAATTCCTGGGTAATGATTCCTTCTCCTCTAACGAGGTTCAGGCTCAGTTCCCTCCTGGACTTCTCACACAGATTCAAGTGGCAGCCTTGAAGGCTTGGAAGGGTCTCCCAACGAAGAGTTCCGTTGTCACCTCTCTTTCCAAAGTCCACCAGGGCCCTAACGAGCCCTACAATGACTTTGTTGGCCGCCTAGGGGAGGCTGCTGAGAGCCTCCTGGGGGGAGGCGACACTGAGAACGACTTTATTTGCCACTTAGCCTATGAAAATGCTAATTCTGTCTGCCAGGACGTTCTTCGTACTCATAAAGGAGGCAAGACCCTCTCTGACTACCTCCGCCTGTGCGCCGATGTAGACCCCGCCTCTCACAAAATTGGACTGGCCATTGGGGCGTCCTTAAAGGTTTAACCCATACTCCCATGACCGCTCCAATTGACCCTAGATTCTGCTTTGGCTGCAACAAGCCTGGTCATTTCCGGCGCCATTGCCCAGAGCGGGAGAGGGCGCGCGTGCCCCATACATTATGCCCCAAGTGTAAGGACAGGTACCATTGGGCATCAGACTGCCAGGTTGGAGTTACCTCTTGCCCGGGAAACTTCTCGCGGGGCCAGCCCCAGGGCCCCGTAATGCAGCAGGCAGGTGGGGCTCCCCCTTTCTTCCTCCCCAAACTCTTCCACCTCTGGCCCTTGTTCCCCCTCCGGCTTCGATTCCCTCCTGCGTGCCATCCCAGGAAGCTCCAAATTGGACCTCCGTACCACCTCCCCCACAATCTTAACCCAGGCACAGGGACCTCAGCCCATCCCAGTTAATTTCCAGGGGCCTCTGTCTGCCGGAATGGTTGGCCTCATTATCGGGAGGGGGAATCTTATACTGGAAGAATTCCAGGTCCGTCCCGGCACTATAGATAATACTCTCACTGGCCAGCTTAGCATTATGGCCATGACTACGTCTTCCTTCCTACGTATAGATCTGGGTGCCCACATTGATGAATTGCTCCTCATCCCGCCTGGCCTTGCTCCTGGTGCCACCGGCCCCGTGCCACTGGGGGTGCATTTGGCTCAGGCTATAAAGGAGTGTAAGCCACTCCTGACCCTCACCATCTTAGGCAGGCCCTTTACCGGCCTTATAGATACTGGAGCTGATACTACCATCATTACTACTAGGGACTGGCCGCCCAAATGGCCACTCTCCCCCTCTTTAACACACCTGCAGGGGATTGGCCATTCAAAAAACCCAATATTAATTTCAGCTGAACTCAAGTGGCGGACCCCCAAAGGAGAGGAAGGCCACGTCCGCCCCTACGTCCTCCCCGACCTGCCTGTTAATCTGTGGGGGAGGGATGTCTTGTCCCAAATGGACCCGATCCTAGTAGATACCAAAGGCCTAGATCTTTTACTTCAGCAGGGCTATCTTCCTAGTCAAGGTCTGGGAAGGCACTCCCAGGGCCTCACTGAACCCATGATGCCTTCTCCCTCTGTAGGACGACAAGTACTGGGAAATTTACCATAATGGCCGTTGACTTGCCTGTACCCCACACTGATAAGATTATCTGGCAATCAGATGACGCTGTGTGGGTAGATCAATGGACCCTGTCCTCAGAAAAACTGGCCGCAGAGGAGGCGCTAGTGCAGGAGCAGCTCGCTGTTGGACACATAGAACTGACCAATTCTCCCTGGAATACGCCCATTTTTGTGATCAAGAAGAAATCGGGGAAGTGGCATCTGCTCCAGGATCTGAGGGCAATAAACAAGACCATGGTGGTCTTTGGAGCATTACAACCTGGCTTACCATTGCCCGTAGTCATCCCCGCCCTATGGCACAAGATTGTTATTGACCTAAAGGACTGTTTTTTCTCCATCCCCCTCCACCCTGCTGATCACCCCCGATTTGCCTTCAGTGTTCCCGTCACAAATTTCAGAGGCCCGATGAAGCGGTTTCAGTGGAAGGTGCTACCTCAGGGAATGGCCAACAGCCCCACTTTGTGTCAGAAGTTTGTTGCGAGTGTTCTGGCCCCGGTCAGGGAACAATGGCCGGATCTTTACATCGTCCATTATATGGATGATATCCTGCTTGCTGGCCCGCACCCAGATGAAGTTATGCGTTGCTGCAATCATATGATTGACACCCTAACTCACGCAGGGTTTTCCATAGCTCAAGACAAAATTCAGATGAGTGACCCCTACTCCTTCTTAGGCTTTCAGATCGACCGATCTAGAATCAGAGTCCAGAAGGCTCAGCTCATGACTTCCACATTGAGGACTTTAAATGACTTTCAGCAGCTATTAGGCAATATTAACTGGCTTTGACCCTGCCTTAAGGTGACACAAGATGACCTTAAGCCTCTATTTGACACCCTTCGGGGCGATCCCGATTCTAGTCCCCCCCGTAAACTTACAGATGACGCCCGACGCACCCTTGCCCTTGTAGAACGTGCCATTGATGAACAGTTTATCGTTGCCCTGAACTATGAGCTCCCGTTTTCTCTGATAATTTTTGAGACCCCACACTCCCCTACAGGTCTTGTTTGGCAGATCCATCCCGTTTCCTGGTTGTCTCTACCCTCGACCCCCAGACGTGTCCTCACTCCCTATTACCTCCTTGTTTCCTCATTAATAAGCCTAGGGAGGGAATATTGCAGAAAATACTTCGGCTTAGAGCCAACCATCATCATTCAGCCCTACGACCGAGACCAGGTAAACTGGCTACTCCAGAATTCCGATGACTGGCCCATAGCCTGTGTTTCTTATGAGGGACTCATAGATAATCATTACCCTCCAGACAGACTGGTTCAATTTTGCAAGATACACAGATGAATCTTCCCCACTGTCACTAGAAATAACCCCATCCCCGGGGCTCCCACTATCTTCACTGATGGATCTTCTAGTGGGATGGCAGCATATGTGCACCAAGAGAAGGTTGTCTTCTCTCGCACAGACTATACGTTCGCCCAGTTGGTGGAGCTGTCGGCCGTCTATAAAGTTTTTCAGGACTTCCCTCAGACAGCTTTTAATCTATACACAGATAGTGCCTATGTAGCCTTTTCCGTTCTGCTCCTTGAAACTGTCAGCTATATTAAGGAATCCTCTCAGGTGACCAGTTTGTTCTTACAGATTCAACAGTGCATCCGCTCCTGCCGTCTCCCCTTTTTCATAGGCCATCTGAGAGCCCACTCTGGGCTCCCTGGCCCACTATCCGAAGGCAATGACAGGGCTGATCGGGCTACTCGGCTGATTGCAGCCTCTGTTTCCAGTCCAGACCTCGTATCCGAGGCCACTAAGACTCATGCACTTCATCATCTTAACGCTAATACTTTAAGAATGATGTTTAATATCCCTCAAGAGCAGGCCTGACAAATCATTAAGCAGTGCCAGTCTTGTGTCACCTTTCTGCCTGCACCCCACCTGGGAGTCAATCCCAGAGGCTTGGTTCCTAACGCACTCTGGCAAATGGATGTCACCCACGTCTCCTCTTTTGGACGGCTCAGATATATCCATGTGGTAATAGATACCTTCAGCGGGTATATCTGTGCATCTGCTCAGACAGGCGAGGCCTCTAAGAATGTTATCGCTCATATCCTTTACTGCCTATCTATTCTGGGGAAGCCTCAGCGCATTAAAACGGACAATGGCCCAGGCTATACTGGAAAAAAAATTTCAGAACTTTTTCAAACAATTCCAAATACAGCATACTACCGGAATTCCCTACAATCCACAAGGCCAGGGTATCGTGGAAAGAGCCCACTCTACCCTTAAAATGTATATCTCCAAATTGGTGAAGGATAGAAACCTATATGGTGCCTCTAACTCTCCTAAGACACTGCTGTCCCATGTGCAGTTTGTGCTCAATTTTTTGAGCCTGGATAAGGATGGCCGCAGTGCTGCAGATCGTTTCTGGCACTCTGACTCGAAAAACTCCTATGCTATGCCTAAATGGAAGGATCCACTCACGGCTCAGTGGCATGGCCCGGACCCAGTTCTGATCTGGGGCAGAGGACATGCTTGCATTTTTGATACCCGTGAAGGAGCAGCTCGCTGGCTTCCTGCCCACCTTGTCTGACCTATAAATCATGTAACAAATTCCAGAACCTCGCCTGGCCCTGAGAACACCTCTATTTTCCCCACAGATGTCCCTGGAAATCCTGCTGATGCTGTTAATGACACTCCACCCAGTCCGGTGCTGACCGTCAAACAGTGAGGCACACCAGCCTATATCCATCTGCTGGAAAGTATTCATCAACCCGATGACAAATGAGATATAACTCGCTGTGAAGGATGCCACTCATGGTTTCTGCAAGTGCACTCCCCAAACCCTTTCCTGGTTCCCTGACTTAGAGGTTGATTACTGCCATGCCATACTCAATGGTTCTTTGCATGCCTTCCCCAATTTACAGTGGCGTCACTTGCCCAAGTCCCTCTGTGACCACTCGTGGAAGGAAATCACCATTTACATTTGTCCAGAACAGCCTCATCGTCCTGAGTGCGGGGGTGTGCCTGACTTTTTTGGTAAGAATTGGGGCTGTGAATCTTCCGTAGCGGGCCTTCCTCCCTCGTCTCTCTCCACCCCCCACCTCGATTACTTGATTTACAGCCACCGAGCCAGGGCCCCCGGCTCGTCGGGAAGTATTCCCCCCTCTGGGGCTGACAGTTGCCGCATGTTCCTCCTATTGTTCACATCCTTGGGGAAACTGCTCCCCAGCTCCCGTTGGGAGGGAGATGGCCTCCGTTGGGGGGGTCCAGGCTTCGGGCGGCACTCTGACAGGTCAGGCCATCGGATTTTTCTTTCGCGTCTGGCACTACCTTGTCCAGCCGGCTCCCTCAGCTCCACCTGCGACCACCCCCAGTACTCCCATCCCAGTAGTCCCCACAGACCGGGTCCCTTCCCCAGGTCTCATCGAGTGACTCTCTTCGTGGTTTAGTCATGGCCTCTTTTGACTCCCTCAACCGCACCTCCCCAAACCTTACACGCAGCTGCTGGCTGCGCTTGCAACCCCCCCCCCCCCATTTTTTGACCTCTTAGGCAGCCCCTTGCCTTATTCCATACCTCCCGTGAGTGGGCCTCTGTTCTCTCGAACCTTTCCCTCCTGGATGTATCAGGCCGTGGATTTTGTGTTGGTGCCGCACCTCCTTCCCTTGACCCTTCCAAACTATGCACCACCCACATCCCTGATCCTTCTCTCCAGTTAGACCAGTGGGTTCTCCCTTCATCTGGATCCTGGTGGCTGTGCGTTTGGGCGGGACTTACCCCACATCTGGCCGGATCAGTCTTTCGTCCCGCCCAGGACTTCTGTGTCTCCGTTGTTGTCCTGCACCGAATTTTCTAACATCCGGCCAATTCCTTTTTGGACGCTTGGGACAATAGGACTGATCTCCATCGTAATCGTCGCGACCCGTTCACAGCCATCACTGTCGCTACCCTCCTGACCCTGACCCTTGCAGGCGCAGGGATGGGCATCGCGTCCCTGGTGACTCAACATTCTGCACTAGCCTCCCTTCATGCTGCTGTCGAGGCAGACAACAGCTGCTTGGAAGGCTCGATCGCCCATTTGGAAGAATCCCTCAATTTGTTGTCTGAAGTTGCCCTGCAAAATCGGAGAGGACTTGACCTTCTCTTTTTGAAAGAGGGTGGACTCTGTGCCGCACTGGGGGAGGAATGCTGTTTCTATGTCAATCATAGTGGAGTCATTCGGGATACCATGCGGGAACTCAGCGAGGGTTTAGAGCTCAGACGATGCCAACGAGAGTCCTCTACCTCTACCTGGGGCTTTCACACTCTTCTCCCATACCTACTCCCCTTCTTGGGTCCCCTTACTGCACTCTTGTTAGTTGCTACTATTGGCCCTTGCGTGTTTAACCATCTACTCAGCTTTATCAAACAGCAGGTTGCCTTACTGGCGGCAGCACCTATACAGGTGCATTATCACCGCCTGGCAATGGAAGATGCTCCCCTAGACCATGCGGCCACAAATTCTGCTGCTACAGAAGACGGCTCGCAGGTCGTATTTAGTTGGACCCAACCTTGAGTTGTTCATGGCCAGCTCCCCTGCCCCTCTCTGATCTGACAATCTGGGTATGAAGGAGTCGGACTTTACCCTATTCCATTTTGTTCAGCCGCTAGGCAAAGCACTGCAAGGGAGGCCTCATGGCTGATTCCGACTCCCTGTGGAGTACACTGGGCCTGCATGGAGGTTTCATCTGCCTAACACTGGCCTTTTTCCACGGCTCCCCTCCGCTAGTAGGGTGGGCAGGGGAAAACGGGCTCTGTCTACTTTCCTCCCCTCCACAAAACAAAGATTTTCTTGATATCCTGGAGGGGCCCAGTCAATGCTCCCCCTAGCTGGCATTTTTTTATAAAAAAGGAAGGGGGAGATGTGGTAACTGGCCCTTTAACTGACCAAGAGCCTACGTGCCTGTGCTAGGTACGGCTATCCTGACCTACGTGTCCCTCAGCAGGTAAAGCCTGTGGTATGGTAATCCTAACCTACGTGACCTTTGGCAGGTAAAGCCTGTCCTATGTATGATTATCCCAAGAAAACAATTGTCATGGCTGTAACTGACAATGAATAACTTAGTATAAGCTTTCTAATGCATGGTAGGTTAAACTTATAGACTCTGTAACTTTCCTAATCACATTTTGAGCATGACCCTTTGTGTAGCTGCCTCACTAATATATACCCCCATCACCCTCAATAAAGTCTGTCCCTTTTTCTCTTTGTTTCTAAGCTCCATTTTTTCTCTCGTGTCTTATGTTCATTCGGTCAGTCTTTCCCTGCACCTACGGATCCTAGAGCCACCTCCATGGGACGGAGAGTGGTTTGGCGGGGCCCCCCTGCACTATGTGACCTGACGTTGGTCTATTTGCCTGTGCATTTTGCTGAAATGTTAGTTTGTTGCCTGGAAAATTCATCCAAATGTCAGAACTGCAATTGAGTCGGGTAAATGATAGAAACCAACCTGCAGGTCTAGAATTATCTGGGCAAGGACAATCTTAGGCACAGCACAGTAATTGGAATCCTTCCTTACTGTTTTTCAGGGTAGCAGCCAGTCCAGGTGGAATTTTTCTGATCATGCACACTGTGACAAAATCTCGAGTGAGCAATTATGCCCTCATCCCCATGAGGATGCCAAGACAGGTGGGATGTTTTCTCTGGGCGACCAGAAGCAAGTGAGTGCCCACGCTGCAAAGAAGCGCTCCCCTGGGAAAAGCTACTCGAAGACTGTTCTGCTCAGTCCATGGTCCCAGAATGCCCCAAGTGAGAAGCCCATGGACTGTGGGAGAGGAGCACTGTTTATAGTGAGTCCAATTATGTACTCCTCAAGATATTAATGCTGGAATCGAACCCAGGTTACCCAAGTGAAATAAAGCACTCGCATACTTTGGACCTCCATACAGCCCCACCATCATGCCGGAAAGCTTCCTGAGTGCAGAGTCAGGAGAAACTCTGCATGTTGCTGGATTTGTGGCCTCCAAACCATGAACAAAACAAATAAAACCAAAACAGCCTCAGTCCCTTCCTGGAGGATTCCCTCACCCCAACAAGGGGTTTCTGAGCTGTATCTTGCTGTATACATGCTGCCTCTTCCTTGTAGTAGAGGGTTGGGTGCCCACAGAACATGGGGTGATGCGGTGTGGGTTGCCCATAGCAGGAAATATTTCTAAATGGTTTGGTCACAGACATAACAACGTGACTTCAGATGTTTTTTAGCTCAGAGTGTCACAGTCACTGTCCTCCCATTGTTCATCGATTTGCTCAAGGGGGGCCCAGTAACATTGTGAGACTTGTTACTGTGTTTGGCATATCGAAAAGATCACTGGTAGCTTGCCAGGCTTTGCCATATGGGCAAGATACTCTTGTTAGCTTGCCGAGAGGGTGGAGGAATCGAACCCAGGTGGCCATGTCGGCCACATGCAAGGCAAACGCCCTACCTGCTGTGCTATCACTCCAGCCTTGCAGATTTCCCTTGCTCTGTCCACGTCAGGTTCAATCCTCTGAACCCCTCGTGGTCCAGAGGCAAAGATGGAGCAGCCCACTCAAGCCCCGAGGTGATTCAGCCATGTATCTCAAAAGATCTGAAGGCGGGAATCAAATGCTGGTCACCCATGTCAGAGACTCGCATCCTCAAGGCTCCCCTACCACTGCCCCTTTGAAGCCCTGTGCTTGATTTTTAATTACCCCATACTTAACACAGAAACAAACCTAAGTGTGGAAAATTCTTAGAGAAATAGGACTGTAGAAGGACTGAAAAGCTCACAGCTCCATCTCATTTTCAGCCATTCTCTTTGCTTAAATGGGGTCATTAAGGATACAGCGCGCAGCTTGGGCTGTTACAATAGGAGCAGAGCGGATAGGGCTTTTTGCCTTGCATCCATAGGACCCGGGTATATTCATAGGCTTCCCATGTGGTTTTTCAATTATGTCCATAGTGTTTCCTGAGTGCAGAGCCAGGAGAAGGCCCTGAGCATATCCGGGTGTGACCACAACCATAAAGGAACAAACAAGAAAGAAAAGTAAAACACAGAGCTTCAGTTCCTTGATGGCGAATTCCCTCACCCCAACTTGAGGGTGTCAGAACTGTATATTCTTCCATTCCCCACATCGGTGTAGAAGAGGGTTCGTGTCCCCTCATAATGTGCGGTGATGTGGTGTGGGTTGCCCATGACAGAAAACATCCAAAGGGCTCGGTCACACACAGGCATCACAAAGTGCGTTCAGAACTTTTTTTGTACACAGAGAAAAGAACAATAAATGTAAGAAAATAACCTTTACCTTGTTCGTTAAAGATTCAGTTCAATCCACTGCACCCCTTGAGGTTCAGAGACAAAGCTAGGGCAACCCACTCGACCCCCAAGGCGATTCAGCTATCCACTCCACAAATATCTGAAGGCTGGAATCGAACCCAGATTACTCAAGTGAAAGACAAGCAACCGCAGGCTTTCCTTCCTACTGCTGCACCTGTGGAAGAGGCTTGCTTGATCCTTTATTACCCCATACTGAAGACTGAAGCAAACCCAAGGGTGGAAAAATTCTTAGAGAAACGAGCACGTTTTGTTACTTTATGTTCCCCAGATGAAAGTGATCTTTCTATGTCTGTCCCTTTCTTTCAGACTAACACCCAAGAATAGCCGAGACAAGTGCCCGGAGGTTTATTCCATCGCATGGAGGCCAGCTGCACACGCTAGGGAAAAAGGCAGGTCAGATAGAGAAGGAGCACCAAATAAAGGATGCTGGGAGGATCCTCCCAGGATGGGAGATGCATGCTGAAAGTTAAAACTATAGACTGAACATTATTACTCAATGCCTCTTTTGCAAACCACAGCACCCAAAAGGAGAGAGAGAACAAAAGGGATTGCCCTGCCACAGAGGCAGGGTGGGATGGGGGGGATGGGAATGGGAGAGACTAACTGGGATCAGTGGTGGTGGAAAATGGGCACTGGTGGAGGGATGGGTACTTAATAATTGTATAACTGAAAACCAAGCACAAAAATGTGTAAGTCTACAACTGTACCTAATCGTGATTCACTAATAAAAATGAAAAAAAAAAAAAAAAGAGAGAAATGATCCCAGAGAGGGACTGAAACGTCCACAGCGCCATCTCGTGGTGTATCGCCAGAACTGCCGTGGCCCACCTTTCCCACACTTTAGATTTCCAGCCCATTTCTTTGCTTCAGTGTTAGGCATAGGGTCATTAAGGATCAAGCAAGCCACTTGGGTCCCTGCAGCGGGAGCAGAGTGGTTAGTGCTCTTGGCTTGCAGTCACAGGCTCCGGTTATTTTTCTGGCTCCCCATACAGCTTCACCATCATGCCAGAGTGATTCCTAAATGCAACATCAGGAGAACCTCTGCTGTTGCTGGATTTGTGTACCCCAAACCATGAACAAACCAAATAAAACCCAAACATGCCCAGTTCCTTACTGGAGGATTCCCTCACCCCAATGCGGGGGTTTCTGAGCTCTATCTTGCTGTATCCATGCTGCCTCTTCCTTGTAGAAGAGGTTTGGGCTCCCTCAGAATGTGGGGTGCCAGGGTGTGGGTTGCCCATAGCAGGAAATATTTCTCAATGGCTTGGTCACAGACATAAGCAAAGTGGCTTCAGAAGGTTTCTAGCTCAGAGTGAAGAGAACAAAAAATAAAAATAAATGACTTTGCCTTGCTATTTCCACGTCAGGTTCAATCTTCTGCACCACTCGTGGTCCAGAGACAGAGTGGGAACAACCCACTCGACCCCCGAGAAGATTCAGTTATGTACGCCACAAGATCTGAAGGCTGGAATAGAACCCAGGTTACTCTAATGAAAGAAAGCACTCGTGGGTTCTTGTACCGCAGCACATGTGGAAGCGGATTGCTTGATCCTTAATTATACCATACTTATTCCTGAAGCAAACCCAAGGGTGGGAAATTCTTAAGAGAAACAGGCCTGGGGAGGCAGGGAAACGCCCACAGCGCCACTTTGTGGCATTTCCCGGAACTGCTGCGGGCCGACATTTCCTACGCTTAAGATTTCCAGCCCTTTTTTTGCTTCAGTGTTAGGTATAGGGTCCATTAATCAGGTAAGCTGCTTGGGTCGCTTCCGTGGGAGCAGAGCAGTTAGTGCTCTTGGCTTCCAGTCGCAGGTCCCTGGTTCTCTCTTTGGCTCTCCATGCAGCCCCACCATCATACCGGAGTGATTCCTGAATGTGGCGTCAGGAGAACCTCTGCACGTTGCTGGTGTTGGGCACCCAAACCATGAACAAACCAAATTAAACCAAAACAACCTCAGTCCCGTGATGACAGATTCCAGCACCCTAACTTCGTGGGTTCTGAGCTGTATCTTGCTGTATCCCTGACCACTTTTCTTTGTAGAAGACGGTTGGGGCATCCTCAGAAAGTGGGGTGATGGCATGTGGGGTTGACTATAACTGGAGAACTTTCCAAAGAGCTGGGTCACAGACAGGGCAAAGAGGGCTCATAACTTTTCTTGTTCAAAGTGAACAGAAGAACGACAAAATAATCTCACCCTGCTTGTAATCGACCATGTTCAATCCCAGGTACTCAATGTTTCCCAGAACCCTGTGGACACACAAGAAAACAGCCCCTCCCCCCAAAAAAAACCCCTCGGAACCAGAGCTATAGTATAGCTCGTAGGATGTTTGCCTTGCAAACAGCCAACCCGTGTCCAATCTCTGGCATCCCATATGGTCCCCCAAGTACCACCAGGAGTAATTTCTGAGTGCAGAGCCTGGAGTAACACATGAGCATTGCTGGGTATTAGCCAAAAAGCAAAAGAAAAAAATCCTTGGAAGAAGTGATGTATTTAGATTTTCCAGGGAAGGAGATTGCACAGTCTTACGCTCATTATTCCTGTGTTAACTAAAATTCTTCTTAACACACCCTAGTTCCTCTGATGGCTGTTACCTTCACCCCAGACATCTGGAGATGCTGGAGCTGAATCTGGCCTCTGCCACCCTCCTCCACGGAGAACAGAAGACATGGGAATTCTCAGGTGTACAGGAACCTCAAAACTCGGACAGAAGATGGCACCCTCAGCAATATGGGGTGCTGTGATATGTGGACGTGGGGTCTGGAGACCTTTAGAACTGAGTTGGTTGGACACATCGTACTGCGGGAAGGCAAGCCTCTCCTGTGTCACCCTCTTCGCTCCCGGGTAGCTGGCTCTGGAGCACTGCCCACTGGGTGTGCCTCCACACATAGAGTGAGTGGGACGAGACCCAGGCAGCAGGGACACCCGGACACAGATCCCCGGTTCATTCTCTGACCCAAGGCCCAGTCAGACGCAGGCAGGGCCAGAAGATGCTGGCCTCTCTCATCCCCTCCAGCCCTTTGTGGGTGTAAGAGAGTTGAATCCACCAGAGGTGGCTCCTCTTGGCACACGGACCCCTCGAAAATAAAACAGCACCATTGATGTCTGGGGTCATCCCCCAACCCCCACCCCACCCCAACTGCTCCACACCTCCTGATCTGACTATATAATTTGGGGGAGGGGGCCGGAAGCAGTGGTGGGGGTCCCACATCCTTCTGGAGTCCGACTTTGGTTCCCACACTCGTGGAACCCCCAATTGCCCTGCTCCCGCAAATGTCTGGGAAAGCCAATGAGCAGTCTCCCTCATACAGAAGGGAATCCAATCTAGACTTTTACCTAGGTCAAAGTCCCGTTGCTAAGGAGGTTGCCTAGGCAGGTTGGGAGTGGTGATGATTTTCTTTGAAATTCCTTTCCTGGCCTTTTGTTTCAGCAGGAGCTTTTCTGGGTCTGTTGCTGGCCATAGGTGAGGGCCTGATCAGGCCTTAGTTCCTGTTTTCTGCAAGGTTGGCCTTCACAACTTCAGAGCTATTCCCAGGAAATTTACTGCCTTTTCCTTGGGAGGGGAACCTTCTCTATCTGCCTGCATGTCTACATCAATTCCCTCCAAACCATTAGGGGGTGCTGGACGTTAGGACGTTAGGAGACCTCAACCCTGGCCCCAGAGGAGTGACTCCTGAGTGCAAAGGCAGGAATAAATTAGCCCTGAGCACTGCTGACTGTGTCTCACTCCCAAAAGATGCAAATCCTAAGGCTCCCAGTGCTGCCCAGGTAGCTGATTACTCCCCGTGGTACCAGGGGACCATGTGATACAGGAGGCGAGCCCAGAAAAACCACCTACAGTCACAGAAAGCCTTGATCACAGGGATCACTGAAATCGTTCACATCTGTCATTCATAAACCTGATCCCCCTGACATAGCGCTTTCTGTTCAATACACGAAACAAGTACTTTTTTGTAGGTGTGGGGGTAAGGCACAACCAGAAATACCCAACAGTTACTTCTGGCTCCGCAGGCAGGATCACTGCAGGTGGGCCTGCGAGGGGAAGGGATCATATCCAGTCATCCCCTGCAAGGCAAACGCCCAGCAGTCCCTAAAATCTGAATTTCAATTTACCTTGAATGCATCATTCATTCTACTTCAGGCCTTGGGAAGGATACACAATGCATTCATTATCTCTGGGTTCCTCACGGCTTGCCTTTGACCATTTTGTTTTTCATTTTTGTGTCCCACCTGGGGGATGCTAAGGGGTTTCTCCTGAATATGCACTCAGGAATTACTCTGGGAGTGTGGTACTTTGGGGATCCCATGGCAAACACTGTGCTTCAACCTTTTGATGTCTTAAATATACACTCCTAGTTCATTCTTTATGTTACAGTTCTGAAGTTCAAATTAAATTGGTGACTTCAGTACTATGAGGGAAAGGGAATTGCTGATGATTGCAATTCAGGGAAACACAAAGATCTTCCCATTCTGTACACTCTTAAGAGTTCTTGCCACTGTGTATTTTCATATGCCTACTAAGGCCTGAGTTCCTGGTGAACCTGAATTAACCACCTGAGTTACCTTATATAGCAAACCATAATAATAGTAGTAATGATTACTATTTCCTATGCCAGTGCCCCAGCACTTGGAATTAATGTGTATGTTAACCTTTAAATAATGGGTCCATTTTTTTCTTTTTTTCCTTTTTGGGTCACAGCAGGAGATTCTCAAGGTTTACTCCTGACTTTGCACTCAGGAATCACTCCTGGCTGTGCTCAGGGGACCGTATGGGATGCTGGGAATCGAATCTGGGTCAGCCACATGCAAAGAAACGCCCTAACCGCTGTGCTATTGCACTCTTCCCTGTAAATAATGGGTCTTGATGATGGAATCCAGGTGAAAACTGATTAAAATAGGAACTAAGTAAATGGGTACAAAAACCACCCCTTGAACACAATTATCAGTGTCACTTTTTTGTTGTCTTTTGTTTTTTGGTCAAAACCAGAGATGCACAGGGTTTACTCCTGGATCTGCACTCAGGGATTACTCCTGGCTGTTCTTGGGGGACCCTATGGAATGCTGGAAATTGAACCTGGGTTGGCTGCATGCAATGAGAACGCCCTATCCGCTTTGCTATCACTCCAGCCCAGTGTCTCATTTTGACTTGGACTTGAGGCAGAGACCCCGGTTGGTGGGATTTATGATAGACATCAAGCAGGATGTTGCAGTGAATCCTTTGGAATGGAAAAAGAGGCAAACCTCCACACTTCAGGCCTTCCTCTGTTATGTTTTGAGGTGTCACACCTACTTTGCTCAGGCCATACTCTTGGCTATGAGCTCATCCATACCTGCGAGGGAGGACATAGGTATCCATATGGGAATCTGGATTTTGAATCCAGATCAATCTTGTGCAATCAAGCACCTTCCCACTGTATCAGCTCTGCATTCCTAGTATTCAGATTTTTATTAGATTTCCCTAAGCATTGAGGGTAAATATTTCTCAAAAGTTTAGGATAATGGCCCTGTCATTGTTCTTTAGTAGGGTGGATTAGAGATAGTTGAAATGGACTTGACACGCACAGAAAGATTTCTGATGGTTCTATGAAAGGATGGAACAGGCCCCTTGATCAAAATATTTTACAAATGGTGGGAACCTGCCAGAATGCCCAAACTCCCATCTCAACAGGTAATAACATCAGCTGTGATGACTAACTATAAAGGATTGTCACATTCCTGGATTTTACTCTTCTCATTTCAGTTATATTAGGAGAAAAGACGAGAAAACTTTGTGTTTGCAAGTGGTAAAATCTCAATCCTACTAGTCACCAGAATGATTAGAACCGTTTTTGGTCTGCCCAAAAGACAAAGTCTACAAAATGATTTAGTACACTTTGGTGCCCTTTAGCTCCTATGTGCCTCCGTTCTTAGGGTAGGTCCATACATGGATTTATTTATTGAATATGTTTTATGTAATTCATGTCATACTTGGCAGTTCTTAGGAGTTTGTGTTGTTTTGGATGCCAGGAATGTAACTCAGGAAAACCATGTTTAACGCAAGCATTAAGCCACAGTACTAACCTCTTTCGCCATACTCTTGGTTGAAAACGTGTTTCCAGAGCTGCATCCTGGGGTTTCCTTGTAGGTTCTTATACAGCGTGTTTTCAAGGGGTAGAGTGTTCACTGTACAATGCTCTCTGATGTTCTTCCCAGCCTTTGCTCCTGTCCAGTGTCTCTCCAGCTCTCTGGGTTGCTGCTATGCCAGTTCCTCTGCATCTTCAGGGCTAGCTTCGGAGACACTGCACCCATCTTGATTAATGACTTCCCAGAGAAACTCACTGTCCCAGGACCCATTCACAACCTTCTTGCCTGTTTTACTTTGAATCAACCTGCTTTTGTGTTCATGATGGACATGTTGGGGAGCATTAGTTCTATGTTTGACCAGTTAAGGGACTCCACCTTAACTCGCTGCCCTGAACTCTGTGACCATACCCTCCAGCAATTCCCTTTCCTCTTTTTGATTCAACTCATCCCCCTTGCACTGATTCACCTGGGCTACCATAATGGTTTGTCAGCACTTGGAACCTGGCACGTTAAGGCTCCTTGGTGAAATAGATGATGTCACAGATGGGAGTCTTCCATGTGCACCTTAACTTCCAAATGATGTCAAGTGGATCAGGCCCCCTCTGGGCACGCGTTTAAAGGACAATGTGATACTTCAGTCGAAGGGGGACACTGAAGGCCAATTAGTGGCAGGACATGAGGACCTTTCACCTCCAGTGCCTACAATGTGATCAATGAGATTGTGCCAGCTCTTGGGGCACTTTTGTGGTTGTTTTTCAACCCCCCCAATCCATATCCAGTGGGTTCCTGGGGTCTGCCTTGCTCCAGAAGCTTTAGGAGGATATGGAGCTTTGCTGGTTGCACTGGAGGGATTTAGCACGGCACAGGGGTCTCGGGTGTTAGTGCATTATCCTTGGGGCATCTTCACCTCCAGCTCTGGGATGGGGCAACCTGTCCTGGGTGTGGAGCTGAATATGGGGGGCTGTGGGTCTTGAGGATGCCACACCTGCTGATAGCAGAAGTCTTGACCATCCCAAAGTTCTCAACCAGGGGTTGTGCCGGACCCTGTCCTGCAGCTTTCTGTGTAGACATGTGTAGGTAGAATTGCCAGATCACTTTGAGCGGCCGCTCCTCAGCCCCCAATAGTGAGGGACCCTGTTGAAGACAGTCTTTTTCATTGGCACCTGCCAGGAGGAATCCTGAGGGCCTAGTCCTAGCATGTGGCTGAGGGTTGTAAATGAATAAATAAATGAATGTCGGGACTCAGAGTTATGGTCTTGGCGGCTGTTTGCAAATTATTTTTGTGAATTTTATTTCCTTCGGAAATACAAAGACTCTCTGCTCGACATGTTATCTGTTCAGCTCCTCCCTCTCTATCTATCCCAGACCTGGCAACCCCCTGATGTCTGGATCACCTGATCCTATCCCGGAAACGAGGAAAAATGAACCTTCCTGACCAGGTAAGTACCTGGTCAAGAATATTTGAAGCCTGGCCCTTTAAGGCTCTGGGCGAACGTGCAGGTGATGTCACAAAATGCGCGACCTTTATCTACTGGCCTTGGCGTTCTGTGCGGAAGTGCCGGAGGGCCGCGTGGTTGCGGAAGGTGAGGAGCGGGTGAGGGGGCACCCAGGGGGGCAGGGGGGTCCCGGAAGGTCGGTTTCCTCGCCAGCCAGTGGTCGCTCTGAGCGCCTGAACCTCCGGGTCTCCGCCTTGTGGGCGGCGGGGTCGCTCCGTGGCGGTGGCCCGGGGTGGCGCCCCCTCACCAGGGACGCGCTGAGCGCTCCGGCCGAGAGGTTTATCTTGTTTTTAAATTGATTTTGAGGGAAAAATGGTCGTTTTTAATGAGTAGAACTTATTTAGAAAGATGCGTAAGAGGGGAACGCGGCCGGCCGGGTTTGATCCCGGCACCCCACAGCGTCCCGGGACCAGCCTGGTGTGAGCCCAGGGCCCGGAGTAACCCCTGGGCAAAGACCCCCAGGGCCCCAAAAATAAAAGGTGGGTGGGCAGAGGAAGCACGTGGTCGAGGAGAAAAACGAATTGGAAGCCTGGAGGTTGTTCTGAAAGTTCCAGAAACAAGGACAATAAACGAACAAAGAAAAGTGGAAAAACCGCTTTAATTTTTTTTATGTGTTTTAGACCCTTACCCGGTGGCGCCCAGGACTCCCTCCCTGGGGATCCGAGGACTCTTCGGGGTGTCGGGATGCGAGGCCAGCGCCCTCCCTGCTGACCCATCGCTCAGGCCCCTCCCAAAGCAAAAAGCGTCAGAGCTAGAGAGAGTCTCAGTCTCCCCCAGATCTGATGGGGTGGGTGAGGGCAGCTCAGCGTTATCTTAGTTTCAGGGCGACTCCAGCACCTGGTCAGTCACAGGGGTGTGTGGGTCATCCCAGCAGTGTCCCCAGGACATCCCGTTACTGGCCCCCTGTCGTTCCTTAGGCAGATTGTGGAGTAGGGCTAAAGCGTGGGATTCCCTCATCAAAGGGACCTGGGGAGCGCATTTTTTTCCTCCTGGGGGGTGTTGAGCCCCACCTGGCTGTGTTCAGGGGTCACTCCTGGGATTGCTCAGGGTACCACATATCTGGGTCAGTAGCATGAAGGAAGAAGCACCCTCCCCTCTGTCCTCTCGTTCTTGGGGGGTGGCGGGGCTGGATGGGGGGAGGGGCTGGGAATATTCTTCATGTGCTTGGGGGTCAGAAGCATTTGGCAGAGCCTTTGGTTTTCACTGGTTCTTGTGCATTCAGTGGGTTCTGGGAGTTCACGGAGGTGGGGAGCTTCTCTTTCCTTTTGATTTATTTATTTTGCACTTGGAGTCACACCCAGCGCGGCATTATGGTTACTCCTGGCTCTAAATCCAGCAAGCACTCCTAGTGGTGCCAGGAACCATGAGAGATGCCCAGAATTAAACCCAGGTTGGCCACCTTCAAAAGAAATGCCCATTTTTCTATTCTGTCACTCAGGCCCCAAGGTGTGGAGCTTTAAGCCAACTCAGGTTGCGGTCTGGAGGGGTGCATCAGGGTGTTGCTACAGTGGGTCTTGCAACCAAATATGCCATCTTAGCAGGAAGTAGCTTGGGCACTTCCAGAGTGGCCCTAAACTCTCTAATCATGCAATTTAGGATCACTATTGGCTACCACACCTTTATGCGTTTAAATGAATTAATTATTTAGTCTGTAGGAAGTACAACTGCAAGACTCAGTTACTTCTCCTGCCTTTACACTCAGGGATCACTCCTGGCTGGGCTCAGGGCACCGTATGGGATGCAGGATTCAAACTTGTTTTGACCGAGTGCAAGACAAGCACCTCACCTGCTATACTGTGTCTCCAATCTCTTTGCATAGAAATTTCTTTTATTTGGATTTTTAGGGTCACACCCAGTGATGCTCAGGGTTTACTCAGGCTTTGCATTCAAGAATCACTCCTGGAAGTGCTGGGGGACCATATGGGATTTCTGGAATCGAACCCAGGTTGGCCGCATGGAAGGCAAACTCCTTACCTGCTGTACCATCGTTCCGGCCCCAGAAATGTCTTCATTACTTAATTTATTGTACATTTTTGGCCACAGCAGCACTCAGTGCTCAGGGGTTACTCGTGGTTCTGAGTTCATGTATCATTTTCAGCAGTGCTGGAGTGGGTGAGCCTATGTTCTGTTGCATATTGACCCCAGCTTAGCTGCTTGAAAGAAAAGCACCCTATCAATTTATTAGCTTTGCTAACCCTATGTGATTATATTTCCTCAGAAAAAAGAATTTCTGCCTCACCTGTCCAGATTCCAAGCATCTCCACTGTCCATCGCTCCAAGACCAGGGGTGTGCCCTGCTGTTGAAGTGAGTACTTGCAGAAAGGGGTTTTCCAGGGACCAGTTGCAATAGGATCTAAACGTGTCACTCTCAGGGGCTCGTGCAGTAGTACAGCCAGGAGGGTGTTTGTCTTTCTTGCGGTCTCCAGAGTTATCCCTGCCACAACATCACTAGGTGATATTTCCCCCTGAGCATCACTAGGTATGACTCCAACCCTCCCACTCCAGAATTTGTCTTGACACATGAGCATTTTTGAGCATCTTTTTGGGGTTGGAATGTTTGTCCTGTCTTTCCTCCCCCCCCCACTCCATTTACTACAAACTTGGAGATAATAAGAGACTCTCCCCCTCTTGTGCCTGTGTGTTTGAGATGCAGGGGGAGCCATGCCAGGTCCCCCAAAGGTAAATCAGGTGCTCATCCCTCTGAGCTCCTCTCCTTGGGTGTATCTCACTACTTGGGGAGCAGATGAGGTGAGATTTGGGGCCACACCTGGTAGTACTTGAGGTCTGTGCCTTGCTCTGTGCTCAGGGGACTAGTGGACACTGGATACCAGGGAAGGCTCTCTGGGCCTCCAGGTGGCTGGCATCTGCTTCAGTCTGGTGTGCTCTCTCCTGTTTATACCTTCATGGAAAGTTCATACACGTGAAATTTCTTTTTTTTTTAATTTTTTTTATTAGTGAAACACCACTTTCGACATGCATCTCCCCTCCTGGGAGGATCCTCCAAACACCCTTTATTTGGTGTTCCCTTCTCTATCTGAGCTGCCCTTTCCTCTAGAATGCCTGACTGGCCACTAAGCTATGGAGTAATCCTCCTGGTGCTGATCTCAGCTATTCTTGGCTATTGATCTCATATTTTGTTTCTTTATATCCCCCAGATGAATGCAATCTTTCTATGTCTATCCCTCTCTTTCTGACTCATTTCGCTTAGCATGATACTTTTCATGTCGTACCACTTGTATGTAAATTTCATGACTTCATCTTTTTTAAGAGCTACATAGTACTCCATTGTGTAGATGTACCAAAGTTTCTTTAACCAGTCATCTGTTCTTGGGCATTCAGGTTTCTTTCAGTTTCTGGCTATTGTAAAGTGTGCTGCAATGAACAAACAAGTGCAGATGTCACTTTGACTATACATTTTTGCCTCTCTGGGATATATTCCCAGGAGTGGTATTGCTGGGTCAACTGGGAGCTCAATTTCTATTTTTTTGAGAATTGTCCATACTGTTTTCCAGAAGGGCTGAACCAGTCGACATTCCCACCAACAGTGAAGGGGTGTCCCTTTCTCGCCACATCCGCGCCAGCATCGGTTGCTTTTGTTCTTTTGAATGTGGGCCAGTCTCTCAGGTGTGAGATGGTATCTCATTGTGGTTTTGATCTGCATCTCCCTGATGATTAATGATGTAGAGCATTTTCTCATGTGCTTTTTTGCCATTCAGATTTCTTCTTTGAGAAAGTTTCTGTTCATTTCATTGCCCCATTTTTGGATGGGGTTGGATGTTTTCTTCTTGTGGAGTTTAACCAGTATTTTGTATATCCTGGATATCAACCCCTTGTCAGATGTGTATTCGGTGAATATCCTTTCCCATTCTGTAGACTGTCTTTGTATTTTGGTCACTGTTTCTTTGGAGGTGCAGAAGCTTCTTAGTTTAAGATAGTCCCATTTATCTATCTCTGTTTTCACTTGCTCAGACAGTGGCGTGGCGTCTTTGAAGATACCATTAGCTTCAATGTCGTGGAGGGTTTTGCCAACTTTGTCTTCAATGTGCCTTATGGTTTCTGGTCTGATGTTGAGGTCTTTAATCCGTTTTGATCTTACTTTTGTACACGGTGTTAGGCAGAGTTCTGAGCCCATTTTTTTTGCATGTAGCTGTCCAGTGATGCCAGCACAATTTGTTAAAGAGGCTTTCCTTACTCCACTTCACATTACTTGTACCTTTATCAAAGATTAGATGATCATATGATTTAGGGGAGATGTCAGTGTATTCAACCCTGTTCCATTGGTCTGCAGTTCTGCCTTTATTCCAGTACCATGCTGTTTTAATTATTACTGCTTTGTAGTACAGTTTGAAGTTCGGGAGGTTGATTCCTCCCATTTTCTTTTTCCCAAGAATTGCTTTAGCTATTTGTGGGGGCTTATTGTTCCATATAAGTTTCAGGAGTGTTTGCTCCATTTCTTTGAAGAATGTCGTGGGTATCCTTATAGGGATTGCATTGAATTTATACAATGCTTTCGGTAGTATTGCCATTTTGACAATGTTAAGTCTCCCGACCCATGAGCAGGGGATATCTTTCCATTTCCTCATGTCCTCTTTTATTTCCTGAAGTAGCGTTTTGTAGTTTTCTTTGTACAGCTCCTTTACTTCCTTAGTTAAGCTGATTCCTAAGTACTTGATTTTCTGGGGCACAATTGTGAACAGGATTGTTTTTTTCATGTTGCTTTCTTCTCTCTCACTGTTTGCATATAGGAAAGCCATGGACATTTGGGTATTGATTTTATAGCCTGCAACTTTACTATATGAGTCTATTGTTTCTAGGAGTTTTTTCGTGGAGGTTATTGGGTTCTCTAAGTATAGTATCATATCATCTGCGAATAGTGAGAGCTTGATTTCTTCCTTTCCTACCTAAATGTCCTTAATATCTTTTTCTTGCCTAATCGCTATTGCAAGTACTTCCAGTACTATATTGAACAGCAGTGGAGAGAGTGGGCATCCTTGTCTCGTCCCTGATCTTAGAGGGAAGGCTCTCAGTTTTTCCCCATTGAGGGTGATGCTTGCTGTAGGCTTGTGGTAGATGGCTTTAATTATGTTGAGGAAGGTCCCCTCTATACCCATTTTGGCTAGGGTTTTCATCATAAAGGGGTGCTGGATCTTGTCAAATGCTTTCTCTGCATCTATTGATATAATCATATGCTTTTTATCTTTTCTTTTGTAGATATGATGGATTATGTTGATTGATTTCCGAATGTTGAACCATCCTTGCATCCCTGGGATGAATCCTACTTGGTCATGGTGTATGATATTTTTGATGAGTATTTGGATTCTATTTGCTAGTAGTTTGTTGAGGATCTTTGCTGTGTTCATCAGGGATATTGGTCTGTAATTCTCTTTCTTTGTGGTATCTCTGTCTGCTTTTGATATCAGTGTGATATTTGCTTCGTAGAAACTGTTTGGAAGTGTTTTGATAATTTCAGTTTCGTGGAAAAGCTTAAAGAGGATTGGGAGTAAGTCCTCTTTAAAGATTTAGAAGAATTCACTAGTGAATCCATCCGGACCAGGACTTTTGTTCTTGGGGAGACTTTTTATTACCATTTCAATTTCCTTGATGGTGATAGGTCTGTTCAGGTATTCCAGGTCTTCTTGGTTCAGCCTTGGGAGTCTGTAGGAGTCTAGGAATTTATCCATTTCCTCGAGGTTTTGATGTTCCGTGGCATAAAGTTTCTCAAAGTACTCCCTGAGGATCCTTTGAATTTCTGTAGTTTCTGTTGTAATGACCCCCTTTTCATTTCTGATTCAGTTTATTAGGGTTTTCTCTCTCCCTTTGTGAGTTTTGCTAGAGGCTTATCAATCTTGTTAATTTTCTCAAAGAACCAGCTCTTGGTTTCATTGATCTTTCGGATTGTTTTTTGGGTTTTCATCTCGTTAATCTCTGCTCTGAGTTTTATTATTTCCTTTCTCCTGTTCGTGTTGTGCTCTTTTTTTTGGTCCTTCTCCAAGCTCTTAAGCTGTGAGGTTAGGTTACTTATGTGTGCTCGCTCCTCCTTCCTGAGGAATGCTTGTAAAGCTATAAACTTTCCTCTTAACACAGCTTTTGCTGTGTCCCATAAGTTTTGGTAACTCGTGTTCTCATTTTCATTCGTTTCTAGGAATCTTTTGATTTCCTCTTTGATTTCCTGTCTAAGCCACTCGTTCAGTAGAGCACTGTTTAATTTCCAGGTGTTTGATTTAGTTTTCTGTTTTTGTATGTGATTTACTTCTAATTTCAGCGCATTATGGTCTGAGAAGATTGTCGATACAATCTCTATCTTCTTAATTTTTTGGAGGCATGTTTTGTGGCTCAGCATGCGGTCTATCTTGGAGAATGTTCCATGTACGGTTGAGAAGAATGTATATTCAGCTTTTTGTGGATGAAGTGTCCTGTATATATCTACTAAGTCCCTTTCTTCCATTGTTTCCCTCAGATGAAGTATGTCCTTTCTAAGCTTGAGTCTGGTTGATCTATCAAGAGGTGACAAAGCAGTGTTGAAGTCTCCCACTAGTATTGTGTTGATGTTGATGTCTTTTTCCAAATCTATAAGTAGTTGTTTTAAGTACTTTGCTAGTCTCTCATTAGGTGCATATACATTTATTATTGTAAGTTCTTCCTGTTGTACAGATACTTTAATCAATAAGAAATGGCCTTCACTGTCTCTTATGACCTTCCTCACTCTGAAATCGATGTGGTCTGATATTAGGATGGCTACCCCAGCTTTTTTATGGGAGTTCTTTGCCTGTAGGATTGTTTTCCAGCCTTTGACTCAGTCTGTGTTTGCTTTGACTATTGAAATGTGTTTCTTACAGGCAGCAGAATACTGGGTTCAATTTTCTAATCCATCCTGCCACTCTATGTCTTTTAATTGGTGCGTTTAGCCCATTGACATTGAGAGAGATTATTGTTACGGGATTTTGTCCCATTGTTCTGTTGAAATTTGGTGTATTTGAGGGGCCTTTCTTGCCTTAAAGTAGCCCATTTAGTTGTTCTTGTAACCACGGTTTTGAGTCTATGAAGTTCCTGAGCTGTTGTTTGTCTGTGAAACTGTGTGTTGTTCCTTCTATTATGAATGAGAGTCTCGCTGGGTAAAGTATTTTTGGGGAGACATTTATTTCATTGAGTTTTTTCACTATGTCCCACCACTGTTTTCGGGCCATAAGGGTTTCATCAGAAAAATCAGCTGTGAATTTTAAGGATGCTCCTTTGTAAGAGATTTCTTTCTTAGATCTTGCTGCTTTCAGAATTTTGTCTCTGTCTAAGGTTTTGGTCATTTTGATCAGAATGTGTCTTGGGGTATTTTTATTCGGATTTCTTCTAGCTGGTACCCTTCAGGCCTCCTGAATATGGTCACAAGTTTTCTTCAGCTCTGGAAACGTTGTAGCAATGATATCTTTGACAGTTTCTTCTTCATCAAGGTTTTCTTCCTGTACCTCTGGGACTCCAATAATTCTTATGCTACCCCTCTTGGCTTCATCACACGTGAAATTTCTTGAGCCCTTTCAACAGATGGCTGTTAGGGGAAAATGAAGGAGTTGGAGGCTCTGAGCAAAATTATGGACTTTAAAATCTCGTTTGGGCTAAATTTAATTTTCCTTTTCTTTTTTTTCTTTTTTCTTTTTGGGACACAGCGGTAATGCTCAGGTGTTATTTCTTGCTTGGCACTTAGGAATCACTCCTAGGAGTGCTTGTGGCACTGTATGTGATGCCGGGGACCAAACATATGCCCTGTCAACTGTACTAACATTCTGGCTCCAAGTATAAATTTTCATCCTCTAATTTTTCATCCTCTTTTTCTTTTATAAAATCACATACCCATAGGACTCAATTCATAGTCTTAAAACCTGGCCTGTAAGCCCTGAGCATTTCTGGATGTGATCCCAACACAAAACAACAAACCCAGAGGACTGACCGTTGAGAATATATTACTAGATTTCACACCTCTTCTGTTGGCAATTAACTCCTCATTGCCTTTATTTGGGCAGGAGGCGGTTTGGCTATGCGGGATTTTGCCAAAGCCAGCAGTGCTCCGGGATCACTCCTTGGCAATTCAGGTTGTGAAGTTAAGTCTTTTGCGTTCATGACAAGTCCCCTCCCACTCAGTCTCAGCTCTTCCGGGCCGCTGCAAACCTTTGAAATTGCAGCCTGTACTTCTGGCTCAGGTTTGCACCAGGAGGCCCCAGGTGCCAGCAACCCTGCCCTAACAACTATCTACCAGCTGGGCCTCATCTCTGCCCCCTGCCTGTATCTTTCTCACAAGGTTCACATTATTTATATAGAATTTGAATTCCTGCAGTCAGAGATAGGCCAGGAATGCAGGACCTGTCCTTGCAATGCAATCTGCCATGGTACACTCTCCTGTACAACGCAGTATTCCCCAAGCACTACTCAGGTAAGCTCAAAGTTCTGCCACCTGTAGCAGAATCCAAACCTGCATTCTATAAAACTGGTTGGTGGAGGTTGACTTGTGAACAATTTAAATATATAGATATAGATGTATATATAGATATACACACATACACACATATATAATATATGTCAAGCTACCGAGAGTATTCGATATGCCAGACACAGTAACAACAAAGTCTCCAATGGAGATGTTACTGGGCCCGCTCGAGCAAATTGATGATCAATGGGAGGGCCTTTACTTTACTGTATATATATATACATATAGGGCTGGAGCGATAGCACAGCGGTAGGACGTTCGCCTTACAAGCGGCCAAGATGGCCAACCCGAGTTCGATTCCTCCGCCCCTCTCGGAGAGCCCAGCAAGCTACCGAGAGTATTCAATATGCCAGACACAGTAACAACAAAGTCTCCAATGGAGACGTTACTGGGCCCGCTCGAGCAAATCGACGATCAACGGGAGGGCCTTTACCTTTACCTTTACCTATATATATATATATATATATATATATACATATATATATACATATATATGTATAAAAGGTAAAAGGTAAAGGCCCTCCCGTTGATCGTCGATTTGCTCGAGCGGGCCCAGTAACGTCTCCATTGGAGACTTTGTTGTTACTGTGTCTGGCATATCGAATACTCTCGGTAGCTTGCCGGGCTCTCCGAGAGGGGCGGAGGAATCGAACTCGGGTCGGCCATGTTGGCCGCTTGTAAGGCGAACGCCCTACCCGCTGTGCTATCGCTCCAGCCCATATATATGTATATATATATATATATGGTCATGCCCTGCGTTTGCTGCCAAAAGGTACCAAACGGTACTCAGTGTGGTGCTGGGATATACAGGTCAGCTGTGTACAAGGCCAGTACCCTACCAGACTATAGTTCTGGCACCTAAATTTATTGATTTATTTTTGGTTGGCTTCACCCAATGGAGATTAGAGTTTACCCCGGCTCTGTTCTCATTGATAATGCTAGGTTTGGGGACCCTGTGAAGTGATAGGGATTGAACCCTGGTCGCTATGTGCCAGACAAGCAACTCGTGCTCTGTGCTATCTCTGTAGCCATCATAAAAATGCTTCTTTGCTAAGTCGAGAAAGTTGTGTTCTTTTTTCTGATTAACTACACAATTCACTTTTTTTTTTGGTTTTTCGGTCACCCCCAGTGATGCACAGGGGTTATTCTTGGCTCATGCATTCAGGAATTACTCCTGGCGGTTCTTGGGAACCATTTGGGATGCTGGGAATAAAACCTGCATTGGTCGTGTCCAAGGTAAACACCCTACCAGCTGTGCTATCACTCCAGCCCCCCAAAGTTCACTTTGTGTTTTTGTGTTCGGATCACAGTCAGAAGTGCTCTGGGCTTACTCCTGACTCTGCACTCAGGAGTCAATCCAGGGGTTCCTGGGGGACCTATGAGAAGTGGGGGTTTGAACAGGATTTACACGTTAACAGATGTTCCCAGTCTCTCCTGGCGGCTCTCTCTCACTGTCCACATTTGGTGCTCTCGAGCCACTTCTCCACCCTGGACAGCTGTTGCATTGGGACGATGAAAGTAGAACGAGGACCAGACTGGTTGCTGATTAGTTGCCCTTTACTCAGTCTCTTGTCTATCCCCGATCTATCCAACCCTCTCTCTTACTCGCTCTCCAATGCTCTCTGTGACTCCTCTCCAAACCCCAGCCATTCTTACTCTCAGCTCTCAGCCTTCTCTCTAAGTCGCAGCCGTGTCCTCTAACTCTGTGTCTCTTCTACTCTCACTGTATCATTGTCATCTTATTGTTCATCGATTGACTCAAGCAGGCCCCAGTAATGTCTCCTTCTTCCTATCCCTGAGATTTTAAGAAGTGCCATATTTGAGGCTCTTTCGGGTCAGGAGAATGAGAACTGTCATTGTTACTGTTTTTTGACATATTGAATACACCACGGGGAGTTTGCCAGACGCTGCAGTGTGGGCAGGATATTTCTGGTAGCCTGCCAGTTTTTCCAGAGTAAGAGTAGATAGTAAGAATTCGTGTGTCCGCGCACTTCCCAGAGCACGGTTTTATAGTCTTTGGGTCTTGGCCATTGATGGGATTACACGGCACCGGGGACAGTTAGTGGGTGTAACGCCTACATACTGGAAGATGGGAGATCTGGGTGGAGGAGGCTCAGTCCCAATACGAGCAGCTTGGAGATCTCTGACCCAGGTCCTGCACACCTGGGTTCCTCTGCTGGTTCCTTCATGCGTGAGGCTCATCCGAACTTGTGGAGAGTGGTGTTAAGCATGGCTGTGGCTCGAACCAGAGGTCTTCAGCTGCCAGGGCTCTGCTCGGGATGGGAAGGGAAACTGAACACACCTAGTAAGACAACCAGACGCGGAGTCAGGAGACTGGGCTGTTCTCTTCCAGGAGCAGGGTTTTATAGTCTCTGGGTCTTGGTCATTGATGGGATTACACAGCGCTGGGGGCAGTTGGTGGGTGTAACACCTACATACTGGAAGATAGGGGATCAGGGTGGAGGAGGACCATTTCTTTTCTCAGTCTCCGTTATTCCCCCTGTCTCCCTGAAGCTGCTCATTTTCTTCTCTCACCATGACCCCAATCCCCGCCTCCCCACGGGAAGTGCAATGAAAAATGGTTTTCCAGACTTCCCCATCACCTGCAGCCCACGAAGGAAAAGCAGCCTTAGGGTGTATTACTCTTCTCCTTAGACAGACCAGCAACTTAATTGACACATTTAGTTTTGCTTCCTAATGATTACCATTCTGTATGGACACAGTAGTAGACACTTTTAGCGTTGTGGTGACTCTCCTGGGGACTTCTCACCACAGATCAGACTACAGTGCTCAGGCTGGATCAATCACTCCTAATCCCAGCAGCGTCCAAGTCTAGTTATTACTTTTTGATTCATGACAGAATTTGTCCATGACCAGGCTCTTATAGATTAGCATTATGGTACTTTTTCCACGTTCGTTTCGATGCCAGGGTAGCTAGCTCACCCCTTGCCCTGGGTCCATTTAGTCAGTCATCGGATCCCTCTTCTGAGGACCGAGGGAGTAAGGGCAATTGAGGCTTCAGTCAAGGGAGTAGGGTTCCAGGAGGTAATATTATCTGGAGACCATCAACTCTCAAGCTCAGGCTTGTCTTTCTAACTGTGTTCCTGTATCCATACAAAAAGCAATTGCTCTGAAATAGCTAACCATGCAAAAGACATTAAGGAGAAGAGAAAGACAATATTTACAAGTCAAAGTCTGATCAGGAGACAAAGGTAATTGAAAGGTTATGGGCAATCAACAAACATAAATTCTCCTAGGCCAGGGAGCAAGGGCAGACCACTGTTATGCTACAATACCTGGTGATCCTCAGTGGTTTCTCCTGGCTCTGCACTCAGGTATTATTTCTGATGGTGCTCCGGGAGACTCTACAGGATCCTGGGGATAGAACCTTGGTTGGCCATGTGCAAGCAACACCCTACCCCAATCTACAGTTGCTCTGGTCTCAATTGGAGAGTTTAGATGCACGTAACTGTGCACAGAATGTCGTTTGAAAGGATGGAATGGGCGCCTTGATGAAATCTTTTATAACTGGGATTATGGGTCAGGTCCCAAGCTCCCCACATCCCAGCATACCATTCCGTTTACCTGTGATTACTCACAAGGTTGGTCACATTCCTCGATCCCACCCATGTCACTTCACTAATATTAGAGGTAAAAAAATGAAACATTCGTGATTGGATAGACCAAAATTCATCCATCTATGAGTCAGATGGTGCTCAGGGGACCGTTTGGAATTCTGGACATTGTACCTAGATTGACTGCATGAAACACACTGTACTAGCCTGATACTCTCAGTTTGAAATCATGTTTCTGAAACTGCCTTCTGGGGTTTTCTTTGTAGCTGAGAGTCCACTGCTCGCATGTTGTCAAGGGGTAGAGCGTTGGCCGGACCTTGCTCTCTGATGTTCTTACCAGCCTTTGCTCCTGTTCCATCCATGTCTCCAGCTCTCTGGGTTTCTACTAGGCCAGTTCCTCTCTGAATCCCCAGGGTTGGCTTTGGAGTCACCGCTTTCATTCCCATCTGGATTTATCACTTCCCCAAGAACCTCATTTTCCTGTACCCTACCAGCTACCTACCTGCAGAGCTTGAGTTCTTTTGACATGAAAACTCTCATGGCATAGACTAATAATTTGAATCCTCTGTTCTTCTATATGGCAACAGCCAGCCCTGGTGGAATTTCTCTTCCTGCACACTGTGATAAAGGCTCAAGTGAGCAATTTGGCCCTCATCCCCACAGGGATGCCGAGACAGGTGGGATGTCTTCTGAGGGTGATCAGAAGATCACTCTTCCCATGTCCTCAGCACCATCACTTTCCCATTGAAGCCCATATTGGACAGAATCCCCAGAAATGTAAGCACTGAGGACAAAGTTTTCAGTCCAGCATCACCCGTGTGGGACTATGTGAACATCCACACAGGAAAGAAACCGTTTAAGTGTAAGGACTGTGGGAAGGCCTTCAATGGATCCTCATACCTTATACAGAGGAGATTTCATACTGGAGAGTCCGTATGTATGTAAGGAATGTGCTGTGGCCTTTCTCTGACTCATATATCTTAGTATGCACAGAAAAAGTCACACTGGAAAGAAACCATATGCATATACAGAGTGAAAAGGTTTTTGCTTATTCCACAATCCTTAGGACACAGAAAAACTCACACTGGAGAGATAATTTATACTTGTGAGCAATGTAGGAAGGCCCTTGCTTCTTCGTGAAGTCTTAGTTTTCATAATTTCTGTTTCATAGAAAACCCTTATATGTGAAGTAGGTGGAAAGGCCTTTCATTTCTTCTCAGGTCTTTCTGAGCATAGGAAAGTTCATGAAGGTGAATGAACCACTGTTCGTGTCACTACTGTGGGTGTGTCTTTACTTACTATTCAAATTTTGTTCGTAAGAAAACGCACATTGTAGTGAATTCATATATATATGATATATTATATATATATATATATGTAATGAGTGTGGCAAGGCCTTTGCTTATTTCACAATCCTTTTGTGACACTGAAATTTTCATACTGGAAAGAAACCTTATGTTTCTAAAGACTTTGGCAAAGCCTTCACTTCCCCCTAACTCCTTATCAAACATAGGAAAATTCATACTCGAAGAAAACATATGTAGGGGTGTGGGAAGATTTTTACTCAATCCTCAAGCTTAGCTGTGTGAGAAAAATTTATCCTGGATTGAGGCCTTATATATGAAATGACCGCAGGAAGATTTCGATGCAATTGGCATAGCTTTCTGAAAAGGAAAATTCACAGTGGAGAGAAGCCTCATAAGTGTAAGTAATGTGGAAAGGTCTTCAGTTTGTCTTCAGCCCTTACTGTGCATGGGAAAAGTCATTTTGCAGTGAAACCTTATATCTGTCAGGAGTGTGGGAAGGACTTTCCTGGATCCTCGGGCCTTATGCATAGGAGAATTCACAATGGAGAGAAGCTATATATAACTATACACATTTATATATATGTAAGAATATATATATATTTATGTAAGAACGTGGAAAGAGCATTATTCGCACCTGTGGCTTTAAAGAGAATCCTGGAGAAAATCCTGTAGGTAAGGAATATAGGAAGGCCTTCATGTTCCCTCAGGCTTTAGTAAATACAAAAGTTATGCTGGATCAATCACTTCCATAATAACAATGGCCGGGGTCAGAACAGGGCCCTGAGGTAAAACAATTTTAGTTTCAACAAGTGGGTGGGGGATTGATACAAAAGGACAGTAAGGAAGGAAATGATCCCCTTACATGTGAAAGCTTCCTGTGATACTAGTACCGTAAGTGAAAGGTACTTGCTGATTATCCCCTGCACCATGGTTATGACAACGTCCTGGCATGTGGACTTCCCAGTATGTTAACTGGTAAATCATGGTTCTTAGTGATAAGGCAAGGTGGAAGGAATTAAATACGAAGTAAATAGGTACAAACATTGCATTTTCTGGGTACAGTCAAGACCCACCATAGTTTCATTCTTTGCTGTGACTCTGACTTGGCTCAGAGGCACTGGTTTGCAGAGGATCATGGCAGAGATCAACCAGGATGCTGTGGTGAGCCCTTTTGAGGTTGGATAGACAGCCAAACCTCCATTCTTCAGGCGCTTCTGTGTTATGTTCTGGGAGTCACATACTGTTTTGCTGTCCATAATTTGTGTCCAGGTCAGCCACATGCAAGGAAGCACATCACTCACTGTAGCATATCTGCACGCATTGTATTCAGTTTTCCATTTGATTTACACAAAAATTGAGGGTAAATGTTTTGAGACTTACACTTTGGAAGCAATAAATTCCTAACAATCTATTATACACCAAAATGGGACCACATAGAATCCAGATGATTGAACCTGGGTCAGCTGCGTACAAGGCAAACACCCTCTCCACTGCTTTCGCTCCAGCCAACCAGCCTTACACATTTACCTGCATTTTCCTAATTGTTCTCTGTGCAGCTGTTGTCTGGCCCTTTAAGGCTGCTTGCAGAAGCAGAAGTAACATCACAGCAGGGCATTTACGTGTTTGCATGCAAGACACTGGATCGGGAGTCCATTTGTTACGTGGGTGAAGGAAGAAGAGGCTGTCCTGTGTGGAAGGGGTCTGTAAAGGCCATTTTCATGGCAGGACAATAGCGGCCTTCCGTGAGCGCCCCCGCCCCACGCCTCCCTGTCTCTGCACTGAGGGGCGGGGCCAAGCCAGCTCTAAAGACACTTTTAAGCTCCTTTTTCAACCAATATCCCGGTGGTTCCTGTGCCTGCCAGGGTTTGGTGGGAGACACAGAGCTTTGCTGAGTGCAGTGGGGGCTGTACCGGGGCTCAGGGGTCGCGGGTGTGAGTGCGTGGTTCTGGGGATCCCCTGCAGCTCCGCCCTTGGGCGGTTGCGGGTGGCGGGGTGGGGGGGCGCTGCAGGACGTCGGGGCTGGCCCATCCTGACCCTCCCAGCACGGGACTGCGCTGGGCCCTGTCCTGGACGCTTTGGCCGGGACCTCCCTGCTGCAAAACCTGCAGATTCTCTTAGAGGACCGGAGAGATAGCACAGTGGTTATGGGCGTTTGCTTTCCACCTGGCCCACCCAAGATCGACGACCTCCAAGCTCGACCAGGACGGGTGCCTCATCGCAGAGTCAAGTTCCTCGCCCATATCGCAGGTGGTGCCTCCAAAATTATAAAAGGACTGTTCATTTTTGAGGGGCAGGGGGGAAGCTCCCCAATGGCAAATGACACTGTAGCCTTCGGTCACTATTCATTAGTAGCCTTGATTTCCAGACCGACCCTTGGGCGTGGTTCTAGGGGTGGTTGCGGTTTGCAAATGAAAATTTACTTTGGGGCTATTTTTTGTTGTATTTTGGGCACATATGTGGAATTACTTTGGGAGCATCACTCTGGAATTCTTTTTTTCTTTTTAAGATCTTTCTGGGTCATATGAGATGCCGAATATCGATCTGGGTCAGCATGGGAAGCGCCACTCCCAGCTTACTATCTCTGACTCCACATTGTTGTTTTTTGTAATGCAGAATTTCTGTATCCTAAAATTAACTTGAAAATTGCATCCCGACTCTTCATCTCTCCCTGATCAGGCAAAACCCGGCTATTACAATGAGTACTGAGAGTTGTGTTCAAATAATGTCTGAACATGTGCTACGTTCCTTTGGTGGCTATGATTGGTCTCTCCACCCTGGCTGGTGAAGGGTGACAGAGGATCAAAGACGGAAACAGGGGCCGGGCTGTTGGTGATCTGCTGGATATTAACCCAAAGTGTTGTAGGCTCTATCTATGAATTGCCCCTTTTTCTCCTCCCAGAGAAGCTTATCATGTCCTTGCTAACATCCCTAATTTAAAGTTTATCTTTAAACTTTTCTTTATATTTCACCTCGTGTTGTCTCAGTTCCCCAGGTCAGTCTTAATTACTTATAAACCATGACTTTCTGGTAATTCTCAACTTTGTACTGGTTTGCAGTTGAAGGGCTGTGTATTTGTACCTGCTTTTCTATTTCCCCTATAGATTATTTATATTTTTACTATACAGAGATTATTTATATTTTTACTATACAGAATGTTTTTTGGTTAAACAGAGTAAGACCATCAATGCTATGCTCCTAATATTTGGGAGTTGATTGAATCTGAAGTCATCTACTCCAGGGCATAATTGCTTGGTGATCATTACTTGACTCAGGCTTCAGTTGCTGTAGTTCCTAACACCCCAACAGGGAGGTCCTGCCGTGGGACTTGGATGGACCTGGGGCAAGTGGCAAAACTATCCCAGCTTCGAAATGGAACATTCTAGAAAGCACGTGTGCATGGTCTTGATGCAAACTGTTACAACGTTAGAGACAGTATCCCCATGGGGAAGGACAAGGTGAACTGGCCTGAAGACTTAGTCTGGGATTTACAGTAAAAGCCTTTCTTGGTCTCAGAGCCCAGAGAATTAAGTGTTAAAAGCCTTATTTGCTCTGAGGGCTGGAGAGATAGCACAGCGGGTAGGGTGTTTGCCTTGCACGCGGCCGACCTGGGTTCGATTCCCAGCATCCCATATGGTCCCCTGAGGAACACCGGGAGTAACTCCTGAGTACAGAGCCAGGAGTAACCCCTTGAATCACCGGGCATGGCCCAAAAAAGCAAAAAAGGCCTTATTTGCTGTCAAAGCCCAGAGAACTAAGTGTTGGAATCTTTGTCTCTTACTGTGTTTATCCAAACAACAAGTGTTGATAACTTATACAACTAGAGCAAAAGATAAAAGCAACGTAGATGTCCCTTGGAGACAGAGTGTCTCCTTGGGTGAATGAGAATTTCCTCTGCCAAATATCTGCGTAAATGATCAGTCACTCCTATGTTATTGTGCTTACCTGTCCCTTTTTAAATGCCAGGGTAGCTCACCGCTCTCCTGGGTCCATCCAGTCTCTTGCTTTTGGGGTACTAAGAACAAAGGGCAGCTGAGGCTTAAGTCTCATAAACATGACAGTGCCCAAGAGTATATACTATCTGCAGTCAATTAACTCTGAAGTTACAAAAGCCTAGTATTGCCTTACTTTGTCTATACAAAGCTGAGGGCTGGGGGCATGGCCATCCCAATTCTCCCAGCACAATCTTCCCAATCTGGGACTGCACTGATCCTTGTCCAGGATCAAAAAAGGATATTTGTCTAAAGTAAACTGCAGAGGATATAAAGGAAAGAGAAAGTCAACATTTCACTTCCAAATACAAAATCCAGAGATCTCTGAAGAATCTGACTTTACAATTCACAGTTTCTGGTTAGGGGAAATGGGTGATTAATGCATAGGAGAAGCAGAGCACCTGGAAGTTAAAGATGAATACTAAGGAAATGGGAGTGATTCAGAAGCATTGTGATGGGTGTTATTCAATAAGCCTAAGCTCCTTGTAGCAGAGGAGAAATGATGGACCGATGTTAAACCTAAATTTTTAGAACTCTAATCCAACAAAGGTAAAGGGTTTTGTTTTTTTAAGCATCTTGCTATCTTAGTTTTGGTTTTTCATGAGTCAGGACATTTGCTCAGGGATCACCATGGGTGTGTTAGGAGCACATTTACTTAGGGTCAGAGACATAGTACCGTGAGTAAGGACTTAGCCATCCAAGCAATCGACCCAGGTACCATCCCCTGCATTGATATTTTCCGTACTAGTGTAAAGCTAAGCTTAAGCCCTGAATCTTCCGTTTGTGGCCCCCAAACAAAAATCACACAAAGACACACTTGTATATACACATATATGCACATACAATTAAGAAAGATGCAAAATGGAGAAAGAACAATAGGGATTCAGGAGAAACTGTGAGTTTCTGTAGGAGGGAAAGATCAAGAATAGGGAACTTTTAAGGACCAGAAATTTGACTCTTTAAATGTTTCACTCTAGAATTTCTCTTTGCACATCATTTTTCCCCCTGTTGGCAGAATTTGCCTTTTTCGTTCTTATTTTTTTCGCCTTAGCATGCAGTACTCAGTGTTTACTCTTGTCTCTGAGCTCAGGAATCATTTGGCAAGATCAGGGTAACATTGTGTGTCTAGATATCTTTGGTTCAATGTTTGGTGACAACTGCGGGATCAGAGGACTTCTCCTTACCCCCAGGCCCCTTAATGTGTGACCGACCACTCTAGCATTTGCCTCTCCACTCCTTTATTCGGGTCCACGCCCCTTGCAACACAGATTCACCTGGGTGGCAGAAAAAGGTTCTCAGTGCCTAGACTCTGGCTCTTTAAGGCACCTCATGGAAACGGAAGTGATGTCATATGCGATGTCATAAATGTCATGGTTCATTTTCCATTCCTGACACAGACACTGGGGTTGTTGCTCACTTGGCAAAGGACAAGTAAATTTTCGCCCCATCCTGGAAGGGGGTCTCTGAAGAAGGATTTAGTTGCAGGACTCAAGCAACCTCCTGTGATCACCCCGTGCCCTCCCGTTTCCACTCTGAGCCGAGGGGCCGAGCCAGCTTGGGGAGCACTTTTGTGCTGGTTTTTCACTTGTTCGCCATCATCCAGGTGGATCCTGAGGTGTGGTAGAGGTTTTAGGGGACGCAGAGCTTTGGGGGTGCAGTGGATGCTGTCTCAGGGTTCAGGGGTGGTAGTTGTGAGTGCGTGATTCTGGGGTGCCTCTTTGGCCACGATCGTCTCCAGCTTCAGGAGGGACAGTAGTTGGTGAATGCGGGAATCAGCCAGGAGCTTGGCAGTCCCAACCCTCCCAACAGTCCCACGTTTGAACCATCAGCCCTAATCTCGCTTCTGTAGAATCTCCAGATTTGAGGGGCAGAGCTTCAGCCCCTCCACCTAATGGCAGGAGACCTGGTGCTTTCATCTTCATTGTCTGCCGTGAGAGCCGGGATCATGCGGGATATGTGGGTGTGGGGGGGAAGAAGGCCTGCAGGTGGCCAAGGTTTGCCAATGAAAATGCATTTGGGGGGCTATTTTTGATTTTTTGGGGGAGACCGGGCACATGCCTGGAGATGCTCATGACTTACTCTAGCCTCTAAGCTTAGGAATTATCCCTGGCGCTGCTGGGTGCCATATGGGATGCAGAGGATTGATGGGTTCATCTAGTCCAACGCCCAACTCACATTACTGCCTGTCCAACTACAATACTGGTGTATCTTTTTCCGGATCATGAATTTCACCTCCCTCACATCAACTTGTAAAGCAGCCCTGACCCTTCATCTCTCTCTGAGCAGACAACCCCTGGAATTGGGGTAAATACTGAGGGAAAAAAGGGGATTTTAATGTTTATTTTTTGAAAGAAGATTTTTGTGGGGGGGGAGGGAGAGCTGTGTTCATTACTCACTCCTGGTATTTTTGGAAGAATTTACATAGGAAGGGGCGGAGCAAAAGTACAGCAAGTAGGGTGATTGCCTTGCACACAGCCAACCCAAGTTCTGTGTCTTGAATCCAACTGGTCCCCACACCTGCTGGGAGTGAAACCTGAGTGCAGAGCTAGGAATACTCCCTGAGCAATGCTGGTTCTGACTCAAAGACGAAAAACACGCACCCCCCACACACATTTGCACAGGACACTTGTGATCACAGAAAAAGAGATTAATAAGAATTCATGGAAAATCAGTCAGAAAAACAAAGTTCTAAGGACCTGCTATTTGACTATTTAAATATTCTTCCCTCTTATTTTGCACATGAATTCTGTTTGTTACTTGTGTGTCGAATTTGCCCTTTTTTGCCGTGTTTTTGGTCATAATCTGCCATATGGGATGCAGAGGATTGATGGGTTCATCTAGTCCAATGCCCAACTCACATTACTGCCTGTCCAACTACAATACTGGTGTATCTTTTTTCCGGATCATGAATTTCACCTCCCTCACATCAACTTGTAAAGCAGCCCTGACCCTTCATCTCTCATCTTCATCATCAGCGCTCAGGTCTTAACTCCTGACAGTTCATATTATGGGCCTTAGTAAATGCCCTGGTGATTTGAATTATTTATCTATACAACCAAGTGTTTGTGCGGTTTTCAAATATATTCTAATATATTCACGGCATGAGCAAGTGTTGGCTGAGGCTCACGCAGATGTGCCGTTTCAGGGTTAGAGTAAATCAGGACCCATAAGGGCTCAGGTCCAGTGCGAGAGAGCAGGGCTGCGCCTCTGACCCAACTGTACCCAGAAGTGATCTCGGTCCCCGGGACAGAGTGCCCAGGCGCATGTACTTGTCCCGTCTGCAAGAGAGTGGCTGAAGCTTTGTCCATTCTATGACCCTTTGACTTCCCCCATGGCAGAGCCTCATCCAGGCTATAGTTCCCAGGGGGCGCTATTATTCGGGAGCACCGGGACTCAGAGTCAGCCCTTGGCTGGACCTATAGGGATTTTCCTGTGCAATCCAGGGAGGAATCCGGGGATCAGAGAAGGCTGCCGTTTCCTCCCCTGTAGCCTGTGCCTCAGCTCCTATCCTTAAGTGCAGCACAGATGCCAACAAAATTTGCATCCCCAGCGGAGACAGGAGCTTCTGCCATTGTCTCCCTGAGGTGGGATTGTGAGGGTGTGTCTGGTCTGAGCTCACGGGTTGGAGGAGGTTCTGTTGTCTGGTGCTCACTGTTATGACTTCTCCAGGTCTTTGCACGGAGCCTCCTGCTGATTCTCAGAACAGCAGTGGCGGGAGAAGATGGTGACGCGTCTTCTGATAAACCGTCCAAAGGTAGGAGTAGAGGGACAGAATGGCATGAGGTAGTGTAGGATTGCCCGGGCTTCCTGGGCGATCTGTTTTGAGTTTCTTTTCGAAGGATTCCAAGATGAGACTTCCAATCGGACCGCTCCATATTTGGCTTTGGGACCGAACCAGCGGTACATGAGGAGTACTCAAAGCTCAGTGCTCAATGATCATTCCTGACAGGTCTAGGCGACCAATGGGATGCTGGAGGTCCAAAGATCTTGTCTTGAGTTTTCTGTTTTATTTGGGGTGGCAGAGTAAAGGATTATCACAATCCTTCCTTGTGCTGCACTCTGGCATTGGCCCTGGCAGTGATTGTTGGATCATATGGGTCGGCGGGGATCACCAGTCCTCGACGCTGTCCCCGCTGCTCTCCTGTTATGCCAAACTGCTGCTTCATTTTCTTTTGCATTGTTTTTGTACTCAGCCATCCTCTCGACTCTGTGCTCTGCATTCACAACTGATGGGCATCAGAACACCCTGGGGTGTGCTGACCCCGTTTGCACACTGGGAACTACAGTGACTTGGCCCCAGGACTTGCTTTTTCCCTCTTTTGTCCTTCCTGCTCTGGAGAGCCTCTCCTCAGTGATACAGTCTTATGTTCACATAATCTTATGTGTGGATTTCTGGGCATGCACCGATCCCAAGGAGAAAGAGCCAAGGATCTCTGAGGCCAGTAGAGATGTTGGGGTCAAGAAACTTCTACCTTCTTTGAGTGGGATTTGGGGCGGTTCTGAGCAGTGAGTTCCTACAGGCACACATGCCATGCACCACTCTGAGTAGTTGTCTATATGGACTGTCGAGTTCTCAGTCTTAGTGCTCATGAGCTGTGGGGTGCAGCAGTGAGCATGCAGTGGTTTTTCTGCACCCAGGGATGGTCTTTTGGATCGTAAAAGTCTGCGTTCAGGTGATCCTCTCTACAGTGCTCACTAGACCAGTGGTGCTCTAATTGGACCTGGGGTTACCAGGAAAGGCAGATACATCCAAGAACCTTCTGTATAACATCCTCCCACTTTAGCAGATCCAGCTGCCTTATGTGAGTTCTGGGGCCCATCAACCATGCATGTGCATGATGGCTAGTTCATTCGAAGGGCAGAGTCCTAGCGACAATATAAGACCCTGGATCCTGGCCTCACAGCAGTGGGAATGAGACTGAGATAGATTCTAACTGCCACCGTCCCTGTGTGCTGATTCAGGATGCAGTGACCTTCCATGACGTGGCTGTGAACTTCACCCGGGAGGAATGGTCATGCCTGGCGGCCTCTCAGAAGAAGCTCTACAGGGACGTGATGCTGGAGACCTACCAGCATCTGCAGGCTGTCGGTGAGAGCAGTGTGGAGCCAACGGTGTCTGAACAGACCCGCATGGGCTCCTGGGGTTGGGAGGCCGCTGTGTGTCCAACAGTAGCTCTGTGATGGGCTGGGATGTTGGACAGCCATGAGGTAATTGTTCCCTCCCAGGTTTTTTTGATAGGGTTCACCTGTGGATACTCAGGGCTTACTTTCAGCTCTGTCCTTAGGAATCACTCTTGTGGAGTAGCAGGACCCTGTGGAGTGATTCAGATCAACTCGTTTCGACTGGGTCCGTGGGAAGATCCCTATTTGCCCAGTTGTCACTCAGCTCCCTTTAAATTGTTCCATCCATTGGTGAATCAATTTACTTTGTGTACTACACGAACTTTTTTATTTTTAAATTTATTTATTTATTGAATCGCTGTGGGAAAAGTTACAAAGTTTTCAGCTTTAGGTCTTGGCCATGCAAATATCAATCACATTTCCCTTTACCAATACTTATTTTTCACCACGAAGAACCCCAATACACCCTCACCCACCCAATGCCTGTGAGACAGATCAATTCTAGTTAACACTCTATCTACTTTGACTAGCTTCATTGTTTCAATAAAAGTTGCACCATTATTATTTAGAGTTTACCCCCCCCAAATGAGCCATGCTGAAAAAGCATTGTGAAATGATTTGCTTTCTACAGCTGGGTTCAAGAGTTAAATGATGTTTTGGATTTCTGCTATTTTACTTATTAACTCTGGAAGTAGTTCTACTGAGAGTCAGATAATTAAGAGATTGGTTTCTGTGCTCTGGAGTCATGGCCGTGCCGGAGAGCAGCTTGTGGGGGGCAGCTGGCGACCTTGGTAGGGCGTAAAGGACGGGCCGGAATGCCCCCCTTCCCATGAGGTTTTAGTCCCTCCCTCACCCCCGGCTCATACCTGATGTCCACAAGGCTCCCATATGGCTGCCATATTTCTTTCCAGAGAGGTGAGGCCCAAAAGGAGCAACACCCTTTCCCCTCTGGGCAGACATGATGGCATGGATTAACGCATAGTCCGTTCACTTTTCTGCTCCAAGCTGCTGGTTTCTGCATTAAGTCCTTGGGCTTCTGGGGTCATGGTCATGCCAGAGAACATTGTGAAATGATTTGCTTTCTACAGCTGAGTTCAAGAGTTAAATGATGTTTTGAATTTTTGCTATTTTAGTTATTAACTCTGGAAGTACTTCTACTGAGAGTCAGATAATTAAGAGATTGGTTTCTGTGCTCTGGAGTCATGGCCGTGCCAGAGAGCCGCTCGTGGGGGACAACTGGTGACCTTGGTAGGGCGTGAAGGACGGACTGGAACGCCCCCCCCCCCCCGCCCCGTCCCATGAGGTTTCAGTCGCGCCCCCACCTCCGGCTCATACCTGCTCTCCACAAGGCTCCCATCTACACGAACTTCTATGTGTTTAATTGGCATTGTTGTTGCCTTTGTTTAGGGAGCACAGTCCACAGTTCTCCTGGCTTTGTCCTAAATGATAACTCCTAAGAGTGCAAGAAAAACGGGATACCGTGTACTGAAACCTCTTGGCAATTTAAAACGTTGGTGCCTGAACCCCAGTACTTTTGCACCAGGCACTCAAATCATATGGTTTTTCCTTTTCCTTTTTTCCTTAGACATTAGGGATTAGGGATTATTCCTGCCTGTGTATTCAGGATCCACACCTGGCCTTGCTCCAAGACCATATGGGCTGCCTGGGGTCCAACCCACATATGTGTGCAGCACTTCTGTCCTATGTGCTGTACTATCTCTCTGCCACCACAGGAGATTTGATATCTTGTCTCTCAACTCCTTAGACGCTGCCCTATTTCAGTGCTTGGAGATACTTCTAATGGTTCTTGTGAGACTTCAGGAGGACTTAGGGTTTGCTCCTGGACTCTGCACTCAGGGATCACTCCTGTCTGGCGTGAGGGACCCTTGGGGATGTCGGGTATTGTAACTGGATTGGCTTTGGGAAACTCCTGCTGTGCTCTCTTTCTGTATACATTATTAGCTTTAAAAATAAGGGTCTCTTGCCACCTTTGGTCATTTCTAGATTTATTAAGGACTTAGTGTTACTGAAATCCGTGATGAGTTCATGAGGGTCTCAGGTAACTCCATGTGGTGTTAGGCCTAGAGAGACAGTATGGTGACGAAAATGATTTTCTTGCAAGTAGTGCACCTGGGTTAAATCCCCAGCATCCCATGTCATCGCCAAGCACCAGCAGTGCTGATTTCAAAATACAGAGTCAGGAGTCGTCCCTGGGCATTGCCAGGTTAGACCCCAAAAAAGACCAAAACCAAGAACGTACTGTGCTGATCAACCCCTGTAGGTCATGCACAATGCCAGGTCTAGAGTATTTGTGGTATTTTCTGGGCCCACCTATTTCACTCTTTGATTGAAACCTGGGTCTTACCTCTTGAGTAACTACAAATATGTGGTGTTTTGGAAATGGATATTCTGTTCAAGCCTTTCAGTAATTTGCCCCATTATATCAGGAAAGACGGGGATTTACCTGTCACCTTTTCCTTGTCACTTATCCCTGCCTCTGTCTCTGTTGTGGCAGGGCACACTGGGATGAAGCCTGCGGTGATCTCCTGGCTGGAAGGAGGAGCCCTGAGGTCGGGGAGTAGAGACTTGTGTTTGGGTGAGTGTCTGAGGACCCTTCCTGCCTCAGGCCCTGTGCAGTGTATGGGTGCCCTGAGTATGTATGAAACACGCTCCTGAGACCGGCGCCTTGGTCTCCTGGATCCTTGTGTCTCTGCCACACTCACGCTGTTCTTCATTCCCCTGGACTGTCAGTCACAGAATGATCCTGTAATTTGCTTCCATGTCTTTCAAATAAGAAAGACCATAACAGAGCTCATTTGGATCTAAATGATAGTACAGCAGGGAGTGCATTGCAGTGCCTGAAAGTGACCTGCTCAATAATCTGTTCAATAACCTGGTTCCCCAAACATCACCAGGTAATACTCAAAAACAAAAACAAAACCTAGTGGAGAATTGCCAAGATCCTCACCGTTTCCACTAATTGAATCTTTTCTTTAGTGTAGGACTTTATGGACTTTGAGTACCACAGAGATGTACTCTAATTACATGGCATCATTTTGCTACATTTTTGACAATTGCTTGAACTGCATGTTGTGTTCAGTTTCAGAACTGAAACCGCGGCTTCGAGATTTGGCATTACAGCACTTTGATTTTGGATTGGGGTCAGCAAGTATAAGTGAGTTGGTAAGATTTGCTAATTCGGAATAAATATTATTATGCCAGCGGTATTGGACCAAGTATGTGATTGTTAAGGTGGAGGGCTGGGATAGGCAGGGAGGAATTCCAAAGCCTGATGCCTGGACCCTTAGCTTCTTTAGGTGCTGAAATCAACCATGTGTAAAAATGCTGTGAGTTTTCATTTGCTTGACAGTTGTAGTCCTTTAAAAAGCTAATTTGTGGACCCTGGAGATGGTGCAGTGAGAAATATACTTGCTTTGCATAGGGATGGATGGTCCTTACCCAGCACAACTTATAGACACCATAGACCCACAGAACTGATTCGTGATACTGCATGGTGTGCCCCTCCGCCCACCCAACCCCCAATAAATAGAAACTACAAAACAAAAAGTACAAAAAACTTTGTTGATCCTGAAAGCAATCACTTGTGGTGAGACCTTAGCAATGGCCACGTGATCTGTCTCAGCTGTGTGACGATGCAACGTTGTCTTCACCCCTTCATCACAGGTTCCACTCTGAGCTTTAACCAAACCCACTGTGGTTGTATTTCATTTTCTCTTGAAATGAATGCATAAGTTTTCTATAGAAGGAATTATTTCCAGTTGTATTCCTTCATTAAGTTAAAGGCGGGAAAAGTCACAGAATTTAATGAATCTGCATCCATCAACTTTGGTGTGTCCAACTTACAGTAACATGAAGTTATTCTATAGTAAAGCAATGCATATGTCGGTAATTGCATTCGTGTGGTTCATATGTGAGAAACCACACTTGAAGGGCTCCGTTTTTTGAGAGTAAGACTCGCTGAATAAGTCAATAATTGGAATCCTTCTCTGCTGTTCTACAGGGAAGCTGCCAGCCCGAGTGGAATGTCTCTGATCCTGTGCTCTATGACATTAGTGAGCAATCCCACCTTCAGCCCCATGAAGACCCCAAGACATGTGGGATGTCTTCTGAGGGTGACCAGAATGGCGAGAGCTACCTCACTTTGAAGAAGCCCTCCCTTGGAAAAAGTTCCTTGGGGTGTGTTGTTCTCAGTTCACAGTCACAAAATCCCCCAGTCTGGCAGTCACTAGGGAAAGAAGCACTGTTTATAGTGAGTCCCTCGCAGCGACAAACTTTCAACCACAGTCACTGTGAGCAGAACCCATCTAAGTATAAGGATTGTGGCGGAGCCTCCCCATGTTCTCAGCACTGTGGTGTTCCCTTAGAAAATTACAGTGGACAGAATCCCCGGAAAAGTGACCACCGAGAACAAAGTGTGAGTCAAGGGTTATTCCATCATGACCAATTGAATATAAATTCCGGAGTGAAACCTTATGCGTGTGAAGCATGTGAGAAGGTCTTCAATCAATCATCACATCTTATTAGACATAGGAGAATTCTTACAGGAGAGAAATCTCATAAGTGTCATACATGTGGGAAGGCCTTTAATCCGCCCTCCAATCTTAATAGAGATATGAATACTCATAGTGGAGAGAAACCTCATAAATTTCAGACATGTGGGAAGGCCTTTATTCACACCTCATCTCTTAATAAACGTATGAATACCCATAGTGGAAAGAAGACTTTTATATGTCAGGAGTGTGGAAAGGCCTTTGCTGGAGCCTCAAAACTTACTGTACATAGGAGAATTCACACTGGAGAGAAGCCTTTTATATGTGTGGAGTGTGAAAAGGACTTTACTACATCCTCACAATTGACTGAACATAGGAGAATTCACACTGGAGAGAAAACGTATATATGTATGGAATGTGGAAAGGCCTTTGCTTCAGCCTCAAAACTTACTGTACATAGGAGAATTCACACTGGAGAGAAACCGTATATATGTACGGATTGTGGGAAGACCTTTGCTGTAGCCTCAAACCTTACTGTACATAGGAGAATTCACACTGGAGAGAAACCATATATATGTAAGGAATGTGGGAAGGCCTTTTCTGAAGTCTCAAGACTTAATAATCATAAGAGAATTCACACTGGAGAGAAACCATATATATGTAAGGAATGTGGAAAGGCCTTTGCTGCAGCCTCAATACTTAGAGTACATAGGAAATTTCACACTGGAGAGAAACCATATATATGTAAGGAATGTGGAAAGGCCTTTGCTTTAGCCTCAAGACTTAATGAACATAGGAGAATTCACACTGGAGAGAAACCATATATCTGCGAAGAATGTGGGAAGGCCTTCTGTCTTTCTCGGTACCTTTGGAAACATAGGAGAATTCACAGTGGAGGGAAATCTCATCAGTGTCAGACATGTGGAATGGCATTCACGTGGTCCTCTTCCCTTAATATACACATGAGAATTCATACTTGAGGAGCCTTATATATGTGTGGAGTGTGGAAACGCCTTTACTACATCCTCGCAATTGACTGTACATAGGAGAATTCACACTGGAGAGAAACTTTATATGTAAGGAATGTAGGAAGTCCTTTGCTGTGACCTCAATACTTAATGTACATAGGAGTATTCACATTGGAGATAAACAGTATATATGTAAGGAATGTGGAAGGCCTTTGCTGGAGCCTCAGACTTAGTGAACATAGGCGCATTCACGCCGGAGAAAAACGCTTGAGCACCCTGCAGCTTCTAGTTTGGGAACTTGAGTGGCAGGATACGCCAGCTTAAGGGGTGTTTTCCCGCTTGTTATTTTATAACTTGTTCTGTATATCCAGGCATTAGGGAATGTGGAGCTTTTGAGGGATGTATTGGGGGCTGTTCTGTGGCGCAGGTGTCATGGGTGGGTGTGCGTTATCCTGAGGGTCCCTGCAGCCAAGATCGCATCCAGGTCCAAGATGACATTGGAGGGTGGGCACATGAACTTTGGGCCTTGGTGTAGGGACCTGAGAGAGTGGTGTTCTTGGCCATCTCAGACCTCCCTACTCAGGACTGTGTGGGGCCCTGTTTGTAGCCTTTGGACTGGACATAACACTTATTGAACCTCCAGATATGTTCACGGGCAGCCCCCAAAGGAAAGGGTAAATGTAAATTCTATGTACGTTTTTCTTGTACACAGAGAAGAGAAGAATAAATGTGAGAAAGTAACCTTGCCTTGCTCATTGAAGGCTCAGTTCAATCTTCTGCACCCCTCGAGGTTTAGAAACAAAGCGAGGGCAGCCCACTCGACCCCCAAGGCGATTCAGGTATCCACTCCATAAAGATCTGAAGGTTAGAATCAAACCCAAATTACTCAATTGAAAAACAATTAACCACAGGGTCTCCTACCGCTGCACCTGTGGAAGCGGCTTGCTTAATCCTTAATTACCCCGTACTGAACACTGAAGCAAACCCAAGGATGGAAAATTCTTAGAGAAATGAGCCTTAAGAGGGAAAAAAACGTGCACAGTGCCATCTCGTGGCGTTTTGGCGGAACTACCACTGCCCGACTTTTTCCATGCTTGAGTTTTCCAGCCCATTTCTTTGCTTCTCTGATAGATATCACGACCATCCTGTTATTCGTCGATTGCCTAGAGCAGGCCCCAGTAATGTCTCCTTCATCCTAGCCCTGAGATTATATTCAAGGCTCTTTAGGAGAATGAGACCCATCATTGTTACTGGTATTTGGCATATTGGGCACGCCACGGGGAGTTTGCCAGACTCTGCCATGTTTGTAGGCTACATTCGGTAGCCTGCCAGTTTGTCCAAAATAGAAATGAGATAATCAGATGTCATAATTAGATCTCCGGGAGCTAGTTTTTATAGTTTCTGAGTCTTGGCTGTTGATGGAATTACACGGCGCCAGTCTCCTGCCCCCGCGCCTGGCTTTCTCGCCGGGGACTCTTGGAGGGGAGCGGGTTGAGCTTTCCTCCCCGCCCCGACCAGGGCTCCGGCAGCCGAACACCTCCAGGACCAGCCACCACCATGCTGAGACCACTCTCCGCACACATGAAGGTACTGGCAGAGGGACAAAGCCACGCGGGTTCCGGGGCCGAGATCTCCAAGCCTACTCGGATTGGGGCCGAGCATCCTCCACCCAGATCCTCCAAATTTCAGTAGGCGGGGGTCACACCCACCAACTGGCCCCCTGGTGCTGTGTAATCCCATCAATGGCCAAGACTTAGAGACTATAAAAACCAGCCCCCGGAGGTGCGCAGCTGCATTTGCCACATCATATCATCTCATTCCTACTTTGGACAAAATGGCCGGCTACTGAATGTAACATGCCCACGCGGCAGAGTCTGGCAAACTCCCCGTGGCGTACCCAATATGCCAATTACTAGTAACAATGAAGGGTCTCCTCTTGGCACATGGATCCCTTGAGAATGAAGGCAGCACCATTGGGGTCAGGGGTCATCCCCTAACTCCCACTCCACCCCACCTGGTCTACACCTGATCTGGCTATATCATTCAGGGGAAGGGATTTGGAGGCAGGGATGGGGCAGCGTCTGGAGTTCGGCTGAGGTGGGGGGCACACAGCTCCGCCAGGGGCCCCCACATCTTTCTGGAGTTCGACTTTGGTTCTCATACTCGGGGACCCCCCACCTGCCCTGCTCCCAGAAATTTCTGGGGAATCCAAACAGCAGTCTACCTCGAACAGTAGGGAATCCGATGGTCAACAAGGAGGTCTGGAAGCACTAGATATTTTCGGGAACACGACGGGAGGCATGTTTAGAAGCAGGTTTAGGAGGGCTGTATCAGCTCTGAGCTGAAAGTTCTTTGTATACAGTGCAGGGGTGCTAAACTTCCAGCTAAACTTCTGCTGCTTCCCCCAAGAGAGGAGGGGGGAGGCTAGGAGTTCCCCCTACGGGCTGAAGAAGGAAGGAGATTCCTCTTGTCTGACCTTGAGGCAGTTGCAAGAGAAGATAAATAGAGCTGCTGGAGGCCTCATCACCATTAGTGCCCCCGTGGGGGCGTCCCGTCTGTCCCTCCCTCTCCTCCGTGACCCCCAGACTCTCAGCTACTGAAGCAGACTGGCCCCTGCTGGAAGCTGAACTTCTGGTCAGGCTGTCCAAAACCGGCAGCCACCACATCCAGCAGCAGGAGAACCCTTCTCTGGGGGCGCTGAATTCCAGAAGGGTCTTGGCCTGGCCCCTCCCCGGGCGTAGGGACCCCCCTTCGCACTCCCACCACCCACTCCGCTGACCCAACAGCCGTCATAGGGGGGCCGTTGCATGGCCGCCGCCAACTGGCTATCTGGTTGAGGTCCAGCTTCTGGCCCGTGGCCTCCTGGGAGTGCAGCGCGAGGCCCTGGCTCTCTGCCGCCAAGTTCAGCCTGGCGGCATTGTTCTGGCACAGACCTGTGAAGGACTGTCACGTGCTGGTGCTCAGCAGGCACAGGAAGGTCAGTTGCACGCCGCTCACCCGGGCGCTGTCGGCATCCGCGTAGGAGAACTGCGGGTGACTGGGCAGGAGTCGGGAGCCAGAGGGCTGCCAGGGACAAGCTGGCCAGCCCCGGCTCTTCCTCCTGGTTGCACTTGGTTTTGTTTTAGTTTTGCTTTTGCACACCCAGCGGTGCTCAGGGATCACTCCAGGCGGGTCACAGGGGGTACTATGGGGTGCCCGTGGTCAAACCCCGGTTGTCGTGTGCAAGCCCAGTGTGTCCCCACTGGACATCGCTGCGGCCCGACTGAGCCTTTTTCTCTCTGGAGACGCCTGTGCTCTCTCCCCAGCATGTGCTTCTCTCTAAACCTTTCTATGTAAGTTTCTATAAAACTTTCTTGTAGAGGGCCGAGTGATAATATAGTGGGTAGGACACACAGATTTGCACACAGCAGGCCCGGGTTTGATTCCTGGCATCCCATAGTGTTCCCCTGAACACATCCAAGAGTAATTCCAGGACGCAGAAGCAGCAGTCAGCCCTGAGTATCATTTGGTGTAACCCAAAAAGGAAAAGAAAAAAGAAAACTATCTTGCTTCACATATACACACACACACACACACACACACACACACACCCCACACACACAAATTTTAAAAATCCAGCAGAGCTTCTGACTCCGAGCTTCAGGAGAGTCTGTTCCTGTGGCTGGCACGCTTGTCCTTGTTCTCCCAGTCACTGACCCCAATCATTGCTCAGTCCACAATGAGGCTGAAACGTGTACCCGGGAGGCCAGTGTGTCCTTCCAGAACACATGGCCCCCAAATCACCACCATGTCTGTGTGTCCCCCGCCCTCTCTTGCAAGCCAGCCTCTCTCCTCCCGGCCCACCTGCAGCCCAACACCATGACTGACCTTTCCTCGTTGAATGGAGCCATCCTAGCAAGGCAAGCGTCTCCCCACTGGATTATATCTCTGGCCTCACATATCTTGTTAGGACAGGACAGCCTCGGACTGGGCCAAACACAATGAAGATAGTATAGCTTCCACCCAGGCCTCTATTTTCTGCTTGTTCTAGGAGGAATGTAAGGGGCCCTGACCTATGACCATATAAAGATATAATCTAATTTCATAAAAGATCTTGTGGTTGACTAATGAAACAGTTGCCACAGGTCCGGGCTTGTCCCTTGAACCCGGATATCACGTGAAGCCCGGAGCAGGCACTTACGTAAATTGAGACCTTCAAATCCGCTGTAACAGCCAGTATAGGCCTATAAATGTTCCTTTCTGAAGAAGCTCGGGGTCTTGCCTAACCTACTGGACCTGCGTGTCGGTGGGACGGCTTGACCCTGGCTAGCCAGCTCAATAAACTGCCTGCTTGCTGATTGCATTCCTGCATGGTCCTTATCTGCATCGGAGATCCCAAGTTGTGCCCTAACAATCTTTGTAGAGCAGGCCCGGGACCCAAATGCAGCTATTCAGGTAGAAGTGCTTGTCGCAGGAGACCGGGGCCAGTGTGACAGCATGATCCCCACCATGGTCCAGGGTCCCCCAAGCACTGCCAGGAATGGCCTTGATGTAGTGCAAAAGTGCTTGTGTCTTTATCTCACAGTGATTCAATTAAACACACACAGACATACACACACAAAACCTTGTTGAATGTATGAGTCTCCTTTCTGCCCCTTAAATATACCCCCGAGGACTGGAATGTTCTCTTTGATCATAAGCCTATATTCAGTTGATTCTCAGTAACTCATTTTGAAACATTATTCATCCACCTACGACCTCTGTCGCTGAAAAGTTATTTGAGCCCAAATCACTGTCTTCCCTCTACAGATTCATAGATTCTGATCTCTGTGGCAATGCCTATCCCAACCCCTGCTTCATTTTGGTGGAATTGGAGGAAAGCTATTTTCAGTACCCGTCCCCTTCACCCTCTGACTTTCGTTTATCCTCACATCTCACTCTGGTTGTGGCCTTCCTCACACATTCTGACTCTGCTCACAATATAGAAAGTTGCCATCCAGATTGAAACCATAGTGCAGCACTAGACATTTGCGTTGCATGAAGCCAGCTCGGGTACAATCTCTGGCATCCCAGATGGTTCCCTGGGCACTGGAAGGAGTAATTCCTGAGTGCAGGGCCAGGAGAAACTTTGAGCATCACCAGGTGTGGCAAAGAAAGAAAAATATTGTCAATAGGAATTAAACTTATTTTTTTCACTTGGGTTGATGTTATTTTTCAGCTAGATAGAAGCAAATGTAGCACAACATTTCCAATGTAGGCACAGTCATGAGTGAAAGGAGCACAGGGTTATTTAAAGAAGAATCTGTTTCAGTCAATTATTAAATGAAGTACAAAATATGCATGTAAGTAATAAACAATGTTTTCAAAATAGCATAGGAAAAAGGCCTAGAGCAATAGCACCACGAGGAGGATATTTGCCTTTTACGCAGCTGTCCTGGGTTCGATCCCTGCTACCACATATTCCCAGACCCCCAGCAGGAGTGATCCCTGAGTATGGACATAAGTATGAACATATGAAATATACTAAATATATACTACAGCTCACTTTATTTCATTGTAGCTTCAATAGTATGGTAAGGCAAGAAAGAAGTTAAACGTTGAAAAATATAAATAATTAGATATCTTGATTCACTGTTAATGAAGGATCTACATTGGTTAATAATTGAAATCTGCAAAGAAAACTATCATTCTGATAACACAAGTAATAAAAGAGTTGCAAATTTAAAGAATTTTCAGCAATCCTACTCATATAAAATAATTCTAATTGGTTCAATAAATTCTTGGTCATAACGTTTAAAATGGTAGAAAAATATTTTTAATATGATTTTGCTTTTTGGGTCACATCCGTCAATGCACAGGTGTTACTCCTGGCTCTTCACTCAGGAATTACTCCTGGCCATGCTCAGGGGACTATATGGGATGCTGGGAATTGAACCAGGTCAACCGCGTGCAAGGCAAATGCCTTACACGCTGTGCTACTGCTCCAGCCCCATTTTCGGAAGACAGAAAAAGACATTTGAGTACATAAAATATTTATGAATCAGAACATCTGGTATTGTGATAGAAAATTCTTACTAAAATTAAAAACTCTAAAATTTATCAAACAAATCCCTAAGCAACCCTAGAATCATTTAACTAATTTGAACTTGATAAGATAGTTCTAATTTTATTTTGTTTATTTTTGGGCCACGCTCAGCATTACTCAGGGCTTACTCCTGACTCTGCACTCATGGATCACTCCTGGTGGGCTTGGGGACCCTATGGGCTGTCAGGGTTCGAACCTGCATCAGATGCATGCACGGCAAAAGCCCTCCCCACTGCACTGTGGCTGCCTCCTCCAATAGTTCTAATACTTTTGTTATTAAATCATAGGTGCTAAGAAAAATACAGGAAAAAGGGCATTTGGGAGAAAAGTTAAAAATCAACGAGAAATGCATAAAGAGATGGGGGAAGTTTAATAAAAGAAAAGTGAACTCAGAAAACAAAGTTTAATCAGAGTGGAAAGGTGAACAGAGCTTCTGTGTCAGTGAATGAGTGAGGATATAAACATTCTAAGTGACTTGTTGTATGTGTTACTATAAGAACTGGTTGTGCCACCAAAAAGTTCTAAAAAATACTTTAAATGAAAATGCAGATTAAACGCAATAAAAGGGGCCAGAGAGATAGCCCAGTGCATGGGAATTTGCCTTGCTCGTGACGGGTTCGGTATTTATCTCCAGCATCGTATAGGGTTCCCACTTGCCTTTCACTTAGCCAACCTGGATTTCATCCCCAGTATCCTCTGAGTACGACCACAGTAATTCCTGTTTGCCTTGCACGCAGCCGACCAGTTACCATCCCATAGGCTGCCCCAAACACCATCTTAGTAATTCCTGTGTGCAGAGGCAGGAAGACCCCTCAGCATCACTTGGTGTGACTCAAAAGCATAAAACAAAACAAAGAAGAAAAAAACTCCAGAGTATCATGAGTATAAAGGAATGTCAGTATAGGTGCTCAGGTGAGCTTAGCATTCCAAAGTGTGTCCCACAAAAACAGCATCAGGAAAAAGAAATTCTCTGTTTTTTTATTTTTTTTGTCTCAGGCTTCACAGGATAATTGACTATTTCCTCCTCCCAGAGATACTTCCCTTTCCCCTAACCAACATCCCTAATTTGGTTAAAGTTTATCTTCAACCTTTCCTTTGTGTTGGATATTAACCCTAAGGGCTTTAGGCTTCATCAGTGAATTTCCCCCTTTATTCCTCCTACAGAAGCTTAACATGCTCTTGCTGGAAAACCTAATTTGGTTAAAGTTCATCCTTTACCTTTCCCTTATATTTTACCTCTCATTGTCACAATTATCCAACTCAGCCTTGATTATTCATAAGCCAAAACTTTCTGGTAATTCTGAACTTTGTATTTGTACTGCTTTGTATTTGAAGTGCTCTATATATCTACCTGCTTTTCTATCTCCCCTATAGCCTTTTTTATATTTTACTATAGAGCAATGTTCTTTGGTTAAACACAGAAAGACCATTAATGCTATGCTCCTAATATTTGGGAATTGATTGACTCTAAGATATATCTGCTCCTGGGTATAATTACTTGGTTATAATTACTTGAGTCAGGCTTCAGTTGTTGTGGTTCCTAACACCCCAAAAGGGAGGTTCCACCGTGGGACTGGGATGGACCCGGGGCGAGTGGCAAAGCTACGTGGCATTGAAATGGGACATTGTATAATGCATAAATGCATGGTTTGTATGCACACTGTTACAACCTAAGAGACAGGACCCCCATTGGGAAGGACAAGCTGAACTGACCTGAGAACTTAGTCTGGAATTTATGGTAAAAGCCTTGCTTGCACTCAGAGCCCAGAGAACTAAGTGCTGGGATCTTTGACTCTTACTGTGTTTTTTCAAACAACTGCAAGTATTGATAACTTATATACTAGAGGGAAAGATGAAAAGCAATGTAGATGTACCTGGGAGGCAGTGTCTTCTTGAATTGATCTCTCCAAGAGAATTTTTCTGCGAAATGTTTATCTATGTTAATGACCAATCCCACCTATGTCCTGACCTCAATCCCCCTTCAGATATTCTATAAACATGCTAGCAACTCTTCAATAAAGGGGCCATTTTCACCATCAACTATGTTGTCCCCCATCTGCCCATTCCTCTTTCTCTCTGTTGGGGAGCCCTTGGGAGGTGAGGAGGTGGGGAAGCAGCTCTGGGCCACAGAATACAAACGTTCGCATCATAGCAGCAGCCCCAGTGGTTTACCTTGTGAACTCACACAGTTGGTGGTGCTCGGGTTACTTCTGGCTCTGCATTCAGGAAATATTCCTGACAGTGTTTCGGGAACCCTACGGAATGTCAGGGATGTTGGAATCTGGGTCAGCTGCATGCAAGACAAACACCCTACTCCTGCTCTCTCTCCAGCTCCTCGACATCCCAAGAAATGCCAGGAGGAATTTCTGAGTGCAAAGCCAGGAGTGAGCCTGAGCATCACTTGGTGTGACTTCCTAACTAAAAGAAAAACTAAAATAAAATGGTCTGAACCTTGCGCAAAAAAAAATGAGATTCAAGAAAAAAAATCCCAGCACCACGACCTTGTACTTACATACCTACAGCTCTTGATTAGTGGCGAAAGGCTACACCGAGTAGGGCAGAACCTCTGATGAGCTGCTCCTCACTGACGTAAGCATGGAGGAAGGGACCAACTCCCATCAGTCTTTAAGCAGGGAAAGCGGAGAGGTGAAAGGGGAAGGTATGTTGGTTTTTATTTATTCGTTTATTTATTTTATTATTATTATTCTTCATTGAAATCACCATGAGCTCCAGTTACAAAGCTTTCATGTTTGAGTTTCATGATCGAACAACTATCCCTCCAACAGTGCAGTTTCCACCACCAATGTCACCACTACCCACCTCCTCACTACATCCCACCCCTACCCCTGCTCGATGGCAGACAATTTCCCTCATACTCTCTCTCTACTTTTGGGCATTATGGTTTGCAATATAGATACTGAGAGGTTATCACACTTGGTCCTTTATCTTCTTTCAGCACACATCTCCCATCCCAAATGATCCCTCCAACCCTCATTCACTTACTGATCCCTTCCCTATTCCAGCTTCCTTCTCCCCCAGCTCATGAGGCAGATTTACAAAGATGGAACAATCTTCCTGGCCCTTGTCTCTACTATCCTTGGGTGTCAATCTCATATTGTGTTATTTTTATACCACGAATGAGTGCAGTCATTCTATGTCTGTCCCTCTCTTTCTGACTCATTTCACTTAGCATGATGCTCTCCACGACTATCCACTAGAAGCTAATTTCATGACTTCATCTTTCCTAAGAGATACATAGTATTCCATCATGTATATGTTATGTTGTTTTCTAAATTATTTTTATATTTTGTTTTGTTTTGTTTCATTTTGTTTTCTGGGACACACTTGGCAATGCTCAGAGATCTCTCCTGGCAGGCTGAGGGGTCAAAGTTGAATGAGGTTTGCCTGCCCTAGGCTAAGCTGATTGGATACATCTGAAAATAGGTAGCCTGAGAGATCTGTGAGACAACATCAAAAGAAACAGGATATCCAAGAAAAATTAACGGTAAAAGGGAGAAGATACGTTTTTGTTGTTTTGTGTTTTTTTTCTTTTTTGGTGGGGGGGCACACTTGGCTCTGCTCAGGGATCACTCCAGAGAGACTCAAAGGTCTTGGAATCATCAATTAAAATTATGTGGACAGGGGCTGGACTACTTGGACAGTGGGAAGGGAGCTTGCTTTGCACAGTGCCGAGGCCTGCCTGGGATTGATCCCCTTGCACCACTTACGGTCCCTGAAGCCCACCAGGAGTGATCTCTGAGGAAAGAGCTAGGAATAAGTTCTGAGTATATTATTTCATTGCTATGTTTTGCAAATGTTCGCACATCTTGGACATTTGTGTTTCTGTCACACGAATGCTGTGCAGATATTTTCTCCTGTTCATTGAGGGAGTGTTTTAATTTTGGCCGCCGTTCATTGGCAGTGCAGAAGTGTTTAAGTTTGATGTACTCCTTCTGCTTTGACTTTCTTTTCCTTGAAATTTAATTATCAAAGACATTTCTTTTTCTTTTCTTTTAAAAATTTATTTTCCAATCAAGATATTTAAAATAAAAAAGCACCATAATTTCCAAAGTTATTCAGTGTTGAGCTTTAGACATACAACATTCCAGCACCAATCCCAGCATTAGCGCCAAGTTCTCCCCACCAATGGTCTCAGGCTCCTGCCCACATTCCCTACCCACTTCCAGTCCTGCCCTCTGGAGAAGCAGCTTTCTCGGTTTGGCTGTTACAGTTTAGGTCTCTTGATTTCAGTGTTGTTGACACTGTGGTTAGGGAATTTGGTTCTATCTTTCCTTAATAAAACCTGAATCTCCAGACCTGACCCCCATTCCTTCTCCTCTGTCTTTTCTCTCCCTTCTTTCCACACTTTTCCCCTTCTCCTCCCTCTACCCTGGGGCTAAGGTTGAATAGAGCATCCTCCTCTTTAAATCATTGCATTTTCTCATCCAGTTTTTCTAAATGCCTCATACAAGTGATGTCATCCTGTGTTTATCTTTCTTCTGAATAGCTTCATTTAACAATCGTCAAAGACATTTCTAAAGTATATATGATGGATATTATTATTATTATTATTATTATTATTAGCTTTTGAGGTCATATCTGGCGATTCTCAGGGGGTACTCCTGGATCTGCAGTTTGGAATTACTCCTGGTAGTCCACGTGTGGACCATATGGGATACTGGAAATTTAACCCAGGTCAGCGACAAAATAGGCAAATACCCTACCCTTATCAATCTGGCCCCATGATTCACACTCAATGCTATACTTTCTAGATGTTTGGAGAAATTCATATTATTTATCAATCATTAGAATCATAGAGGAACATCACTGACCTGAAACTTCTGTGTACAATCTCTTCATTATTTCTTATTCCTTTGTCAATAGCATCTTGATCACTTGATCACTTGATATCCCATTACTCATCAATTCACTCGAGCGGGCGCCAGAAACTTCTCCATTCATTCCTGTCGTGTGCTAATGTAGCCCAATGGTATTTGCTCATTCTAGGTCACAAAGAGCTTTAAATCGATCGTTCAGGCTCTTGATGAAGAAGTCTGACCATCTCATAGGTGGTCAGCCACGTGATCTTTTGACATCCCATGGAGTCCAGTCAGTAATGACTCTAGTCAGCTGTCATCTCCAAATCTCATTACGTGTCCAGCCCATCTGATTTTCGACGCCTTGGCAAATGAGACATGGTCCCTGATTCTTGACTGCTGACGAAGGTCAGAACTTCAAATTCTTTCTCTCATTTGAGTGAAGCATGATACTCCAAGCATGGCTTTGATTCCTCTTTGGGAGACCCGAATAACGTTCTCATCATGTTTGCGTAGGGCCCAGGTCTCTGAGGTGTATGTTAATGCAGGAAGAACAGTGGAATCGAAGCGATGTGCCCGGAACCGGAGATTCTTTTCCTCTTAGCTATTTTTTTGATGGTCTTGAAGGTGTCACTCTCTTTCTCCTGTGCAACTCAGGTGCCAGGTCATTTGTCATGTTGATTTCTCGACCTAGGTACACATAACTCTTGCATTCAGAGATGTTTGTCCCATTGAGAGTGAAGGGAACGTCTGGAGTGAGACCATTTATCATAAACAGTGTCTTTGTTAGATTCAGCTGTAGTCCGACCCTTCCACGGTCGAAGTCGGCGAGCATTTGTGCAGCTTGGCTGATGTTTGGTGTTATAAGAACTATGTCATCAGAGAAGTGGAGGTGGTGTAGTTATCGACCGTCTATCTTCACTCCCATTCCTTCTCATTCCAGTCGTTGCATGATGTTCTCAAGGGTGGCACTGAAGAGTTTCGGTGAAATAGTATCATCCTGCAGAACCGCTCTCTTGACATCAATGATCACCTCCCTGTGGAATGGTGAGATCCTGGTAGTGAATCTGCAATACAGCTCATTGAGGATCCTGATGTATTGACTTTGAACGCCCAGTTTGGCTAGGGCCTCGATGACCACTTCAGTCTCAGCAGAATCAAAGGCCTTCTTGAAATCAATGAATGTTAGTCAGGACGGCATCTTGAACTCCCGAGACACCTCAATGAGCTTGGTTATCATGTGGATATGGTCGATTGTGCTAAATCCTTTTTGGAAACCGGCTTGGTCGCATGGCTGTTCTTCATCTAGTGTTCTACTTATACTATTCAGGATGACTCGAGTGAACAGCTTATAGACGACAGACAACAGGCAGATCGGGCGATAATTGCCAATGTCGTGGATGTCTCCCTTCTTGTACAGTAGTACAGTCCTGCTGGTTTTCCATTGGGACGGAACCTTGCATTCAGACAGGTAGTGTGTAAAGAGCTGAGCCAGTGTATTGATGAGTACTGATGGCAGGTTCTTCAGGTATTCGGGTCTGACCTTGTCTGGGCCAGGTACTGTTCGATTCTTTAGCATCTACTGATATTTTTTCCCTGGGGCCACACACATATTGATAGTAGGTCACTGTCTTAAAGACACAGCCTCTAACAAGAGGAAAACAGTTCTTCTGTCTCTGAGATCTAGAAGGATCCTTTGGGGTTAGGCAAAAAAAAAAAATCAAAAAATCTAAACTGCCCTGGGGCCTGCAGTTGGGAAAAAAAGGACCAGGTGCCTCCTGGGTAAAGCGGCCTTTGTCTAATTTTATTTAATATAAATTAACAACTCTCAAGCTAGTTGAATGGTCAATGATTGATCAGTGGTGCGGGAAATGGATAGTAGTTATGATAGACGGGGGTCCATTATGACAACACTAGTTGGAAATGATCACTCTGGACAAGAGCTGACTGTTGAAAGCAGTTAAAGGGATATACATGATAACCTCCCACATCTGTATTGCAAAACATAATGCCTAAAATGAGAAATGGAAAGAGATAGAGGAAAAGAGAGAGAGAAAGAGAGAGTAGAGAGGTACCTGCTATAGAGACAGGCTGGGGTTGGGCATTACTTGAAGTCGTGAGAGGGAAAATTGAGGGCCCTGGTGTTGGGAAATTACACTGGTGGGAGGGATGAGTGTTGGAATATTGTATGGTTGAAACACAATCATGAACAATTTTGTAATGCTCTAATGCATGCTGATTCAATAAAAATATAAATAATTTATAAATTTTGACCCCAGTTCTAATTACAGCAATGTGAACACATTGCCACTTTTATTTATTTATATTTATTTTTATTTATTTATTTATTTTTTTTATTAGTGAAGCACCATGAGGTACAGTTGTAGATTTACAAATCTTTGTGCCTGAGTTTCGGTCATACAATGATCAAATACCCATCCCTCCACCAGTGCCCATTTCCCCCCACCCCCCCACCCTGCCTCTGTGGCAGGGCATTCCCCTTTGTTCTCTTTCTCATTTTGGGTGTTGTGGTCTGCAAAAGAGGCATTGAGTGGCAATCATGTTCAGTCCATAGTCTACTTTCAACATGCATTTCCCCTCCTGGGAGGATCCTCCAAACACCTTTCATTTGGTGTTCCCTTCTCTATCTGAGCTGCCCTTTCCCCTAGAATATCCGGCTGGCCTCTAAGTTATGGAGTAATCCTCCTGGTGTTGATCTCAGCTATTCTTAGGTATTGATCTCATATTTTGTTGCATTATATCCCCCAGATGAATGCAATTTTTCTATGTCTATCCCTCTCTTTCTGACTCATTACGCTTAGCATGATACTTTCCATATTGTACCACTTGTATGTAAATTTCATGACTTCATCTTTTCTAAGAGCTACGTAGTACTCCATTGTGTAGATGTACCAGAGTTTCTTTAACTAGTCATCTGTTCTTGGGCACTCAGGTTTCTTCCAGTTTCTGGCTATTGTAAAGAGTGCTGCAATGAACAAACAAGTGCAGATGTCACTTCGACTACACATTTTTGCCTCCCTGGGGTATATTCCCAGGAGTGGTATCGCTGGGTCAAATGGAAGCTCAATTTCTAATTTTTTGAGAAACGTCCATACTGTTTTCCAAAAGGGCTGAACTAGTCGACATTCCCACCAACAGTGAAGGAGTGTCCCTTTCTCGCCACATCTGCGCCAGCATCGGTTGCTTTTGTTCTTTTGAATGTGGGCCAGTCTCTGAGGTGTGAGATGGTATCTCATTGTGGTTTTGATCTGCATCTCCCTGATGATTAATGATGTAGAGCATTTTCTCATGTGCTTTTTTGACATTCGGATTTCTTCTTTGAGAAAGTTTCTGTTCATTTCATTGCCCCATTTCTGGATGGGGTTGGATGTTTTCTTCTTGTGGAGTTCCACCAGTATTTTGTATATCCTTGTTATCAACCCCTTGTCAGATGTGTATTCGGTGAATATCCTTTCCCATTCTGTAGACTGTCTTTGTATTTTGGTCACTGTTTCTTTGGAGGTGCAGAAGCTTCTTAGTTTAAGATAGTCCCATTTATCTATCTCCGTTTTTACTTGCTCGGCCAGTGGCGTGGCATCTTTGAAAGTACCATTAGCCTCAATGTCATGGAGGGTTTTGCCAACTTTGTCTTCAATGTACCTTATGGTGTCTGGTCTGATGTTGAGGTCTTTAATCCATTTTGATCTTATTTTTGTACATGGTGTTAGGCAGAGTTCTGAGCCCATTTTTTTGCATGTAGCCATCCAGTGATGCCAGCACAATTTGTTAAAGAGGCTTTCCTTACTCCACTTCACATTTCTTGCACCTTTATCAAAGATTAGATGATCATATGATTGAGGGGAGATGTCAGTGTATTCAACCCTGTTCCATTGGTCTGCAGTTCTGCTTTTGTTACAGTACCATGCTGTTTTAATTATTACTGCTTTGTAGTAGAGTTTGAAGTTAGGGAGGTTGATTCCTCCCATTTTCTTTTTCCCAAGAATTGCTTTAGCTATTCGTGGGGGCTTATTGTTCCATATAAATTTCAGGAGTGTTTGCTCCATTTCTTTGAAGAATGACATGGGTATCCTTATAGGGATTGCATTGAATTTATACAATACTTTCGGTAGTATTGCCATTTTGACAATGATAAGTCTCCCGACCCATGAGCAGGGGATATATTTCCATTTCCTCATGTCCTCTTTTATTTCCTGAAGTAGCGTTTTGTAGTTTTCTTTGTACAGGTCCTTTACTTCCTTAGTTAAGCTGATACCTAGGTACTTGATTTTCTGGGGCACGATTGTGAACGGGATTGTTTTTTTCATGTTGCTTTCTTCTCTCTCACTGTTTGCGTATAGGAAAGCCATCGACTTTTGGGTATTGATTTTATAGCCTGCAACTTTACTATACGAGTCTATTGTTTCTAGGAGTTTTTTGGTGGAGGTTATTGGGTTCTCTAAGTATAGTAACATATCATCTGCGAATAGTGAGAGCTTGATTTCTTCCTTTCCTACCTGAATGCCCTTAATATCTTTTTCTTGCCTAATCGCTATTGCAAGTACTTCCAGTACTATATTGAACAGCAGTGGAGAGAGTGGGCATCCTTGTCTCGTCCCTGATCTTAGAGGGAAGGCTCTCAGTTTTTCCCCATTGAGGATGATGCTTGCTGTAGTCTTGTGGTAGATGGCTTTAACTATGTTGAGGAAAGTCCCCTCTATACCCATTTTGGCTAGGGTTTTCATCATAAAGGGGTGCTGGACCTTGTCAAATGCTTTCTCTGCATCTATTGATATGATCATATGCTTTTTATCTTTTCTTTTGTTGATATGGTGGATTATGTTGATTGATTTCCGAATGTTGAACCATCCTTGCATCCCTGGGATGAATCCTACTTGGTCATGGTGTATGATCTTTTTGATGAGTAGTTGGATTCTATTTGCTAGTAGTTTGTTGAGGATATTTGCATCTGTGTTCATCAGGGATATCGGCCTGTAATTCTCTTTCTTTATGGTATCTCTGTCTGCTTTTGGTATCATTGTGATATTTGCTTCGTAGAAACTATTTGGAAGTGTTTTTGATATTTCAATTTCGTGGAAAAGCTTAAAGAGGATTGGGAGTAAATCTTCTTTGAAGATTTGGAAGAATTCACTAGTGAATCCATCCGGGCCAGGGCTTTTGTGCTTGGGGAGACTTTTTATTACCATTTCAATTTCCTTGATGGTGATAGGTTTGTTCAGGTATTCCAGGTCTTCTTGGTTCAGCCTTGGGAGTCTGTAGGAGTCTAGGAATTTATCCATTTCCTCGAGGTTTTGATGTTCCGTGGCATAAAGCTTCTCAAAGTACTCCCTGAGGATCCTTTGAATTTCTGTAGTTTCTGTTGTGATGACCCCCTTTTCATTTCTGATTCGGTTTATTAGGGTTTTCTCTCTCCCCTTCTTTGTGAGTTTTTCTAGAGGCTTATTGATCTTGTTAATTTTCTCAAAGAACCAGCTCTTGGTTTCATTGATCTTTTGGATTGTTTTTTGGGTTTCCATCTCGTTAATCTTTGCTCTGAGTTTTATTATTTCCTTCCTCCTGTTCGGGTTGTGCTCCTTTTGTTGGTCCTTCTCCAAGCTCTTAAGCTGTGAGGTTAGTTTATTTATGTGGACTTGCTCCTCCTTTCTGAGGAATGCTTGTAGAGCTATAAACTTTCCTCTTAAGGCAGCTTTTGCTGTGTCCCATAAGTTTTGGTAACTCGTGTCCTCATTTTCATTCGTTTCTAGGAATCTTTTGATTTCCTCTTTGATTTCCATTCTAAGCCACTCGTTGTTCAATAGCGCACTGTTTAATTTCCAGGTGTTTGATTTAGTTTTCTGTTTTTGTGTGTGATTTACTTCTAATTTAAGCGCATTGTGGTCTGAGAAGATTGTTGATACAATCTCTATCTTCTTAATTTTATGGAGATATGTTTTGTTGCTCAGCATGTGGTCTATCTTGGAGAATGTTCCATGCATGCTTGAGAAGAATGTGTATTCAGCCTTTTGAAGATGAAGTGTCCTGTATATATCTACTAAGTCCCTTTCTTCCATTGTTTCCCTCAGATTAAGTATGTCCTTGCTATGTTTGAGTCTGGTTGATCTATCCAGAGGTTACAAAGCGGTGTTGAAGTCTCCCACTAGTATTGTGTTGCTATTGATGTCTTTTTCCAAATCTATGAGTAGTTGTTTTAAGTACTTTGCTGGTCTCTCATTAGGTGCATATACATTTATTATTGTAAGTTCTTCCTGTTGTACAGATCCTTTGATCACTAAGAAATGGCCTTCACTGTCTCTTATGACCTTCTTCACTCTGAAATTGATGTGGTCTGATATTAAGGTGGCTACCCCAGCTTTTTTATGGGAGCTGTTTGCCTGTAGGATTGTTTTCCAGCCTTTGACTCAGTCTGTGTTTGCTTTGACTATTAAGGTGTGTTTCTTGCAGGCAGCAGAATGTTGGGTTCAATTTTCTAATCCATCCAGCCACTCTGTGTCTTTTAAATGGTGCGTTTAGCCCATTGACATTGAGAGAGATTACTGTTATGGGATTTTGTCCCATTGTTCTGTTGAAATTAGGTGTATTTGAGGGGCCTGTCCTGTCTTAAAGTAGCCCATTTAGTTGTACTTGTAACCATGGTCTTGAGTCTATGAAGTTCCTGAGCTGTTGTTTGTCTGTGAAACTGTGTGTTGTTCCTTCTATTATGAATGAGAGTCTTGCTGGGTAAAGTTATTTTGGAGAGGCATTTATTTCATTGAGTTTTCTCACTATGTCCCACCACTGTTTTCGGGCCCTGAGGGTTTCATCAGAAAAATCAGCTGTGAATTTTAAGGATGCTCCTTTGTAAGAGATTTCTTTTTTCGATCTTGCTGCTTTCAGAATTTTGTCTCTGTCTAAAGTTTTGGTCATTTTGATCAAGATGTGTCTTGGGGTATTTTTGTTCAGATTTCTTCTAGCTGGTACCCTCCAGGCCTCCTGAATGTGGTCACAAGTTTTCTTCAGCTCTGGAAATGTTGTAGCAATGATGTCTTTGACAGCTTCTTCTTCATAAGGGTTTTCTTCCTGTCCCTCTGGGACTCCAATAATTCTTATGTTACCCCTCTTGGCTTCATCACGATCTTCTCTTGCCATCTGTTCCCGAACTGTGAGTCTCTTTTCCATTTTCTGCTCTTTTCTGGCGAGTCTCTGAACTTCATCTTCAAGCTCACTGATTCTGTTCTCAGCAGCTGTTACTCTGCTTCTGAGGCCTTCCACTGAGGTTTTCAATTCGCCTACCAGGGTTTTCAGGTCCGACATTTCCGATTGCATTTTTCTCATTTCTGCCTTCAAATCCTCTTGTCTTTTATTGGCATTGGTTTCCATTGTTTCTTTTAGTTCCCTAAGCATCCTAACTAGCTCCCTTCTGAATTCCTTGTCAGAGAGGTTGTCTGATACTACAGTACTGTTGGTGTCTTCTGGGCTTGCCTCTTCAATAAGAAAGTTTGGTGGGCTTTTGTGTTGCTTTACCATTGTGACCAGTGTGCTTTAGTCCTTCACGTTCACTGTTACTATTCTGGTTGAGTGAGGAGAGAGTTCCCGGATCCCTTCAGCTTTGTTGCCGCGGGATCTGATGTTGCCTCAGTTCCCATTCTGCGCAGGCCAAGGGAGAAAACCGGCAATTCTAGGGGATCAAGCTAGCTGCGCATTCCCTGGGGGAGTCTCACGCCGTGGAGCAGGCTGTACCTGGTTGAATGAGGAGAGACTGCCAGGAGCCGTTCAGTTTTGTTTCCAAACAATGGGCCTTGGTTCGTCCAGCACAGTTTATACTATTCTCTCTTATTGTGGGAAGGGATTATGGATAAGTTTTTGTCCATGGTAGGCACCCTTCTACGTTTCTGAGTTTGACGTTCTTCTCAGTCAGGCGTTATTCTTTGTTTTATAACAGACATTGAGTGAAACTTTTGGAGGAGGTGCTATTTGGAAATGAACTTATACAGCTGTTTTCAAACAGGTGCTTGTTGGAACTTGAGTAGGTAAGTGGGTTATTGTTGGATTGTAGTAGAAGAGGTGGGAAATGTTTGGTTGGTATTAGGCAGCAAGTTGTGGGATGGGAGTCCTGAGTACTTGATGTGAGTGATATAACTGCGGCCGCCAAGGAGAAGGCCACGCCCACTTTAAAAGGCCACGCCCCTTTCCTGGTGGCCACGCCCCGAGCCTGTCCCAGGCGACACCCACCCAGGATCCTGGAATGGAGGAAGGGTGGTCTACAGTCTCCCCACTGGGCTTCAGGCGGGAATCTGAGGCACGGCTGGGGGGGCAGGAGCACTTCCCGGCTGGACGCCACTGACCCACCTGGAGGGGAGGAGCCGAGGGACTGGTGGTCAGGTCCCTCGGAGATGGACGGGCGCTTTCCCCACTGGGCTTCAGGCAGGAATCTGAGGCGCGGCTGGGGGGGCAGGAGCACTTCCCGGCTGGACACCGCCGACCCATCTGGAGGGGAGGAGCCGAGGGACTGGTGGTCGGGTCCCTCGCAGATGGATGGGCGCTTTCCCCACTGGGCTTCAGGCGGGAATCTGAGGCGCGGCTGGGGGGGCAGGAGCACTTCCCGGCTGGACGCCGCCGACCCACCTGGAGGGGAGGAGCCGAGAGACTGGTGGTCCGGTCCCTCGGAGATGGACGGGCGCTTTCCCCACTGGGCTCCAGGCGGGAATCTGAGACGCGGCTGGGGGGGCAGGAGCACTTTCCGGCTGGACGCTGCCGACCCACCTGGAGGGGAGGAGCCGAGGGACTGGTGGTCAGGTCCCTTGGAGATGGACGGGCGCTTCCCCCACTGGGCTTCAGGCGGGAATCTCCACATTGCCACTTTTACTGAATACAAAATGTAACTGTAATTGTAAATGTGGAATGGAAACCATATTGCCCCTCAGAGACAGGTTTTACTGTAGAAAAAAAAAACAAATTATCGTCTTATAGATGGTAAATGAAATTGCCATTTAAAATCCTACTTAGTAGGGTTTGAAGTGATAGTACAGCAGGTAGGGTGGTTGCCTTACATGCAACTAATCTGAGCATAATTCTGAGCATCCCATATGATCCGCTGAGCCCTGCCAGGAGTATTTCCTGAGTACTGCCAGGAGAAGCCTCAAAACAAAAGAAAAATCCAAAGTATTATTACCACACCATTTAAAGCATGCAGCGAGTTTATTCTAGGTACGTAGATAGTGCATTGAAGAGGGGGATGCAGCCAACAGGCTTCTGGGACCTACTTTGGGACCGAAGACTGGACTTCTCTACTGCCTTGCCTCATTGCCAGGGGAGAGGGAACAGGTTTATAAGACCTTGTAGATATTCGTGTAATCAAGAGACAAACAATTTAAACTGAACAAAATACCACAATATATATTGAGAAATATTAACTTCTCTGTCACTCCAGTAAAACACCTTAATCTTCCTGAGTATTACATTGAGGGTATTACCATACAACATGCCCAGAGCTATGAGCTTCATACAAACAATTTCTATTTGTCTCAAAAGATTTCAAGATCGAAATGCAATCATGAAAGTTTGTAAGTCTGTAACTATATCTCATGGTGATTTGTTAAAATAAATTTATTAAGATTTTGAGATAAAAGAAAAAAAGATGAGGCGCTCTGTGTATTAGTTTGAATGTAAAATTCCGGTAACTGTAAGTCATGTTTTGTTTCATTTGCCTTCATCCGTGAACCATAAATACTAAGGAAAGGCAGGGTTGTCTGAAATTCTTTATGTTTGAACCACAATCACTGGGTTTGGGGGAGCCACGTTTGTAATGGGTACATCAAAATTCACCATGCATGGTGCCAAGTTCAAAGTCATGGGCTGGCCACATGCAAGGCAAGTTTTATAGAAAGTTCCTCAATTAGGAAGTGCTAACCCTCCCCCCAAAGATACAAATGTGGCAGGTGGATCTTATGAAAACTTGGGCAGATCTCTTGTTGGCTAAACTTGAACTTCAAATATCCTAAGATTGATCTTAATACCTAAAACTCTGATATATAGGTTCCACTGTGGCCTTCTAATGAATTAGAGCTAAAGTCTGGGTATTTGTCCTGGGTTTTGCAAAACATGTTGAAAAGCTTATAAACAGGCATTGGAGGACTAGCTCCGGTGATGAAGCACAGGATCTCTAGCCTAACGGTCAGCATCTAATGATAGGGAAGAGAAGCTGGTGGCTGGAGCCAGCCCCAGTGTCATTTGGTGGCAAGAGCACAAAGGTCTTCTGGCTAAGGAGCATGCACCTTTGAGCCCGCCCCCAGAAACTGGTGGCTCTGGACTTTAGCAACAGCCAATGAGAGAGGAACCGGGCCAAACATGGACCAATAGGAGGCGTGTCCATAGGTATGTCCCGGCCTGGGGCAGGGTTTGGCTCATTGCCAGCCAATAAGAGAGAAGCGGGGAAAACATGGACCAATGGGAGGCTTGTCCATAGGTATTTCCCGGCCCTGGGGCAGGGTTTGGCTCATTGCCTGTCTGAGCATCCAAGTGGTCAGTCCTGGACTCTGATCTGTGAGGATGAGGTCTAGGAAGTTGCACTGTGGATCCCGAGCTTCCCAAGAATCCCAAACATCTTCAGGTCAGCAGGATGGGGGCTCCTCTTGCCTAGAGAGGGCCAGGGAGGAAGGGACAGGGGGGAGGGAGGGACCTCACCCGGGACTCAGAGGGTCCCGCTGGCAGGTGGTGGGTTAAGTCCTGGGGGACCAGTTGGATTTGATGGCTGGTGACCAGCGTGGTGCGGACCCGGTTGGTAGAGGCATCTATACTGCACTCATCAGGTATTGGGTGCAGATATTCCTTGAGAAACTTTTGGGGAGTTTCCTTCTGACGGCTCCTCACCCTGCTCTCCATGTCCTGCTAGAGCTACCCTTGGGTCAGGGTCAGGGGTGTGTGTGTATGAAATGCTTTTGCTGTGGGGGCAGGTGCCAGATTTGGAACTGATAACCCAAGGTGAAACACCCATTTCTTGCCTATCCAGCAATTATATTTTTTTAAAAAAATATTTTAATTAAAATTTGGGGGGGTAATTTTTGTCATGCTCAATAGCACAGCGGTAGGGCATATGTCTAGCATGCAGCTAGTCTGGCTGAGCTGGGTTCGATCCTCCGTCCCTCTCAGAGAGCCCAGCCAGCTACCGAGAGTATCACCCCATCACAGCAAAGCCTGGCAAACTACCCGTGATGTATTCAATATTCCAAACACAGTAACAACAAGTCTCACAATGGAGATGCTACTGGGACCGCTCGAGCAAATCGATGAACAATGGGAAGAAATTGCTGTGCAACCCAATAGTGTCCCCCCTCCCCCACCTCATTTAGACAAAGCGAGAACTGGAGAAATAAACAGATCAGAGATGCGTTTGTCAGTTTCTTTTTATGATGACTTCAATGAGGGCGTGGGGAGGGGAATTGAGTGACATCATATTAAAACGTTGTCAGTTTCTGAGAATTTAAGTTGGATTATTTTAAACTTTATGATGTAACTTGGTCATGATTCTGGAGCCCAGAGCCCAGCCTGCTTCCCCACTCTAGTGCGTTGATCTCAACTTTCTCTATTTGAATCGGGACTTCTTTATTTAAGGGAAACAGTCTTTCTTTTATCTTCACTTGACTCAAGTGAGAAGCTTAAATCTATGTTATTTCAACTGTACAGAATACATTCTTCACACCTAAGTTGAACACCGATAACTTGGTTTATGTTTGAATTCGAAATGGGTTCAAAGCGTTGCCACAAGCCAGGGCATCGTCTCAAAGGACTGGGGAACGTACCAGGCTAGCAAAAGACCCCAAGTTTGAACACACGCTCCCTTTGTTCCCCCCTCCCCGCGTCTGCCTCACTGGTTGTGAAGTCAGCAGCACTAACCCTGGTTGCCCCCAACACTGAAGCTGAACACTGAACTGCACCCCTTTGGGCCTGCATCTGGGCAGTTTTCCAGAGAGGGGGCCCTGTCAGGCACCTCCGTGGAGCTCCTCCCCAGTCCCCAGGAACGGATCAAATTAAAATAAGCTTACAGAAAGGCCCAGGGTAGAAAATACTTACTTGTTTCAAGCATTTAGTGTCCCAGAACCACCAGTGTGACTGTCGCTCCACCAATATCTCCATTTTCCCTCCTAATCCCAATCTACCCCCATTGGCACATAACAAATTTACTTTGTATTGTTTATTCCAACAAAACTTTGAGAACGACAAATAGAAGCATCAGAAAATAAATCAGTAAGGACTAATTAGTGCACATCTGAGTCTTTTAAAAATTTAATTGCTCATTTAAATTTTTATTTTAATTGTATAAAGTAGTTGACAATATTTGACAACTGCTTTATATTTGACAATTACACTTAATATTTGAACACCAATTCCACCACCATTGTAACTTCCCACCAACATAGTTCAGATGTGTCCATCCTAAACCCCAACCCCTGTCCCAAAGCAGAAACGAAATAATATATTTTGTATTGTTTGTTATAAAAAAAACTGCTGAAAATCCTACCAAAAAGTATCCTTAGAGAAAAGAGTGTGAAGATTGTTGTATTTCAACCAGGGACCATTAAGCCCTTCTGTAAGATATAACATGTTGTTAAAGGCTTAGCCTTCTGTGCATATACATATATATGCATATATATATATATATATATATATTTGTAAAAGAAATATTTCCCTCTAGGATTGGGTGCCTCCTACTTTGAACCCCATCAAATGCGGTGCGGTATTCTTGGAGTATGGGTAGGGTGTGTCCTGTGAAGCATCACACAGCTGTGAATGTGGCCACGCAGTCCAGGAATAGGTTCACTCATGTGTGAGGCATGACTTGAGTATATGGAGTGAAACAGCTCTGTGCGGGGTCTGGAAGCATTATTATGGTGAGTGTCATGTTATTATCTCTTCCAGTAGAGAAAAGCATGTGGAGAAGGTAATGCGATCTGGATGGTGACCAATGATGAGATTATCTGGCGTCAGAGGTGGCTTATGGGCATGACTGTTGAGTTGCTGGAGACAGAGGGATATGGCCAGAGGACCTCTGTTCCAGTTCCCATTGAACCCAGATTTCTCAGTGACAAAATCCTGCATACTTGGGTTTTCTGTGGATTCAATCATGGGTGAGGCTCAGTCCAAATGTATGGAGAGCGGCCATGAGCATGACAGTGGTTGAGTTCTGGAGGTTTTCAGCTGCCGGGACTGGGTGGGTCTCTTGGGGCTGGGAGGGGTTTCACTCAACCCCTCTGGGGCGCCCAGGGTGAAAAAGCCTGGCTCAGGGTCTGGTGGCATAGTTATGTCAAGTGTCATGTTATGCTCCCCTCCAGGAGAGAAGGGCATGCGACTCTGGATGGTGGCCGATGATGAGATTATCTGTCGCCAACCAGAGGTGGTTTATGGGTGTGACTGCTGATTTGCTGGAGATAGGGAGATATGGGCAGAGGATCTATTGAGGAATTTTTGATATTTTGGTTGGGTGAGGCCATGGCCCGATTCATTTTTCATGGCAGAGTGTATCCAATTCTCATTGAATGATGAGGACAGAATGAGTGGAGGAAAAGCAGATTCATTGTAGTATCTCTGGAACATTTCAATCCATGACCACGCATGTTTTTATTTATTATTATTATTATTATTATTATTATTAAATTTTTTAAATTGAACCACCATGAGAAAGAGCATTACAAAGCTGTTCATGATTGGGTTTCAGTCATACAATGTTCTAAAACCCATCCCTCCACCAGTGTAATTTCCCAGCATCAGTGTTCCCAGTTTCCCTCCCACCCCATTCAAGTCACACACCCCCACACCAGCCTCCCTCTATTGCAGGCACCTCTCTTCTCTCTAATTCTTTTTCTCTTATTTTAGGCATTATGGTTTGCTACACAGATGCTGAAAAGTTATGTTATCCCTTTACCTAATTTCAACAATCAATTCTTGTCCAAAGTGATCATTTCCAACTATGCTGTCATGATGAATCCTCCTCTATCTTAACTACTCTCTACCCCCACACCCTTGTTGTAGTTTCCAACCATTCAACAGTCCATGTGACCCCTGTTTCCACTGGCTTCGGATATTAGATTATTTTAAAATTGTGTAAATTTTATAAAGTAGTTCACAATATTTGATTACATTTAATATTCAAACACCAATTCCACCACAATTACACATTCCCACCAATGTATTTTGTAAGGTACCATCCCAAACCCCAACCCCTGCCCCAAAGCAGAACTGAAATAATATATTTTGTATTGTTTGTTACGAAAAAACCACTGAACATGTTACAGAAAATTTCCTTAGAGGAAAGAATGTGAGGATTGCTGTACTTCACCCACGGGCCATTAAGGCCTTCTATAAGAGATCATTCACGTTGTTAAATGTTGAGACTTGTGTGATGTGATATATATATATAAAGATAAAAAATAAATATATATATGTATATATCTGTGAAAAGAATATTTCCCTCTAAGATTGGTAAGATTGGTTGCCTCTTACTTGAACCCCATCAAATGTGGTGTGGTACTCTTGGAGTTTGAGTGGTGTGTGGTATGAAGTGTCGTGCGGATGCAAATCTGGCCGCGTGGTCCAGGAATAAGTTCACTTATGGGTGAGGCTCATCCAGAGTGTGTGGACAGTGGCCATGAGCATGGTGGCGGTTGTGTTCTGGAGGTTTTTGGTAGCCAGGGCTGGGTCCCTTGGGGTGGGAAGGGGTCTCAACAGGCCGCCCTCTGGGGTGCCCCAACTGAAACAGCCTGGCACGGGGTCCAGCAGCATGGTTATGGCAAGTGTCATGTTATGCTCCTTTCTGGGAGAGAAGGGCATGTGACTCTGGATGGTGGCTGATGATGAGATTATCTGGCGCCAGCCTGAGGTGGCTTATGGGTGTGACTGCTGTTTCTGGAAACGGGGATACGGGTGAAGGATCCCCATTCCTGGTTCCATCAAACCCTGAGTTCTCTGTCACAAAGTCCCGCATACCTGGGTTTTCTGGGGATTCGGTCATACGTGAGGCTTGACCGAAGTGTATGGAGATTGACTGTGAGCAGGGCAGAGAGAATTTCTTGGACCAATTAGAATTATTTTATATGAGTTTTTGAATATCCTTTAACTTTCCAACTCTTTTATGACTTGTGTTATCAGAATGATAGTTTTCTTTGGAGGTTTCAATTATTAACCAATGTAGATCCTTCATCAACTGTGAATCAAGACATCTAGTTATATTTTTCAATATTTATCTTCTTTCTTGCTTTATCATACTATTGAAGATCACGATCACGATCATCCTGTTGATCTTCGATTGCCTCGAGCAGGCACCAGTAACATCTCCTTTATCCTAGCCCTGAGATTTTAAAGAGTACCATATTCAAGGCTCTTTCAGGGTTAGGAGAATGAGACCCATCGTTGTTACTGGTATTTGGCATATTGGGTACACCACGGAGAGTTTGTCAGACTCTGCCGTGTGGGCAGTTTACATTCGGTAGCCTGCCAGGTTGTCCAAAGTAAGAATGTGAGGAATGTCCTAAAAAGTTAAGCAGCCTGGATACTGAGGGTCAGAAATACCTGGGTTAGAATTCTTTGATTTTCTATGAGGAGGTGTAAGCGAGCATTCATTCTGCAGCCGCTGGAGTTGCAATTTTGAATGAATTGGGTGGCCAGTGGTAATTTCCTAAATATGTCTTTGTATCCATATGAGTTTAATAGTAATTCCTGTATCATACCTACTTTAGCAATTTATTTTCATCAGCCAGTTTATGGTTGCTTTTTCCTATTAAGCTTCTCCCCAGATATCCAGAAAACAGGACGTTGAAGAAGTGACAGTCATTCTTGTCTTTTTCCCCATCTGATGACATGTGATTAGGAAGACAGAGTTTGGCCTTAGGCCTCCCCTAAATATAGTGAATATAGAATGCAGAGAGCAGCTTAGGTATCTTCTGTCTCTTTTTTTTTGTTTGGAGATCCAAGAGATACTTTGGCCTTTGTACTCCCCCTGGAAGAGACTGAATGGAGTGTGTGATTTTACAAGGTCCAGATTAAAAGAAAAGGTGAAGGGTGAGTTTTCTTCCCTCCCTGTGCCTGGCTTGCATTAGAAGGAGCCTGAATTATGGTAAACCAGCAGCTCCAGCGAGCTCCCCGCCCCCCCCCCCAAAACCTCCTCTCCCATCTGCTGTGAAGTTCCCCGTCTGAAATACTCTGGTCTCACATTAACAGTTTAAGACAGAATTCCACTTGCAGTCCCAAGGGTCAGTACTGGCCTCTGAAGATATAATGGAATAAAATGAGCTTATGATAGTTGATATGTTCATAGTTATGTCCATATTCAGGGATCACTCCTGCTGGGGCTCAGGGGATATGTTGTACCAGGGATCGAACCCAGGACAGCTGTGTGCAAGGCAAGTATCCTCCCGGTGGTGTTATTGCTCCAGGCCTTTTCCTATGCTATTTTGAAAACATTGCTTATTACTTACATGCATATCTTGTACCTCATTTAATAATTTACTGAAACAGATTTTTCTTTAAATAACCCTGTGCTCCTTTCACTCATGACTGTCCCTACATTAGAAATGTTGTGCAACATTTACTTCTATATAGCTGAAAAATTACATCAACTGAAATGAAAAAAAATGAGCTTATTCCTATTCATATTGACATTTTTTTCCTTTCTTTGACACAGCTGGTGATGCTCAAGGTTTCTTCTGGTGCTGCACTCAGGAATTATTCCTTCCAGTGCCCAGGGAACCATAGGGGATGCCAGAAATTGTACCTGAGCTGACTTCATGCAAAGCAAATGTCTTGGGCTGCACTATGGCTTCAACACGGATGGCGAATTTCTATATTGTGAGCAGAGTCAGAATGTGTGAGGAAGGCCACAACCAGAGTGAGAAGTGAGGATTAACGAATGTCAGAGGGTGAGGGGGATGAGTACTGAAAATAGCTTTCCTGAGCATCACACCACCAAAATAGAGCAGGGGTTGGGTTAGGCAGTGCCACAGAGATCAGAATATGTGGAGGGAAGGCAGTGATTTGGGCTCAAATACTTTTCAGTGACAGAGGTCGTACGTGGATGAATAATGTTTCAAAATGAGTGACTGAGAATCAACTGGAAATAGGCTTGTTATCAAAGGGAACATTCCAGTCCTCGGGGATGTATTTAAGGGCCAGAAGGGAGAGACTCACACATTCAACAAGGTTTTTTTTTTTGTATGTGTGTGATTTTAGTTGAATCACTGTGAGATATAGTTACAAGCACCTTGGCACTATGTCAAGACTCACTCCTGGCAGTGGTTGGGGGACCTGTGGGATCCTGGGATCGAACCCAGGTCAGTGGCATGCACGGCCAGCGCCCTTCCCTCTGTGCTGTCACATTGAGCTTTCCCCCGGCTCCTGAGAAAAGTCCTTCTACCCGAATAGGCACATTTGTGTCTCAGGCTTGCTCTACTTTGGTCCAACGTGTTCTCTCTAGCATCTCTCTCTCTCTCTCTGTATCTCTCTCTCCTTCCTGAGAGCGTCCAGATAAAACCTTTTTTTTTTAAAGAACAAACAAATGGGAGGCCAGAGAGCTAGTTCAGTGCGGAGGTGCTTGCCTTGCATGCAGCTGGTCCTGGTTGGATTCCCAGTACTCTGAAGGGTCCCTCAGACCCGCCAGGAGTGATCCCTGAGCACTGCCAGGTATGATCTGCATACAAAATTAATACTAATAATTCTTTGTCTTCAGATCACATGTAGCAATGCTCAGGGAAAGTCTGTTTGCACCTTGTACCCAAGCCTTTTGCAGGACTCCTGGCAGGGCTCTAGGAAACCTCTGAAATTCCAGGAATGGAACCCAGGTCAGCTGTGTACAAGGCAGGAGTCTCCAGTATAATCTAGCGCCCCGAGGGCAAGAGGGGGATGGTGGGTGGTGACAAGCTGAGAGAAGTGGCCCCAAGGGAGCTTGGTTACATTGTCATCGTTGGGTGTACTCAGATTCACTGGGAACATCTGAGAGACAGTGTGAGGCAGACACCACTTGGGAATTGCTCCACATCGGCATAGAGGGGGCTGAGAACTAGGGGCATTTGCCCACAAGCTCCATCTGTCCATCATTGCTTGAGAGTGTGTGCTGGATCGAACCTTTCCTGAAGCCCACTAGCACGGTGGGAGATCCAGATGCCTCCAGTTTCCACCCTGGGATGACAAGGCCACAAGGGCCAGGGCAGGGTCTGGAGAGGTAGTTCAGTAGGTGGGGCGCATGCCTGGCACGTGCAAAGACTGAGTTTTGTCCATGGAACCACATGTCCCCCGCACACAGGTATTACACTGGAGGCCTTCAGTACCTCAAGGTCTGAACAACCACCTCTCACCAGGAGGGGCCCACAAACCCCTTAGTGCTGCATAGGAATTGACCCCCCCTCATAAAAATCACGCTGGTAGGAGGTACCCAAAACCTGTGTTCCGCTGACTCCCTGTGTCCCCCAGGTGAAACTGGCCTCATGGTCCAGGGAGAAGCTAGGAAGCTGGTACAGCTCCTTCCGTCGAGGGAAGAAGGTCAGTCATGTTGTTGGGACTTGGGCAGGCTGGGAAGAGAGACTGGCTCGTGGGAGAGGGCGGGGGACCTACAGACATGGTGGCAGTTTGGGGGCCATACGTGCTGGAAGGATCCAAAGGCTTGGCGACAAGGTGCAAACTGACTGAGGCTTGAGTAATGACTGGGGTCAGGGACTGGGAGAACAGGGACAAGTGTGCCAGCTGCTGGAACAGACTCTGCTGAAGCTCAGAGTCTGAGAGGCTCAGCTTGATTTTTTAAAATTGTGTGTGTGTGTGTGTGTGTGTAGTGTGTGAGAAACAAGATAGTTTTCTTTTTTCTTTTCCTTTTTGGGTTACACCAAGCAATACTCAGGGCTGAGGGCTGGCTCTCTGTCCTGGAATTATTCCTGGCTGTGCTCAGGGGAACACAATGTGATGCCAGGAATCGAACTCTGGTCTGCTGTGTGCCCTACCTACCATATCAATACTCGGGCTCCAACAAGATAGTTTTTATAGAAAATTACTTAGAAAGTTTTAGAGAGAAGCACGCGCTGGGGAGAGAGCACAGGCATCTCCAGAGGGAAAAAATTTCAGCCGGGCCCCAGCGATGTCCAGCGGGGATGCACTGGTCTTGCACACATCAACCGGAGTTTGATCTCGGGTACCCCACTGTGCCCCCCGAGGAGTGACTGGAATGATGCCTCAGCACCGCCAGGTGTGCAAAAACAAAACCAACTGCAACCAGGAGGAAGAACCGGAGCTGGCCGGCCTGCCCCTGGTGAACCACTGCCCCCGGACTTCTGCCTGGGCAGTTCTCCTAAGTGGACGCGGTCGGCGCCCCAGTGAGCACATGCAGCTCACCTTCCTGTCCCTGCTGACGGCAGACTTTTGCCTGCCTGTGCCAGAACTCGGCCACCAGGCTGAGGCCACTGGGGGCCAGGGCCACGAGCTGCATTTGCGGGGGTCTGCGGGCCAGGACCTGGGCTCAACCAGATGGCAGTGGCCTCACTCCGGTCCCCCAGGACCACTGGTGGATCTAAGAAGCAGGCGGTGGGAGCACGCGAGGGGGTCCCCACGCCCGCAAGTCGTGCCCCTGAGATGCCCTGCCCAAACATCCGCAGTTCTGGAGGGGCCGGGCAGAGACCCTGCTGGAATTCAGTGCTCCCAGGGACGGATCCTGTCGCTGCTCGATGTCACAGCCACTGAATTCAGACAGCCCCACCAGACGTTTGGCTTCTACCGGGGCCCTCTGCTTCAGTAGCTGAGAATCTCGGGGGGTCGCGGAGGTGAAGGGGGTACAGATGGGACACCCCTACGGGGGCACTAATGGTGATTAGTCCTCCCAGCCGCCCCATTTATCTTCTCCTGCAACTGCTTCATGGTCAGACAAAAGGAATCTCCTTCCTTCAGCCTCCCAGGGGACCCCCAAGCCTCTCCCCTCCTCTCTTGGGGGAGCACAGTGGAAGTTTAGCTGGAAGTTTAGCACCTCTGCACTGCATACAAAGGACTGTCAAGCTCAGAGCTAATACAGCCCACCTAAATCTGCCTCCCGTCCTGTTCCCCCAAATATCTGGTGCTTCCGGACCTCCTTGTTAACCACTGGATTCCGACTGTTCCAGGTAGACTGCTCATTGGCTTCCCCAGAAATTTCTGGGAGAAGGGCAGGGGAGGGGTCCCCAATTGTGGGAACCAAAGTCAGACTCCAGAAGATGTAGGGCCCCCTGGACGAGTTGTGTGCCCTCCCACCTCAGCCCAACTCCAGATGCTGTCTCACCTCTGCCTCTGAACCCTCCACTGAATCATATAGCCAGAAATGGAGGTGTGGACCAGGTGGGGTGGAGTGGGGGTTGAGGGATCCATGTGCCAAGAGGAGGCTGCCTCTGGTGGACTCGACTCGCTTACACCCGCCAAGGGCTGGAGGGGATGAGAGTCCAGCAACTTCCGGCCCTGCAGTGCCCTGCTGGACCTCAGGTCAGAGAATAAACTGGTGAACTGTCTCCGGGTGTCTGTGCTGCCTGGGGCTCGCCCCTCTCACCCTCTGTGTGGAGAGACATTCAGTGGGCTGTGATCCAGAGCCAGCTGCCCGAGAGCGTACAGGGTGATGCAGGAGAGGCTTGCCTTCCTGCACTACGATATCTCCAACCAACTCGGATTTAAAGGTCTCCAGACCCCATGTCTCCACATCACCGCACCCCACATTGCTGAGGGTGCCATCTTCCATCCTGAGTTTTGGGGTTCCTATACACATGAGAAGTCCCATGTCTTCTGTTCTCGATGGAGGAGTCTGGCAGAGGCCAGATTCAACTCTGGCATCTCCAAATGTGTGGGGTGAAGGTAAAAGTCATCAGAGGAACTAGGGTGTGTTAAGAAGAATTTTAATGAACACAGGAATAATGAGCCTAAGATTGGGCAGTCCGATTCCCTGGAAATTCTAAATACATCACTTCTGTTAGGGAATTTTGTTTTGCTTTTTTGGTAACACCCAGCAATGCTCAAGAGTTATTTCAGGCTCTGCACTCAGAAATTACTCCTGATGGTACTTAGGGGACCATATGGGATGCCAGTGAGTAGGCACGGGTTGACTCTATGCAAGGCAAATATCCTACCAGCTATACTATAGCTCTGGCTCCGAGGGTTTTTTTGGGGGTGCCTGCTTTGGTGTGTGCCTGCAGGGTTCTGGGGACCATTGAGTACCTGGGACTGAACCTGGTCAGTTACAAGGGGGGTGTGATTATTGTCGTTGTTCTGTTCACTTTGAACAAGAAAAGTTATGAGCTGTATTTGCTCTGTCTGTGACCCAATTCTTTGAAAGGTTTCCAGTTATAGTCAACCCCCTCGTGCAATCACCTCGCGTTCTGAGGATGCCCCAACCGTCTTCTACACAGAAAAGGGGTCAGGGATACAGCAAGAAACAGCTCAGAACCCACCACGTTGGGGTGCGGGAATCTTCCATCAAGGGACTGAGGCTGTTTTGGTTTTATTTGATTTATTCATGGTTTGGGGGACACAAATCCGGCAGCACGCAGAGGTTCTCCTGAAGCTGCATTCAAGAATCACTCCGGCATGATGGTGGGGCTGTATGGAGATTCAGAGAAAGAACAAGAGGCCTGTGAAAAAAATCCAAGAGCACTAACAGCTCTGCTGCCGCTGCAGAAACTCAAGCAGCTGCTTGATCCTTAATGACCCTATACCTAACATTGAAGCAAAGAAATGGGCTGAAATCTTAAGCGTGGAAAAAATCAGGCCGCTGTAATTCCACCGAAACGCCACGAGATGGGGCTGTGGACGTTTCTGTTTCTCTCCGGGATGGGTTCTAAGAATTTTCCACCCTTGGGTTTGCTTCACTGTTCAGTATGGGGTAATTAAGGACCAAGGAAGCCACTTCCACAGGTGCAGCGGTAGGGGAGGCTGCGGTTGATTGTCTCTCACTTGGGTAATCTGGGTTCGATTCCAGCCTTCAGATCTTTGTGGGGTGGATAGCTGAATCTCCTTGGGGGTTGAGTGGGTTGCCCTAGCTTTGTCTCTGAACCTCGAGGGGTGCAGATTATTGAACTGAGCCTTTAATGAGCAAGGCAATGTTATTTTCTTACATCTTTTGTTCTTTTCTCTCTGTACAAGAAAAGTTCTGAACACACCTTTTGATGCCTTTGACCGAGCCCTTTGAATGTCTCTTGTTATGGGCAACCCACACCCCATCACCCCACATTATGAGGGTACTCAAACCGTCTTCTACACCAACATGGGGAATGGAAGATTATACAGTTCTGACAACTTCAACTCGCGGTGAGAGAATTTGCCATCAAGGAACTGAAGCTCTGTGTTTTACTTTTCTTTCTTGTTAATTCCTTTATAGTTCTGGCCACACCGGGGTATGCTCAGGGCCTTCTCCTGGCTCTGCACGCAGTAATCACTATGGACATGACTGAAGAGTCGTAGCGGAAGTCTATGTCTATACCTGGGTCCTATGGATGCAAGGCAAAAGCCCTATCTACTTTGCTCCTGTTGCAGCAGCCCAAGCTGCGTGCTGGATCCTTAATGACCTCATACTTAACATTTCAGCAGAGAAGGGCTGAAAATCTTAAAAACGGGAAAATTTGGACCAAGGAAGTTATGCTGAAACGCAACGAGATGGAGTTGTGGGCGTTTCCGTCCCTCTTCAGGCCTGTTTCTCTAAGAATTTTCTACCCTTAGATTTGATTCTGTGTTAAGTATGGGGTGATTAAAAGATCAGGCATGGAGCTTCAAAGCGGCAGTGGTAGGAGAGCCGTGAAGGTGCTAGTCTTTCACACAGGTGACCAGCATTCAATTTCCGCCTTCAGATCTTGTGGGGTACATAGCTGAATCACCTCGGGGGTCCAGTGGGCTGCTACATCTTTGCATCTGGACCACGAGGGGTGCAGAGGTTTGAACCTGACATGGGCAGAGCAAGGCAAAGCTGCAAGGCTGGAGCAATAGCAAATCAGGTAGGGCGTTTGCCTGGGACGCGGCAAACATGGCTGACCTGAGTTTGATTCCTCCACTCCTCTCGGCAAGCTACCGAGAGTATCTCGCCCACAGGGCAAAGCCTGTTTAGCTACCCGTGACATATTCGATATGCCAAACACAGTATCAAGTTTTACAATGTTACTGGGCCTGCTCGAGCAAATCGATGAAAAATGGGAGAATAGTGACAGTGACACTCTGAGCTAAAAACATCTGAAGCTACTGTGTTATGTATGTGACCAAACCATTTAGAACTATTTCCTGCTATGGGCAACCCACACCACATCACCCCATGTTCTGAGGGTACACAACCCTCTTATATGAGGAAGAGGCAGCATGGAGACAGTAAGATACAGCTCAGAAACACCCACGTTGGGGTGAGGGAATCCTCTACTGAGGCTGTTTTGATTGTATTTGGTTTGTTCATGATTTGGGGGCCACGAATCCAGAAACGTGCAGAGGGGCTCCTGACTCAGGAAGTACTCAGGCATGATGGTGAGGCTGTATGGAGAGCCAAAGATTGTGAGTCCTTTCTTTCATTTGGGTAACCTGGGTCCGATTCCAGCCTCCATATATTGTGGGGTACATAATTGGACTCACTATAAACAGTGCTCCTCTCCCACAGTCCAGGGGCTTCTCATCTGGGGCAGTCTGGGACCATGGAGTGAGCAGAACAGTCTCCGAGTAACTTTTCCCCGGGGAGCGCTTCTTTGCAGCGTGGGCGCTTACTTCCTTCTGGTCACCCACAGAAGACATCCCACCTGTCTTGGCATCCTCATGGGGCTGAGGGCATAATTGCTCACGCGATAACTTGTCACAGTGCGCATGATCAGAAAAATTCCACCTGGGCTAGCTGCTACCCTAAAGAACAGCAGAGAAGAATTCCAATGACTATGCTGTGCCTGAGAGTGTCTTTGTCCATAAAATTCTAGACCTGTAGGTTGGGTTCTAACATTTTCCTGACCCGATTGCAATTCTGACATGTTAATGGATTTTCCAGGCAACGACCTAACATTTCAGCAAGATGGACCTAACGTTTCAGCAAGCTAAATAGACCGACGGCAGTTCACATAGCTGTGTAAATTATTTTGCAACTCAAAGAACAGACACAGTAAGTGGAAATAACTCCCTCTGCAGAAACTTGAAGCAGCATTTTAGAATGAAAATAAAAGGGGCCTGAGACTGGGTTTGGTTCTAACTCAGTTTGGAGCCCGGGATACACATGCGAAGGCAATGAAGCATCCCCACACAGCCGAGACGGACCTTTGAAAACATCTCACCCGAAGCAGATTACTCTCCAGTTTCAATGAGTTTTTTGTTATCTTGTTCTATTTACTAGGTGGGGAGAGGGTCACGCCATCATTGCTGAGGGATTGCTGCTGCTGGGGCTATGGGGACCATGAGGGGTGCTGGGATGGAACCAAAGTTTTCTTCCTGGTGCCAAGATAGTGCCTTTCCTAAAGCAAAACCACTAGTGCTGAACCATCGAGTTCATTTCAGCAATCACACTTGTCCTTGCTGTCTATCAAATGTAAAGTCACAGTATTTACCCTGGAATCAAAAGAATTTTGGAGGGGTTGGTGCCATAGTACAGGGCTAGGCATTTGCATTGCACACATGCCTACCGGCCCAGCTGGCCCAGCTTCAACCCCAGGCATCCCATATGGTCTCCCAAGCACCACTAGGAATACTTCCTGAGCACAGAGCTAGGTGTAATCCCTGAGCATCTATGGATGTAACCCAAAAAGCAAACAAAAATAATAAATAAAAATATATTTTTAGGTTTTAGAATTACTGCATTTATGCAGCAACAAAGTTGGAACTGGAAGATACCGTCTTGAGTGAAGATAGTCAGAAAAATAAACAAAAACAGGATGATGTCACTCATCTGTGGAATACAGAACGCTGGATGTGAAAATGTATTGAAAAGGGGCTGACGAAATCATCCCTTATTTCAGTGTTTAGAGAGAAGCCAGACAAAGAAGGAAAGAAATCTGTGGGCAGAAGAGAACAAGAAGTTTAAAGGGATCAGGGATTAATTTATGTCAGTGACATAAGTGAGAGGTGTAACCATTTACCCAAAATACAGATGCAAGAGAACTGAAAACAAGAGATCTCAGCCACAAACACTGAAACTTAGTCATGCGGTTGTTCAGATGACAGGCGGGGGTGGAGTGGGGACTGAGGTTGGGAGGGAATACGGGAACATGGGTGGAAGGAAGTTGACACTGTTGCAGGGCTTGATGCTGAATTATTGTATGTGTAAGTACAGCTATCAATAATTTTGAAAATTCTGGCACTTTAATGAAAACTTAAAAAAGAATACAATGAAATAAATTTCCAGATTTCAGAACCCACTGAGGTTAAAGACCCTCTAGTCCCAGCATTAGGCTATGATATTTTTCCTGTGGTGCTGAGACCATAGATATGGTTGTGGGCATGGAGTCAGACCCCACCTTTCAAGTCACATGCTTGGTCCACTGAGCACTCCAATAGCATAATATTTAGTTTCAACAAGAGAATCTTACAGGACACTTGTATGCAATACCCCGTTCCCAAATGAAATTGCTGTAATGGCACATCCTGAACCTGTGATTTGAGTTCTGAAATCAAACAAAATGCACAATGAGGATTAGTCCAGTATTGAATGGAATGCAGTTGAATGGCTGAGCAGGTGGGGGACATGGTTCTCACAGTCCAAACAAGCCGAGAGAAAGGGAAAATCTGCGGGAAGTGTTGCTGCAGGAGCTCGGCATTTCCCGAACAAGCCTTTTGGGTTTTATTTTTGATCAGATGATGCTTGAGATACCATAGGGGAAGATGGGCATCAAAGGTAGGCAGTGTCTGTAAGGTGAGCACCCTCCCAGATGCACTGCTGATCCGGTCCCAATTAGCTTCACGATGGGCTTATACTCACCATTTAACATACACACAATAAAATATTTTTGCTGCGTACAAGAGTACAGCAGGTAGGCATTTGTCTTGCATGAGGCTGACAGGGGTTGATCCTTGAGCATTGCCAACAGCAACGTACTAGAACCACCAGCAATAAGTTCTGAACATCCTCAGGCCCCAAAACAAAAGAAAACTCAATTTCTTCCTATATTCAAAAAACCATGGCAATGATTCAAAGGCAAAGATAAGCAGATAAGCATGCCGTCAGATTGACAGAGCGGGGTCCAGCAAGGGTACCCGGCCCTGTAGGTGTACAGTCAGGCTGGTTATTCAGCTGGGGGCACAAAGTTCTTCAAACTCATGGACTATTCGACATACCCGACAGACGAGGAGGAATGACAACAAAGTCAAGAGAGCAAAGCACAGGATCTCTCCGTAACGAGCAGCTCCGGGGAGTGAAGGGCAGCTTGAGCGCAGCACAGATGCCTGATCCAGTGGCCGGAGGACACAGTAGCATGTTTCACACACAGTCAGGGCACCCACACACTGCACAGGGACCCAGCCAGGAAGGGTCCTCAGACACTCACCTGCACACACCTCACCTCCCCGGCTTTAGGGCTCGTCTTCCAGCCAGGAGATTAACACAGGATTCACCCCAGAAAGCCCTGCTCCACAGAGACGGAGCAATGAATTAGTCACAAGGAACAAAAAGGCGACAAGTAATCCTTGTATGTCCCCGGTCTAACTGGTCATACTATTGAAAAGGCATGATAATAACATCCACTTTCAATATGCCAAAGACTGGTGGGGAGTGAGAAATAAGACAAGGTTTAAATGTAAGAGTGAAATAAGGGAGTCCCAGATGATACCACTAAGATCCCAGCACTGATGTAGTTTTGTTTTGGGGTTACACTTGGATATGCTCAAGGGTTAATCCTGTATACGCGCTCAGGAATCACCTCTGGTAGTATTGGCTCCATGGAAGGTCAGTGATTGAACCCAGTTTGCTTTGCGTAAGAAAGCGCCCTCCTCACAGTGCTTTTGGAGCATCTGTAATCCTGAGTTTCTCTGTTACCTTTACTTTGAGCTTACAATTCCCCAAGTGAGGCTTGATGACTTAGGTGAATCTGAACTTTGTATTTGAAGTGAATACTTCCTATTCTATGTTCCCGTTAGTCCTTTTATACTTTACTATAGAGCAATGTTCTTTGCTTAACACAGAAAGACTATTAATATGCTCCTAATATTTGTCCTATATCCTGAAATACATCTACTCCTGGTACCTGTCATATTTACTTGGCTCAAGCTTCAGTTGCCATACTTCCTAACACTCCAAAAAGGGAGGTCGCACACAGGGCTGAGATAGATCTGGGGAAAATAGCAAAACTACCCTGGAATCGAAATGGAATAGTCTAGAAAGCATGAAAGAACAGTCTTGATATTAGCTGTTATGACTTAAGAGACAGGACCTCATGAAGGAGAAGCTGTACTGGTCTGAAGACCTAGTATGGGATTTATGGAAGAAGCCCATCAACCTTGCCCTCAGAGTCCAGAGAACTAAATTTTTAAATCTATATTTCTTACTATTTTTATCCACATATTTGCAATTCTTAATAAGAAGTAAATTTAATTTTTTTAATATTTTCTAGTAGATAGGGAAAGAGGAAAGCAATATAATGCTGTTGACCCTGGGAAATCCCTCTGTATAGCCACTGGGAGACAGTGTCTCCTTGAATTCTCCAGAATTGTCTCCATCAAAACCCTTTACCTCTGTAGGGGCTGGAGTCATAGCACAGCAGAAAGGGTATTTGCCTTGCACGCGGATGATGTGGGTTCTTTTCCCAGCATCCCATATGGTCCCCCGATCACATCCAGGAGTAAATTCCTTAGTGCAGAGCAAGGAGTTACCCCTGTTCATGGCCAGGTGTAACCCAAAAAGCAAAAACAAACAAAAATGCTTTATCTCTGTAAATGATCAGTCACTCTATGTGTAGTCCTATAGCTCAACACCCTTCAATGTTCTGTAGTTATGCTAACAGCTTTACATTAAACAGGCCATTCTGACCATCAGTCAGTGGTCCTCCATATCTCTGTTCCTCTTCTGACACCAGCATAACGTCCCTTTAGAGATTCCTCTGAGAGGCAATCAGGTATGTTCATCCCTCTGGGGTGAAACTAACTGCCATGTTGACAGAGGTAACTGCATCTTGAACCAGCACACACTAGGGTAGGAGGAGGCCATCCCACTCCATACAATGGGCCTGAGGTTGAGACACTGCAGCACCCTAGGGGTTCTCAGGGATCTCCCTTTTCCCCACTCCAGAAGGGAGGAACCTGCCTCCACCAACACTTTAGGGTGAAGAGCCCCAGTAGTCACTGGATGGAATCCTGATCTCCTACAATGAAACTATATTAGAAGGTGATGGACTTGCACGCAGCCACCCCAGAGACAAAGCCAATGGACACTGCTCCCGTGAGTAACACCTAAGCACTGACCCAGCAGGACCAAAAGAAAGCAACACTTGGTTGGACCAAAACTCTAGACACTCCTCCCCCCATGCCATACCATCACATCACCTGTTCTAGGGATGAGAATGGGGCACTCAATGTCCAGTGAGAAACTCAAAGATGTTGTGGACTGGAGGACTCCTGGGTTGGCCACATGCCAGGCAAGTAGCCTACTTGGTGTACTATTGCTCTGGCATTTCTAAATAAATTTTTCCCAGCACACCAGGAGTGACCCCTGAGCAAAACTCACCTTCCCCATACTCAAATATCTCCCTTTCAGGAAAAGAAAAAACAACAAGTATACCGATGTAGCCACCCCCAAGAGCCAGTTTTCCTGATGTTCTGGTCAGGGAGAGATGAAGAGAAAGGGATTGTTTGCAATTGGACATGTGGAAGTAGAAAAAAATTACTTGCAGGATTATTGTTGTTTATTCGGCTATTGATTAGGCTGACTGAAATCGGCATGAACTCCACCTTACTTTTTCCCCCTTTTTTGATAATTTCATTTTTTTGAATCGCCCTGAGTGAAGTTACAAAGCTTTTGGGTTTAAGTCTCGTTCATACAATGAAGCACCCGTCCCTTTACCGTGCCCATTTTCCACCACCAAAACCCCGAGTATACCCCCATTCTACACCCTCCCCCTAACTGTGGGGGCAGATAATTTACATATTTCTCTCTACTTTGATCACATTCAATATTTTGACACCAGACCAACCATTATTACATTTCGGATTTAACCCCAGCACTCAGTTCAAAAAGGCAACAGTAGACAATTTGTTTTCTATTGCTGGTTGTAAATAACATATGATTTTATAATTTTGAAATTTTAATAATATGGAGGCATTTCTCCCAATGCCTGCTGAGATCCGAGCTTTGCTCCTCAGTCTCTGGGATCATGGCAAGTAAGCAGCTATATCAGGAGCCAGAGCGGCGGTTCGTGGGCATGATTTAGGCTATTGTTGGGGCGGGGAAGAAATGGCCGGCTCCACCCCCATCCCCCCATCCTGTGAAGCACCAAAAAACTTGTCACTGCTGGCCCAAACGTGACTTTCCAATGGCCTCTGGAGGATGGTGGCCAGGGAGCCGCCAAGGTGTAGGTGGAGGGACAGCACCAATTCCCTCTGGGGTTGTCCGGGGATTACTCTCCTAATCCTGGATCCAGACTCATTTCTGCCAAGAGCTGCTGGGTTTCGAGATTTGTCTCTGAATCTTTGGGATCATAGCCATTAAGCAGCAGTGAGAGCAGAGCGGGTAGGATGTTTCCCTTGCACGTGAAAAACCCAGGTTTGAATCCCGGCAACAGTTTGGTCCCCTGAGCACTGCCAAGAGTAATTCCTGAGTGCATAAACCAGGAGTAAACCCATGCACATCGCTGGTTGTGACTCAAAAAGAAAAAAAAATAATCCAAAGAGTAAATTTTCAGAGACAAAAACTTCTAATTTGTGCAGACACGCGCCGAAGTCCCAACCCCAGCACGGGAGCCAATGAAAATGACGGACCACAAAAGTGTCCCTTTCCTTTGAGGGCTGCCAGTGAACATATCTGGAGATTCAATAAGTGTTATGTCCAGTCCAAAGGCTCCAAACAGGGCCCCGCCAGTCCCGAGTAGGGAGGTCTGAGATGGCCAAGACCACCATTCTCTGCAGGTCCCTCACACCAAGGACCAAAGTTCATGTGCCCACCCTCCAGTGTCATCTTGGACCTGGATGCGATCTTGGCTGCAGGGACCCTCAGAATAACGCACCCTCACCCATGACACCTGCACCGCAGAACGGCTCCCAAAGAATCCCTCAAAAGTTCCACTATCCCTAATGCCTGGATATACAGAAAAAGTTATAAAATAACAAGCAGGAAAACGCCCTACAAGCTGGCGTGTCCTGCCACTCAAGTTCCCAAACTAGGAGCTGCAGGGTGCTCAAGTGTTTTTCTCCGGTGTGAATGAGCCTATGTTCACTAAGTCCGAGGCTCTAGCAAAGGCCTTCCACGTTCCTTACAAATATACGGTTTATCTCCAATGTGAATTCTCCTATGTACATTAAGTATTGAGGTCACAGCAAAGGACTCCCCACATCCCTTACATATAAAGTTTCTCTCCAGTGTGAATTACCCTATGTACAGTCAATTGCGAGGATGTAGTAAATGCGTTTCCACACTCCACACATATATAAGGCTCCTCTCAAGTATGAATTCTCATGTGTCTAGTAAGGGAAGAGGACCACGTGAATGCCATTCCACATGTCTGACACTGATGAGATTTCTCTCCACTGTGAATTCTCCTATGTTTCCTAAGATACCGAGATTGACAGAAAGCCTTCCCACATTCTTCGCAGATATATGGTTTCTCTCCAGTGTGAATTCTCCTATGTTCATTAAGTCTTGAGGCTCTAGAAAAGGCCTTCCCACATTCCTTACATATATACGGTTTCTCTCCAGTGTGAATTCTCCTATGTACTCTGAGTATTGAAGCTGCAGCAAAGGCCTTTCCACATTCCTTACATATATATGGTTTCTCTCCAGTGTGAATTCTCCTATGTTCATCAAGTTTTGAGGCTTCAAAAAAGGCCTCCCCATATTCCTTACATATATATGGTTTCTCTCCAGTGTGAATTCTCCTATGTACATTAAGTCTTGAGGCTACAGCAAAGGTCTTCCCACATTCCGTACACATATACGGTTTCTCTCCAGTGTGAATTCTCCTATGTACAGTAAGTTTGGAGGCTGCAGCAAAGGCCTTTCCACATTCCTTACATTTATATGGTTTCTCTCCAGTGTGAATTCTCCTATGTACAGTAAGTTTTGAGGCTCTAGCAAAGGCCTTCCCACATTCCTTACATATATACGGCTTCACTCCAGTGTGAATTCTCCTATGCACAGTCAATTGTGAGGATGTAATAAAGGCCTTTTCACACTCCACACATATAAAAGTCTTCTGTCCAGTGTGAATTCTCCTATGTACTCTAAGTATTGAGGCTTCAGAAAAGGCCTTCCCACATTCCTTACATATATACGATTTCCTCCAGTGTGAACTTTCCTATGTACAGTAAGTTTTGAGGGTCCAGCAAAGGCCTTTCCACACTCCTGACATATATAAGTCTTCTTTCCACTATGCGTATTCATATGTCTATTAAGGGATGAGGTGTGAATAAAGGCCTTCCCACATGTCTGACATTTATGAGGTTTCTCTCCACTATGAGTATTCATATGTCTATTAAGATCTGAGGGCTGATTAAAGGCCTTCCCACATGTCTGACATTTATGAGATTTCTCTCCTGTATGAATTCTCCTATGTCTAATAAGATGTGATGATTGATTGAAGACCTTCCCACATGCTTCACAAGCATAAGGTTTCACTCCGGAATTTATATTCAAATGGTCATGATGGAGTAACCCTTGACTCACACTTTGTTCTCGGTGCTCACTTTTCCGGGGATTCTGTCCACTGTAGTTTTCTAAGGGAACACCACAGCGCTGAGAACATGGGGAGGCTCCCCCACATTCCTTACACTTACATGGGTTCTGCTCACAGTGACTGTGGTTGAGAGCTTGTCGCTGGAAGGGACTCACTAAAAACAGTGCTTCTTTCCCTAGTGGCTGCCAGACTGGGGGATTTTGTGACTGTGAACTGAGAACAACACACCCCAAGGAACTTTTTCCAAGCGAGGGCTTCTTCAAAGTGAGGTAGCACACGCCATTCTGATCACCCTCAGAAGACATCCCAAATGTCTTTGGGTCCTCATGGGGCTGAAGGCGGGATTGTTCACTAGAGATATTGTCATAGAGCGTAGGATCAGAGACATTACACTCAGCCTGGCAGCTTCCCTGTAGAACAGCAGAGGATTCCAATTATTGACTTATTCACCAAGTCTTCCTCTCAAAAACTGAGCCCTTCAAGTGTGATTTCTCACATATGTAGCAAACGAATGCAATTACCGACATATGCATTGTCTTACTATAGAATAACTTCATGGTACTGTAAGTTGGACGCACCAAAGTGGATGGATGCAGATTCATTAAATTCTGTGACTTTTCCCACCTTTAACTTAATGAAGGAATACAACTGGAAATAATTCCTTCTATAGAAATGTTATGCATCCATTTCAAGAGAAAATGAAATACAATCACAGTGGGTTTGGTTAAAGCTCAGAGTGGAACCTTTGATGAAGGTGTGAAGACAACGCTGCATCGTCACACAGCTGAGACAGATCACGTGGCCATTGCTAAGATCTCACCACAAGTGATTGCTTTCACGATCAACAATTTTTTTTGTTCTTTCTGTTTTGTAGTTTCTATTTATTGGGGGTTCGGTGGGCGGAGGAGCACACCACGCAGTATCTAGGATCAGTTCTGTGGGTCTATGGTATCTATAAGGCGTGCTGAGTAAGGGCCATCCATTCCTAAGCAAAGCAAGTATATTTCTCAGGGCACCATCTCCAGGGCCCACAAATTAGCTTTTTAAAGGACTACAACTGTCAAGCAAATGAAAACTCACAGCATTTTTACACAGGGTTGATTTCAGCACTTAAAGAAGCTAAGGGTCCAAGCATCAGTCTTTGGAATTCCTCCCTGCCAACCCCGGCCCTCCACCTTAACAATCACATACTTGGTCCACTCCCGCTGGCATAATAATATATATTCCGAATTAGCGAATCTTACCAACTCACTCATACTTGCTGTCCGCATTCCCAAATCAAAGTGCTGTAATGCCAAATCTCAAAGCCGCGGTTTCAGTTCTGAAACTGAACATAACATGCAGTTCAAGCAATTGTCAAAAATGTAGCAAAATGATGCCATGTATTTAGAGTACATCTCTGTGGTACTCAAAGTCCATAAAGTCCTACACTAAAGAAAAGATTCAGTTAGTGGGAACAGTGAGGATCTTGGCAATTCTCCACTATGTTTTGTTTTTGTTTTTGAGAATTACCTGGTGATGTTTGGGGAACCAGGTTATTGAACAGATTATTGAGCAGGTCACTTTCAGGCACTGCAAGGCACTCCCTGCTGTACTATCGTTCAGATCCACACTGGCTCTGTTATGGTCTTACTTATTCGAAAGCCATGGAAGCAAGTTACAGGATCATTCTGTGACTGAAAGTTCAGGGGAATGAAGAGCAGCGCGAGTGCGGCACAGACACAAGGATCCAGGAGACCAAGGCCCCTGTCTCAGGAGCGTGTTTCATACATGCTCAGGGCACCCATACACTGCACAGGCCCTGAGCCAGGAAGGGTCCTCAGACACTCACCCAAACACAAGTCTCTACTCCCGAACCTCAGGTCTCCTCCTTCCAGCCAGGAGATCACCGCAGGCTTCATCCCATTGTGCCCTGACACAACAGAGACAGAGGCAGGGATAAGTGACAAGGAAAAGGTGACAGGTAAATCCCCATGTTTCCTGATATAGCGGGGCAAATTACTGAAAGGCATGAACAGAATTTCCATTTCCAAAACAACACATATTTATAGTTACTCAAGAGGTAAGACCCAGGTTTCAATTAGAGTCAAATAGGTGGACCCAGAAAATACCACAAATACTCTACACCTGTCCTTGTGTATGACCTACAGGGGTTGATCAGCACAGTATGTTGTTGGTTTTTGTCTTTTTTGGGGTCTAACCTGGCAATGCTCAGGGACGACTACTGACTCTGTATTCTGAAATCAGCACTGCTGGTGCTCGGCGATGACATGGGATGCCGGGGATTTATCCCAGGTGCACTGCTTGCAAGAAAATCACTTTCCTCACCATACTGTCTCTCTAGGCCTAACACCACATGGAGTTACCTGAGCCCCTCATGATATCAGAAAACTAAGTTATTAATAAATCTAGAAATGACCAAAGGTGACAATAGACCCTTATTTTTAAAGCTAATAATGTATCCAGAAAGAGATCACAGCAGGAGTTTCCTAAAGTCAATCCAGTTGCAATACCCGATATCCCCTTTGGTCCCTCATGCCAGACAGGAGTGATCTCTGAGTGCAGAATCCAGGAGCAAACCTTGAGTCCCTCTGAAGTCTCAAAAGAACCATTAGAATTATCTCCAAGCACTGAAATAGGGCAGCGTCTAATGAGTTGAGAGACAAGATATCAAATCCCCTGTGGTGGCAGAGAGATAGTACAGCACATAGGACAGAAGCGCTGCGCACACATGTCGGTTTGATCCCAGGCAGCCCTTATGGTCTTGTAGCAAGGCCAGGTGTGAATCCTGAATACTCAGGCAGGAATAAACCCTAATCCCTAATGCATAAGGAAAAAAGAAAAAGCAAAAACCATATGATTTGAGTGCCTGGTGCAAAAGTACTGGGGTTCCGGCACCAACATTTTAAATTGCCAAGAGGTTTCAGTACACGGTATCCCGTTTTCCTTGCACTCTTAGGAGTCATTGTTTAGGACAGAGCCAGGAGAACTGTATACTGTGCTCCCTAAACAAAGGCAACAGCAAAGCCAATTAAACACACAGAAGTTTGTGTAGATGGGAGCCTTGTGGAGAGCAGGTATGAGCCGGGGGTGAAGGAGCAACTAAAACCTCATGGGACGGGGGGCGTTCCGGCATGTCCTTTACGCCCAACCGAGGTCACCAGTTGCCCTGCTCGAGCGGCTCTCGGGCACGGCCACGGCCCCAGAAGCAGAAGGACTTAATGCAGAAAACAGCGGCTTGGAGCAGAAAAGTGAACGGACTATGCGTTATTCCATGCCATCATGTCTGCCCGAAGGGGAAAGGGTGTTGCTCCATTCGCCCTCTCCTCTCTGGAAATAAAGATGGCAGCCACATTGGAGCCTTGTGGACAGCAGGTATGAGCCGGGGGTGAGGGGGCAACTAAAACCTCTTGGGAAGGGGGGCATTCCGGCCTCTCCTTTACGCCCTACCAATGTCACCAGTTGTCTCCCACGAGCAGCTCTCCGGCATGGCCATGACTCCAGAGCACAGAAACCAATCTCTTAATTATCTGATTCTCAGTAGAAGTATTTCCAGGGTTAATAAGTAATATAGCAGAAATTCAAAATATCATTTAACTCTTTAACCAAGCTGTAGAAAGCAAATCATTTCACAATGCTTTTTCAGCATGGCACATTTGGGGGGGTAAACTCTAAATAATAATGGTGCAACTTTTATTGAAACAATGAAGCTAGTCAAAGTAGATAGAGTGTTAACTAGAATTCATCTGCCTCACAGGCATTGGGGGTGGGGGTTTATTGGGATTCTTCGTGGTGAAAAATAAGTATTGGAAAAGGGAAATGTGATTGATATTTGCATGACCGAGACCTAAACCTGAAAGGTTTGTAACTTTTCCCACAGAGATTCAATAAATAAATAAATTAAAAAATAAAAAAAAAACAGAAGTTCGTGTAGTACACAAAGTAAATTGCTTCACCAATGGATGGAACTATTTAAAGGGAGCTGAGCGATAACTGGGCAGATAAGGATCTCCCCATGGACACAGTCGAAACGGGTTGATCTGAATCATCCCACAGGGTACTCCACAAGAGTGATTCCTAAGGACAGAGCTGAGAGTAAGCCCTGAGTATCCACAGGTGAACCCTACAAAAAAAAAACAGAATAGGCCCTGAGTATCCACAGGTGAACCCTATAAAAAACCAGGGAGGGAACAATTACCTCATGAATTTCCAACATCCCAGCCCATCACAGTCACAGCTACTGTTGGACACACAGCTATGGCCTAATCCCAGGGAGCTCAAGCGGGTCTGTCCAGAAACGGTTGGCTCCACGCTGCTCTCACCTACAGCCTGCAGATGCTGGTAGATCTCCAGCATCACGTCCCTGTAGAGCTTCTTCTGAGAGGCCGCCAGGCATGACCATTCCTCCAGGGTGAAGTTCACAGCCACATCATGGAAGGTCACTGCGTCCTGAGTCAGCACACAGGGAGGGTGGCAGTTAGAGTCTATCTTAGTCTCATTCCCACTCCTGTGAGGCCAGGATCCAGGGTCTTATATTGTCGCTAGGCTTCTGCCCTTTGAATGAACCAGCCTCCAAGCACACGCATAGCTAACAGGCCCCAGAAATCAAATAAGGCAGCTGGATCTCCTTAAGTGGGAGGATGTTATACAGAAGGTTCTTGGATGTATCTGCCTCTCCTGGTAACTCCACGGCCAATTCAAACACCACTAGTCCAGTGAGCACTGTAGAGAGGATCACCTGAATGCAGACTTGTATGATCCAAAAGACCATCCCTGCGTGCAGCAGAAACCACTGCACGCTTACTGCTGCACCCCCAGTGCTCATGACCACTAAGACTGAGAACTGGACAGTCCATATAGACAACTACTCAGAGCAGTGCATGGCATGTGTGCTTGTAGAAACTCACTGCTCAGGACCGCCCCAAATCCCACTCAAAGAAGGTTGAAGTGTCTTGTCCCCAACATCTCTACTGGCCTCAGAAATCCTTGGCTCCTTCTCCTTGGGATCGGTGCATGCCCAGAAATCCACACATAAGATTATGTGAACGTAAGACTGTATGGCTGAGAAGGCGAGGCTCTCCAGAGCAGGAAGGACAAAACAGGGGAAAAGCAAGTCCTGGGGCCCAAGTCACTGTAGTTCCCAGTGCGCAAATGTGGCTAGCACACCCCAGGGTGTTCTGATGCCCATCAGTTGTGAATCCAGAGCACAGAGTCAAAAGGATGTCTGAGTACAAAAACAAAGCAAAAGAACACGAAGCAGCAGGTTAGCATAACAGGACAGCAGTTCGGGGACAGTGTCTAGGACTTGTGATCCTGCCAACCCATATGATCCAACAATCACTGCCAGGGCCAATGCCAGAGTGCAGCACAAGAAATGATTGCGAGAATCATTTGCTCTGCCACCCCAAATAAAACAGAAAACTCAAGACAAGATCTTTGGACCTCCAGCATCTCATTGGTCGCTTAGACCTGTCAGGAATGATCGTTGAGCACTGAGCTTTGAGTACTCCTCATGTACCGCTGGTTCTGTCCCCAAGCCAAATATGGGGCGGTCCAATCGGAAGTCTCATCTTGCAATCCGTCCAAAAGAAACTCAAAACAGTTCACCCAGGAAACCCGGGCTCTCCTGTACTACCTCATGCCATTCTGTCCCTCTACTCCTACCTTTGGACGGTTTATCAGAAGCCGCATCACCATCTTCTCCCGCCACTGCTATTCTGAGTATCAGCAGGAGACTCCGTGCCAAGACCTGGAGAAGTCATAACAGTGAGCACCAGACAGCAGAACCTCCTCCCACCCCAGAGCTCAGACTAGACACACCTCACAATTCCACCTCAGGGAGACAATGGCAGAAGCTCCCTTCTCCGCTGGGGATGCAAATTTTGTTGATATCTGTTCTGCACTTCAGGATAGGAGCTGAGGCACAGGCTACAGGGGAGGAAACGACAGCCTTCTCTGATCCCTGGATTCCTCCCTGGATTGCACAGGAAAATCCCTACAGGCCCAGCCAAGGGCTGACTCTGAGTCCCGGTGTTCCCGAGTACTAGCGCCCCTGCAGCTGGCAGCAGTGCTGCCCCCTGGGAGCTATAGCCTGGATGAGGCTCTGCCATGGGGAAAGTCACAGGGACATAGAGTGGACAAAGCTTCAGCCACTCTCTTGCAGGCGGGACAAGTACATGAGCCTGAGCACTCTGTCCCGGGGACAGAGATCACTTGTGGGTACAGTTGGGTCAGAGGCACAGCCCTGCTCTTTCCCACTGGACCTGAGCCCTTATGGGTCCTGATTTACTCTAACCCTGAAACGGCACATCTGCATGAGCCTTAGCCAAAACTTGCTCCTGTCATGCAAGAATATATTAGAAAACCGCACAAACACTTGGTTGTATAGAAAAATAATTCAAATAACCAGGGCATTTACTAAGGACCATAATATGAACTGTCAGGAGTTAAGACCTGAGCACTGTAGATTATGACCAAAAACACTGCAAAAAAGGGCAAATTCGACACAAAAGTAACAAACAGAATTCATGTGCAAAATAAGAGGGAAAAACATTTAAATAGTCAAATAGCAGGTCCTTAGAACTTTGTTTTTCTGAACAATTTTCCATGAATTCTTATTATTCTCTTTTTCTGTGATCACAAGTTTTCTATGTACATGTGTGTGTGGGGGGTGCGTGTTTTTCTTCTTTGAGTCAGAACCAGCATTGCTCAGGGAGTATTCCTAGCTCTGCATTCAGGTTTCACTCCCAGCAGGTATGGGGAGCAGTTGGATTCAAGACACAGAACTTGGGTTGGCTGTGTGCAAGGTAATCACCCTATTTGCTGTACTTTTGCTCCTTCCTATGTAAATTTCTTCCAAAAATACCAGGAGTGAGTCATGAACACAGCTCTCCCTCCCCCCCGCACAAAAATCTTATTTCAAAAAATAAACATTAAAATCCCCTTTACCCTCAGTATTTACCCCAATTGCAGGGGTTGTCAGCTCAGGGAGAGATGAAGAGTCAGGGCTGCTTTACAAGTTGATGTGAGGGAGGTGAAATTCATGATCCGGAAAAAGATACACCAGTATTGTAGTTGGACAGGTGAGCAATGTGAGTTGGGCGTTTGACTAGATGAACCGATCAGTCCTCTGCATCCCATATAGCCCCCAACAGTGTCAGGGATAATACCTAAGCTTAGAGGATATAGAGTAAGTCATGAGCATCTCGGGGCATTTGCCTGCCCCAATCCAAAGAATCAAAAATAGCCCCCCAAATACATTTTCATTGGCAAACCTCAGCCAAATGCAGGCCCCCTTCCCTCCCACATACCCCACATATCACGGCAGACAATGAAGATGACGAGCAAAAGATACCCTGCCATTAACTGGAGGGGCTGAAGCTCTGCCCCTCAAATCTGGAGATTCTACAGAAGCGAGGTTAGGGCCGATGGTTCAAACATGGAACTGCTGGGAGGGTTGCGACTGCCAAGGCCCCGGCTGATTCCCGCATTCACCCACTATTGCCCCATCCTGGAGCTGGAGATGATCGTGGCCAAAGAGGCCCCCCAGGATCACACACTCACAGCGGCCACCCCTGAACCCTGAGGCAGCCCCCACTGTACCCCCAAAGCTCTGCATCACCCTAAAGCCTGCTCCGCACCTCAGAATCCACCTGGATTTCAGGGAACACGTGAAAAACCAGTGCAAAAGTGCCCCCCAAGCTGGCTCAGCCCCTCGGCTCAGAGTTTGGAAATGGGAAGGCAGGGGTGCTCACAGGAGGCTGCTCGAATACTGTCACAAAACCCGCCTTCTGAGTCCCCTTTCCAGGATGGGGCGCAAATTTACTTGCCCTTTGCCAAGTGAGCAACAGCTCCAGTGTCTGTGTCAGGGATGGAAAATGAACCATCACATTTATGGCATCACTTATGACATCACTTCCGTTTCCATTAGGTACCTTAAAGAGCAAGAGTCTAGGCACTGAGAAACTTTTTGCCACCCAGGTAAATCTGTAATGCAAGGGGGATGGACTCGAATAAAGGAGTGGAGAGGCAAATGCTGGACTGGTTTGTCACGCACTGGGGGCCTGGGGGTAAGGAGAAGTCCCCTGATCCTGCAGTTGTCACCAAACATTGAACCAAAGATATCTAGACACACAATGTTACCCTGACTCTTGCCAAATGATCCCTGAGCTCAGAGACAAGAGTAAACACTGAGCACTCTAGGCTGTTGCAAAAAATATAACAACAAAAAAGGCAAATTGTACCGAAGGTGGGGAAAATGATATGCAAAGAGAAATTCTAGAGTGAAACATTTAAACAGTCAAATTTCTGGTCCTTAAAAGTTCCCTATTCTTGATCTCTCCCTGCTACAGAAACTCACAGTTTCTCCTGAATCCATATTGTACATTCTCCATTTTGCATCTTTCTTAATTGTATGTGAATATATGTGTATATACAAGTGTGTATTTGTGTGATTTTTGTTTGGGGGCCACGAACGGCAGATTCAGGGCTTACCCTTAGCTTTACACTCAGAAATCACTCTGGTACGGAAAATATGGATGCAGAGGATGCAACCTGGGTCGATTGCTTGGATAGTTAAGTCCTTACTCACTGTACTATGTCTCTGGCCCTAAGTAAATGTGCTCTAGCATACCCAAGGTGATCCCTGAAAAACCAAAACTAAGATAGCAAGATGCTTAAAAAACACAACACTTTACCCTGGTTGGATTAGATTTCTAAACAATTTAAGTTTAATATTGGTCCATCATTTTTCCTCTGCTACAAGGAGCTTAAGCTTACTGAATAACACCCATCAAAATGCTCCTGAATCACTCCCATTTCCTTAGTATTCATCTTTAACTTCCCGGTGCTCTGCTTCTCCTATGCATTAATCACCCATTTCCCCTCACCAGAACCTGTGAATTGTAAAGTCAGATTCTTCAGAGATCTCTGGATTTTGTATTTGTAAGTGAAATTTTGACATTCTCTTTCCTTCATGTCCTCTGCAGTTTACTTTAGACAAACATCCTTTTAGCTCCTGGACAAGGACCATTGCAGTCCCAGGTTGGGAAGATTGTCCTGGGAGGATTGGGATGGCCATGACACCAGCCCTCACCTTTGTATAGACAAAGGAAGGCAATATTATGCTTTTGTAACTTCAGAGTTATTTGACTCCAGATACTATACACTCCTGGGCATTGTCATATTTATGAGACTTAAGCCTCAGCTACCCTCTGTTCTTAGCACCCCAAAAGCAAGAGACTGGATGGACCCAGGAGAGCTGTGAGCTACCCTGGTATTGAAAAGGGACAGGTAAGCACCATAACAAATTTTGTCATGACCCAAACATAAGCATAACATAACTGGAAAAGGTTCCTGCTGGGGTTAGGAAGGAGTATCCTGTCCTGAGGAGTGTAGTCTGGGAGCTATAGGGAATATTCCCAATAGAGCCACCCTATAGCTTAATAGATCTCTTACTGTGTCCATTCAAAATGAACAGAAAGATTAAGTGTCACTTTAAGATGATTGTTTCAATGAATATGAACTAAGCAAAGAAAAAATATGTCCGTAGAGAAAATCCTGCCCGTGAGCTGATCTCTCCTTCTGAGTCAAAGTTTTGTCCTAGAAATTTCTCTTCAGGGAAGGGCTTTACATCCTTTGATTGTACAACCACATCTCTGTGTATTTGCTACCCCTAGCTCTGTGGGATGGGGAATAAAGCCTGTGGGAGATGGGTGAAGGGAGGGATAAAGACCAGTGGGAGACTGGTATGGGTGCGCAGCAGAATGGAATAAAGATCAAATGATCACTGTGATTCCACAAAGTAAAATGGGGGTCCCTTCCCAACAGAGCCAGAGAGACAGGGAGACAGAAAACCACACCTTGATGGTGAAAATGGCCCATTTAATGCAGAACAGTTACCATACTTATAGAACATCTGAGGGGGCAAGACATAAGGACATAGAGTGACTGATCATTTACACAGATAAACATTTAGCAGAGGGAATTCTCTTAGGGAGATTCGCCCAAGGAGAGACACTGTCTCCCAGGGACATCGCCATTGCTTTTATCTTTTCATCTAGTTGTATAAGTTATCAATACTTGCAGTTGTTTGGATAAACACAGTAAGAGACAAAGATACTGACACTTAGTTCTCTGGGCTTTGAGAGCAAATAAGGATTTTAACACTCAATTCTCTGGGCTCTGAGAGCAAGCAAGGTTTTACTGTAAATCACAGACTAAGACCTCAGGCCAGTTCAGCTTGTCCTTCCCCATGGGGCTCCTGTCTCTTAAGCTGTAACAGTTTGCATCAAGACCATGCATTTCTGCTTTCTACAATGTCCCATTTGGATGCCGGGTAGTTTTGCCACTTGCTCAAAGTCCATCCAAGTCCCACCGCAGAACCTCCCTTTTGGGGTGTTAGGAATTACAGCAACTGAAGCATGGGTCAAGTAATGAGGACCAAGCAATTATGCCCAGGAGTAGATAACTTCAGAGTCAATCAGCTTCCAAATATTAGGAGCACAGCATTGATGTCTTTCTTGTTTAACCATAGACACTGTTGTATAGTAAAAACATAAAGAACTATAGGGGAAACAGAAAAGCAGGGACAAATACACAGCACTTCAACTACAAAGCAGTACAAATACAAAGCTGAGAATTAACAGAAAGTTATGGATCATAAGTAATCAAGAGTGACTTGGGGAACTGCAACAATTAGAGGTAAAATACAGAGAAAAGGTTAAAGATATACTTTAACTAAATTAGGGATGTTAGAAAGAACAGGATAAGATTCTCTGGGAGGAGAAAAAGGGGAAATTCACAGATGAAGCCTAAAACATTGTTAAGTTAATATCCAGCAGATCACCAAGAGCCTGGGCCTGTTTCCTTCTTCGATCCTCTGTCACCCTTCACTGGCCAGGGTGGGGAGATCAATCATTGCCACCAAAGGCACGCAGCGCATGCCCAGACATTATTTGAACACAACTCTCAGTACTCAGTGTAACAGCTGGGTTTTTCCCAGTTCAGGAAGAGATAAAGAGTCAGGGTGCAATTTCAACTTGATTTTAGGGTACAGAAATTCTACATGCTAGAAAAAACAACAACGTGGATTTAGAGATGGTAAGCTGGGAGGGGCGCGTCCCTTGCAGACCCAGATCAATACTCTGCAACTCACGTGACCCCTAAAGATGAAAAAACCTAATTGCAGACTGCTGCTCCTGAAGTTAAGCCCGGAGCTTCCACAGATGGGCCCAAAATACAACCAAAAATAGCCCAAAATTAAACTTTCACTTGCAAACCGCAACCACTACTAGGACCAAGTCCCCAGGATGACCCTGGACATCAAGGCTACTATTGAATAGTGACTGAGGGCTGCAGTGTCATTTGTCATTAGGGAGCTTCCCCCCTGCCCCTCAAAAGTGAACAGTCCTTTTATAGTTTTGGAGGCACCACCGGCGATATGGACGAGAAACTCCTGACTCTGCTCTGCGCTCAGGCACCCCTCCTGGTGGAGCTCGGAGGTCGATCTTGGGTGGGCCAGGTGCAAAGCAAACGCCCTAACCGCTGTGCTATCTCTCCGGTCCTCTAAGAGAATCTGCAGGTTTTGTAGCAGGGAGGTCCGGGCCAAAGTGTCCAGGACAGGGCCCAGTGCAGTCCGTGCTGGGAGGGTCAGGACAGCCCAGCCCCGACGCTCTGCAGCCCCCGCGCTCAGCCCTGCGCCCACCCGCCACCGCCCCACTGCGGAGCTGCAGGGGATCCCCAGAACCACGCACTCACACCCGCGACCCTTGCGCCCTGGCACAGCCCCCACTGCACTCACCAAAGCTCTGTGTCCCCCACCAAACCCCGCCGCGCCGCAGGAACCGCCTGGATCTCGGAAACGATTGAAAAAGGAGCGGGAAAGCGGCCTCCAAGGTAGCCTTGCCCCGCCCCTCGGTGTGGACACAGGGAGGCGCGGGGCGCTCACTGGAGGCCGCTAGTGTCCTGTCCCGGAACCGGCCTTCACAGACCCTTCCACGCGGGACAGCCACTTCAGCCCTCACCTGCGTAACAAGTGGAGGCCGGATCCAGCGTCTTCCACGCAAATACCTGAATGCCCTGCTGTGAAGTCATTTCAGCTTCTGCAAGCAGCCTTAAAAGGCCAGACACCAGCTTCGCAGAGAACAACTAGGAAAATGCAGGTAAATGTGTAAGGCTGTTTGGCTGGAGCGATAGCACAGTGGATAAGGCGTTTGCCTTGCACGCAGCTGACCCAGGTTCAATCATCTGAATTCTATATGGTCCCCCAAGCAGGACCAGGAGAGCAGAAGAGCCAGGAGAAATCCGTGAGCACCGCTGGGTATGACCTCCACAAAAAATAAAGTGCACTGCAAGTGGATTGGGCTCACATAAAGGAGTGGAGAAGTGGTAGCAAGAGTGTCCAGTCACAAAGTGGGCATCTGGAGAAAGAAGTCCCCTGATCCTGTGTTGCACAGTGACTCTGAAGCCAGCCCTGGAGATGCAGAGAGGAACGGATCTAGTAACAACCCAGACCGTGGAAGAGACACTGGAACAGGAGGAAAGGCTTCTACCCCTTAACATCACGAGAACAATGGACTCATGTCTACAAGAAAAACCCCAGGAGGCAATTTCAGAAACAATATTTCAAACCAACAGTAGCCTCAGGGGTAGTACAGTGGGTTGTGCACTTGCCTTGAATTCGATCAACCTGACATCAGTCCCTGACATGCCCAATAGTGGCCTGGAACCAACAGGAGTAATCCTTAAGAACTGTTAGATTTCCCCCAAAGCGAAAATAGATAATCAAGTACATAAAACACAGCATACAGAACAACCCCCAGCATGGAGGCATACATGGGGCTAACAGGCAGCAAAACACACTAGTCCTTTTGTAGATTGGCTTGGCCTTTTGCGCAAATCTACATGGTGTTTACCATTTTGGTGAATATCAGATTCTTAGGATTTTCCTGCTTCCAAAGTAAAATCTCAAAATATTTACCCTTAATATTTGTATAAATCCAATGGAAAGCTGAATACAATGAGTGCTGATATGCTACAGGGAGTGAACTGCTTCCTTGCACGTGGCTGACCTGGACACAAATTATAGACAGCACAGCGGGATGTGGCTCCCAGAACATAAAACAGAAGGGCCTGAAGAATGGAGGTTTGGCTGTCTATCTAACGTCAAAAGGGTTCACTGCAGCATCCTGGTTGATGATTCCCTGCAAACCTGGGACTCTGATCCAAGCCAGAGTCACAGCAAAGAATGAAAACAAGGTGAGTCTTGACAGTACCCAAACAAAATGCAATTTTTGTACCTATTTACTTCTCATTCAATTCCTTCATCTTGCTTTATTACCAAGAACCATTATTTACTAGTTACCATATTCGGAATTCCACATACCAGGACATTATTATAACCATGGTCCAGGTGATAATCAGCAAGTACCTGTCACTTATGGTACTAGTATCACAGGAAGCTGTCACACGTACCAGGATTATTTCCTTCCTTACTGTACTTTTGTATCAATCCCCACCCACTTGTTGAAACTAAAATTGTTTTACCCAAGGTCCCTGTTCTGACCCCAGTCACTGTTATTATGGAATTGATTGATCCAGCATAACTTTTATATTTACTAAAGCTTGAGGGAACATGGTGGCCTTCCTCTATTCCTTCCCTACAGGATTTTCTCCAGGATTCTCTTTAAAGGCCACAGGTGCGAATAATGGGCTTCCCATGTTCTTACATATATATAGTTTCTCTCCAGTGTGAATTCTCCTATGCATAATAAGGCCCGAGGATCCAGGAAAGTCCTTCCCATACTCCTGAAATATATAAGGTTTCACTGCAAAATGACTTTTCACATGCACAGGAAGTGCTGAAGACAAACTGATGACCTTTCTACATTCCTTACATTTGTGAGGTTTCTCTCCACTGTGTATTTTCTTGTTCAGAAATCTATGTTAATTGCATGAAAATATTCCTGCAGTCCTTACATATATAAGGCCTCAATCCAGGATAAATTTTTCTACACACAGCAAAGCTTGAGGATTGAGTAAAGTTCTTCTCACACCCTTACATATGTTTTTTTCAAGTATGAATTTTCCTATATTTAATAAGGAGTTAGGCGGAAGTGAAGGCTTTGCCAAAGTCTTTACAAACATAAAGTTTCTCCTCAGTATGAAATTTTCTGTGCCTCAAAAGACTTGTGAAATAAGCAAAGACCTTGCAACACTCCTTACATATATATGGATTCACTGCAGTGTGTTTTCTTGTGGACAAAAAAGTTTGAATAGAAAGTGAAGACCCTCCCACAGTAGTGACACGAATAATATTTCATTCCTATATTAACTTTCCTATGCTAATAAAGACCTGAGAAGGAATGAAAGGCCTTTCCACCTACCTCACAAATATAAGGGTTTTCTCCAATATGCTAATTGTGAAAACTAAGACTTCAGGAATAAGCAAAGGCTTTCCTTCATTGCCCACATGTATAAGTTATCTCTGCAGTGTGAGTTTTTCTGTGTACTAAGGCTTGTGGAATAAGCAAAGACTTAACAATCCATACATGCATATCGTTTCATTCTAGTGTGACTTTTTCTGTGCATAGTAAGATGTAAGAGTCAGAAAAAGGCCACGACACATTCCTTGTGTGCATATGGACTCTCCAGTATGAAATCTACTGTGTATAAGGTATGACGATCCATTGAAGGCCTTCCCACAGTACTTACACTTAATCGGTTTCTCTCCTGTGTGGATGTTCACATAGTCCCACCGGGGTGACACTGGACTCAAGTTTGTCCTTAGTGCTTACATTTCTGGGGATTCTGTCCATTACGGGCTTTTAAGGGAAGGGGAAGGTGCTGAGAACATGGGAAGGGTAATCTTCTGATCACCCTCAGAAGACATCCCACCTGTCTCGACATCCCCATGGTGATGGGGGAAAATTGCTCACTTGAGCCTTTATCACAGTGTGCAGGAAGAGAAATTTCACCAGGACTGGCTGCTTCCTTGTAGAAGAGCAGAGAAGGATTCCAATTAGTAGTCTATGCCATGAGAGTTTTCATGTCAAAAGAAATCAAGCTCTGCAGGTACGTAGCTGGTAGGGTATGGGACAGTGAGTTTCTTGGGGAAGTACTAAATCCAGATGGGGGTGAAAGCAGTGACTCCGAAGCCAGCCCTGTGGATTACGAGAGGAACTGGCCTAGTAGAAACCCAGAAAGTTGGAGACATGGAACAGGAGCAAAGGTTGGTAAGAACATCAGAGAGCACGTTCTGGACAACGTTCTACCCCTTGACAGCACACAAGCAGTGGACTCTCAGCTACAATGAAAACTCCAGGAGGCCGTTTCAGAAACATAATTTCAAACTGAGTATCAGGCTAGTACAGTGGGTTGTATGCAGTCAATCTAGGTACAATGTCCAGAATTCCAAATGGTCCCCTGAGCACCATCCACCCTGAGATGGATGGAATTTTGCTCTATCCAGTCATCACCGCTGTGTCCCAAACAAGATAAAAGAATAAAAAGTAAAGAAAAATTACACTTATTCCAAATGAGATTTTAAAGTCCATAATGTTGCTCAGAGCCTCCAACTCATTCCTTTCCTCCTAACAGTCACTTGTTGAAAGGACTCAAGAATGTTCGCATCTAAGAACTTTCAATGAAGTTATGAACACAGGGGCAGGGAGGAGCACACCAGGCTGAAGCAGATGCCGGCCAACTGGAAGCCCAGAGGGCCTTCCCTGGTACCCAGTGTCCACTAGTCCCCTGAGCACAGAGCAGAGCACAGATCTCAATCACTGCCAGGTGTGGCCCCAAATCTCACCTCATCTGCTCCCCAAGTAGTGAGATAGACCCAAGGAGAGGAACTGCATCTCAGATACACATACACAGAGGGGGAGAGTCTCTGACTATCTCCAAGTTTATGGCAAATGGGGCGGGGAAGACAGGAGATATACTCCAACCTCAAAAAGTTGTTCAAAGGATGCTCATGTGTCAAGACAAATTCTGGAGTGGAAGAGTTGGAGTCATACCTAGTGATGCTCAAGGTGTGGTGGGGATAACTCTGGTCATGGCAAGAAATACAAATGCATTCCTGGCTATGCTACTGCACCAGCCCCCTAAGAGTAAGATGTTTAGAATCTATTGCAGCTGGACCCTGTAAACCCCTTTTCTGCAAGTACTCACTCAACAGCAGGGCTGGAAGTGATGGACAGTGGGGGATGATTGGAATCTTGACAGGTGAGGCAGAAATTCTTTTTTCTGAGGAAATATAATCATATAGGGTTAGCAAAGATAATAAGTTGCTAGGGTGCTTTTCTATCAAACAGCTAAGCCAGGGTCAATATGCAATAGTACTTAGACTCACCCACACCAGCACTGCTAAAAATGATGCCTGATTTTAGAACCAAGAGTAAGCCCTGAGCACTGAGTTGTGCTGTGGCCTCAAAAAGTACAATAAATTAAATAATAAGGAAATTTCTGTGAAAAGAGATTGGAGAGATGGTAGAGCAAGTGAGGTGCTTGTCTTGCACTAAGCCAAACCAGGTTTGAATCCTGGCATCCCATATGGTGCCCTGAGCTCAGCCAGGAGTGATCCCTGAGTGCAGAGGCAGGAGGAGTAACTGAGTCTTGTAGTTGTACTCCTCCAGACCTAATAATTTATTCATTTAAATGAATAAAGGTGTGGTGGCCAATAGTGATCCTAAATTGCATTATTAGAGGGTTTAGGGCACACTCTGGAAGTGCCCATGCTACTTCCTGCTCAGATTGCATATTTGTTTGCAAGACCCACGGTGGCATAGCACAACCGTGTTGCACTCCTATGGACCCACCCCCCAAAACTGAGTTGTCTTAAAGCTCTACAGCTTGGGGCCTGAGGATAGCATAGACAAATGAGGATTTGTTTTGAAGGTGGCCGACCTGGGTATAATCTGGGCATCCCTGGCCTGGCACCACTAGGACTACTTGCTGAATGTAGAGACAGGAGTAACCAACATGCATCGCTGGGTGTGACCCAAAAAGAAAAATAAATAAATACATAAAAAGAAGTAAAGAGATGCTCCCTACTTCCCTGTACTCCCAGAACCCACTGAATGCACAAGGAACAAGTGAAAACCAAAGGCTCTGCCAAATGCTTTTGAGCCCCAAGCATATAAAGAATATGCCCCGCCCCTCCCCCGCCCAACGCCCAGGAAGAATGACAGGACAGAGGGGAGGGTGTTTTTTCCTTCATGCTGCTGACCCAGATATAGGGTACTTGAGCAACCCCAGGAGTGACCACTGAACACTGCCAGGTAGGACTCAAGACTCCCCCAAGAGGAAAAAGAATGCCCCCCAGGTCCCTTTGATGAGGGAAACCTGCACTTTAGCCCTACTCCACAATCAGCCTAAGGAATGAAAGGGGGCCAATAACAGGATGACCAGGGTACACTGCTGGGATGATCCACCCACCCCTGTGACTGACCAGGTGCTGGGAGATGCCCTGAAACTAGGTTAACGCTGAGGTGCCCTCACACGCCCCATGAGATCTGGGGGAGACTGAGGTTCCCTTTAGCTCTGACACTTTCTGCTTTGTGAGGGGCCCGAGTGATGGGTCAGCAGGGAGGGCGCTGGCCTCGCATCCTGACACCCCAAAGGGTTCTCGGATCCCCAGGGAGGGATTCCTGAGCACCAGCAAGTAAAGGCCTAAAACACATCACAATCACCAGCATACTGTTGTTCATTGATGTCATCGATTGCCCCAGCTTCCCCTGGATGTCCCCTCATCTGCTTCTCACCTTCTGCAGCCCGCTGGCACTTCCACCCAGAACGCCAAGGCTCCATGGATAAAGGACCCAGATTCTGTGACGTAACCTGCACGGTTGCCCAGAGCCTTAAAGGGCCAGGCTTATAATATTACTGGTCAGAAAATTTCATTTTTCCTCATTTCTGGCATAGGATCAGGTGACCTAGACATCTGGGGGTCGCCAGGTCTGGGGTAGATGGAGAGTGACGGACTGAACAGACAACATGTCCAGTAGAGAGTCTTTGTATTTACGAAGGAAATAACATTCACAAAAATACTTTCCAAACAGCCACCAAGACCATCTCTCAGAGTCCCGACGTTCATTTATATATTCATGTACAACCCTCAGCCACATGCTATTACCAGGCCCCCAGGATTCCTCCTGGAAGTTGCCAATGAAAAAGACAGGGTCTCTTACCACTGGGGGCTGAGGAGCTGCCCCTCAAAGTGACCTGGCAATTTTACATACACATGTTTACACCGAAAGATGCAGGACAGGGCCCGGCACAACCCCTGGTTGAGAAGGATGGGATGGTCAAGAGTTCTGCCATCAGCAGTTCCAGCGTCCTCAAGACCCACAGCCCCCCATGCTCAGCTCCGCACCCAGGCCATGCTGTCCCATCGAAGAGCTGGAGGGGAAGGTGCCCCCAAGATAATGCACACACACCCAAGACCCCTGTGCCTTGCTAAAACCTTCTAAAGCCTCTGGAGCAAGTCAGACCCAGGAAGCCACTGGAAATGGATAAGGGGAGTGAAAAACAACCAAAAAGTCCCCCAAAATCTGGTGCGATCCCGTCGGTCACATTACAGGCACTGGAGGTAAGAGGTCCTCATGTTCCGCCATTAATTGGCCTTCAGTGTCCTCCTTCGACTGAAGTACCACTTTGTCCTTAAAACGCATGCCCGTAGGAGGCCTGGTCCACTTGACATCATTAGGAAGTAAAGGTGCACATGGAAGACTCCCATCTGTGACATCATCCATTTCACCAAGGAGCCTTAAAGTGCCAGGTTCCGAGTGCAGAAAGACCATTATGCCAGCCCAGGTGATTCGGTGCAAGGGGGCTGAGCTCGGATAAAGGATAGGAGAGGCAAGTGCTGGAGGGGGTGGTCACAGAGTTCAGGGCAGCGAGTTAAGGTGGAGCCCCTTGATCCTGTACTTGTCAAACATGGAACCAATGCTCCCACACACACGTCCATCATAAAAAAAGCAGGTTCATTCCAAGTAAAACAGGCAAGTAGGTTGTGAATGGCTCATGGGACAATGAGTTTCTCTGGGAAGTCATTAATCAAGATGGGTGCAGTGACTCTGAAGCCAGCCTTGAAGATCCAGAGGAACTGGCCTAGCAGTAACCTAGAGAGCTGGAGAGACACCGACAGGAGCAAAGACTGGGGAGAACATCAGAGAGCACTGCACAATGAACACTCTACGCCTTGAAAACACGAGAGCAGAGAACTCTCACCTACAAGTCAACCCCAGGATACAGCTTTAGAAACACATTTTCAACCAAGAGTAAGGGGAAAGAGGATAGTACTGTGGCTTAATGCTTGGGTTACAAATGGTTTTCCTGAGTTCCATTCCTTGTATCCAAAATAATACAAACTCCTAAGAACTTCCAAGTATAGCATGAATTACATAAAACATACTTCAATAAATAAATCCCATGTATGGACCAACCCTATGAACGGAGGCACAAAGGAGCTAATGTGCACCAAAGTGTACCAGATCATTTTGTAGACTTGGTTTTTTATGTAGGAGTACTGCTATTTATTTAGCCACTGATTAGCTGATTGAATTGGGCATGAACTCAACCTTACTTTTTTTCATAGTTTTATTTATTAACCCCAATATACCCCCATCCCACCCCACCCAATGCCTGTGAGGCAGATGATTTCTACTTAACTCTTTTCTACATTGGTTACATTCATCATTTTGACAAAAGATACACCATTATTGTTTAGAATTCCCCCCAACATTCAGAATTGCTGAAAAGATATTGCAAAATACTTTGTTTTCTATAGCTGGTTATGAGAATCATATAAATATTGTGCGGCCGCTATTGTGGCCACACAATTTTAGATTTCTGCAAAGAGCCAGATAATTTAGAGATTGGATTCTGCGCATCTTGTGTTATGGCTGTGCCGGAGAGCTTCTCTTGGGGGCAACTTAGGACCTCGGTAGGGCATGAAGGACGAGTTGATACCACCCCTCTTCCCATAAGACTGCAGTTGCCCTGTCACTGCCGGCTCATACCTGGCTTTCCTATAAGCTGTGAGGTGGTGGCTACCTTGCTGCTGGGGGTGGAGGGGAAGGCGGAAGGGAGAAACACCCTTTCCCTCCCGAGGAGGCATGGCGCCATAGTTTAATGCATGGTCCATTCACTTTTCTGCTACAAGCTGCCGGGCTCTGGACTAAGTCCATTTGCCTCTGGAGCCATGGCCGTGCTGGAGGGGGGCAACTCGTGACCTCAGTAGGGCGTGAAGGACGAGCTGGTACCACCCACCTTCCCATGAGTGTGCAGTTGCCCGGTCACTGCCGGCTCATACCTGGCTTCCCAATAAGCTCTGAGGCGGTGACCACCTTGCTGTAGGTGTGGAGAAAGGCAGAAGGGAGCAACACCCTTTCCCTCCTGGGGAGGCATGGCGCCATAGTTTAATGCCTGGTCCATTTACTTTTGGGCCGCAAGCTGCCGGGCTCTGGACTAAGTCCACTTGCCTCTGGAGCCATGTCTGTGCAGGAGAACCGCTAGTGGGGCGCAACTTGTGACCTCAGTAGGGCAGGAAGGACGAGCCGGTACCGACCCCCTTCCCATGAGACTACAGTTGCCCCGTCACTGCCGGCTCATGGCTGGCTTTCCAATGAGCTCTGAGGCAGCAGCCACGTTGCTGCCAGTGGGGAGAAAGACAGAAGGGAGCAACACTCTTTCCCTCCCGGGGAGGCATGATGCCATAATTTAACACATGGTCCATTCACTTTTCTGCCACAAGCTGTCGGGCTCTGGATTAAGTCCTTTTGCCTCTATAGCCATGGCCGTGTATGCTGTCCAGATGCATTTCTGCAAAAGCCACTGGGTCTTGAGATTTGTTTCTGAGTCTCTGGGATCATGGTCATTAATCAGCTTGATCTGGAGCCAGAGAGGCCGTTTATAGGTGGCGACTCGAGGTCTTGCTGGGATAGGGAGGAAAGGGCTGGTTCCACCCCCATCTGGTGAGGCACCGCGTGTCTCATCACTGCAGGCCCAAACCTGACTGTCTTGTGGCCTCTGGAGGATGATGGTCACCAGGCCACCAAGGGGAACAGGCCAAGGCACGAAATCTATTCCCACCTGGAGTGGCCCAGCCCCAGTAACCTACTGCAGGAACAGGACGTATTTCTGCCACAAGCTTTTGGGTCCCGAGATTCGTTTCTGAGCCTCTGGGATCATGGCTGTTAAGTAGTTCGATAAGGAACCAGAGAGGCCATGCCTCCAATTATACAGCTGAGCCGGAGGCGGTTTGTGGGTATGTCTCCCAAATACCTAACTTTGGCAGTTTACTTTCTTGGTAAATTTTGCCCCAATTTTTTGGGGTCTGGCCAAAGGCACAGCAGTAATTTTGGGATATCTGAAGGCCTCACAGTGCCATCAGGCTGCTGATGCACTCACCTGACAGACACAGATTGACCTGCTGGTGGCACCATACCCATAGATTTGTCTTTTGGACAGACCAAAAACGGTTTTAATCATTTTGCTGGCTTGTATGCTGGAGATTATACCACTTGCAAATGCAATATTTTGTCGTCTTTTTTCCTAATATAACTGAAATGAGAAGAGTGGAATCCAGGAATGTGACCACCCTTTATAGTTAGTAATCCCAGCTGATGTTATTGTCTGCTGAGATGGGAGTTTGGACACTCTTCCAGGTTCCCACCATTTGTAAAATATTTTGACCAAGGGGCCCATTCCATCCTTTCATAGAACCATCAGAAATCTTTCTATGCACAGTCAAGTCCATTTCAACTATCTCTAATCTACCCTATTAAACAACAATGACAGTGACATTATTCTAAACTTTTCAGAAATATTTATCCTCAATGCTTAAGGAAATCTAATAAAAATCCGAATGCTGGGAGTGCAGAGCTGATACAGCGGGAAGGTGCTTAATTGCACAAGACTGATCTGGATTCAAAGTCCAGATTCCCATAAGGACACCTATTTCCTCCCTCGCAGGTATGGATGAGCTCAGAGCCAAGAGCACAGCCTGAGCAAAGCAGGTGTGGCTCCTCAAAACATAACAGAGGAAGGGCTGAAGTGTGGAGGTTTACATCTTTTTCCATTCCAAAGGATTCACTGCAACATCCTGCTTGATCTCTACCATAAACCCTGAAAACCAGGGCCTCTGTTCAAACCAGAGTCCAAGCAAAAATGAGACACTGGGCTGGAGTGATAGCACAGCAGGTAGGGTGACCGCATTGCAGCTTGAGTTTGAGTTTCAGTCATACAATGATTGAACACCCATTCCTTCATTTTCCCCCATCAATGTCTCCCCCCTACCTCTATGGAAAACAATCTCTCCCATACTCTCTACTTCTGAGCATTACGGTTTGCATTACAGATACTGAGGGGCTATCACCTATGGTCCTTTATCTATTTTCGGCACACACCTCCCATACCGAGCGATCCTTCTAACCCGCATTGACTTAGCGATCTCTCCTCTATTCCAGCTGCCCTCTCCCCTGCTCATGAGGCAGGCTACCAACCATGGAGTAATATTCCTGGGCCTTGTGTGTACTGCCCTTGGGTGTCAGTCTCATGTTTGTATTCCACAATGAGTGCAGTCAGTCTATGTCTGTTCCGCTCTTTCTGACTCATTTCACTTAGCATGATAACAAACAATATTTCTTTCTTTCTCTTTTTCGTCATTTTTTTTCCTTTTTGGGTCACATCCAGCAATGCACAAAGAAAGAAGTCATAAATAAATACAGATGAATGGGAGCACTGTGATAGGAGTAGCCTGACGAACCTAAAAACTCTGTTGCATCCCCAACCCAAGGGACTCAGCTCCAGCAGCTGAAAACCTCCAGAACTCAACCACCGCCCTACTCACTGCCACTCTCCGTACGCTTGGGCCAAGCCTCACGTATGACTGAATCCCCAGAAAATCCAGGTATGCGGGACTTTGTGACAGAGAACTGAGGGTTTGATGGAACCAGGAATGGGGATCCTTCACCCGTATCCCTGTTTCCAGAACAGCAGTCACACCCATAAGCCACCTCTGGCTGGTGCCAGATAATCTTATCATCGGCCACCATCCAGAGTCACATGCCCTTCTCTCCCAGAAAGGAGCATAACATGACACTTGCCATAACCATGCTGCTGGACCCCGTGCCAGGCTGTTTCAGTTGGGGCACCCCAGAGGGCAGCCGGTTGAGACCCCTCACCACCCGAAGGGACCAATCCCTGGCAACCAAAAACCTCCAGAACTCAACTGCCACCATGCTCATGACCACTCTCCACACACTCTGGCTGAGCCTCACCCACAATTGAGCCTATTCCAGGACCGCATGGCCACATTTGAATCCGCACGACACTTCATACCACACACCACTCAAACTCCAAGAGTAACGCACCACATTTGGTGGGGTTCAAGTAAGAGGCAATCAATCTTAGCAATCTTAGAGGAAAATATTTTCACACACACACACATATAGTACACAAGGCTCAACCTTTAACAACATGTGAATAATCTCTTATAGAAGGGCTTAATGGCCCGTGGGTGAAATAAAACAATCCTCATGTTCTTTCCTCTAAGGAAACTTTTTGTATCATGTTCAGTGATTTTTCAGAAAAAACAATACAAAATATATTATTTCAATTCTGCTATTGGGACCCGGGTTGGGGTTTGGGATGGAACCTTCCAAAATATGTTGGTGGGAAGGTGTCATGGTGGTGGAATTGGTGTTTGAGTATTAATTGTAATCAAATATTGTGAACTACTTTATAAAATTTAAAAAAATTAAAATAAACTAATATCCGAGGCCAGTGAAAACAGGGGCCACGTGGACTAGTGAACGGTTGGGAATTACCACAAAGGTTTGGAGATAGAGGGTAATTAATATAGAGGAGGATTCATCATGACAGCATAGTTAGAAATGGTCACTCTGGACAAGAACTGAGTGTTGAAAGTAGGAAAAGGAATATACATAAGTTTTCAGCATCTGTGTAGCAAACCATAATGACTAAAAAGTGAATGAGAGAGAAGAGAGGTGCTGGCTCTAGAGGCAGGCTGGGGGAGTGACTTGAAGGGGTCGGAGGGAAACTGGGAACACTGGTGCTGGGAAATTATACTGGTGGAGGGATGGGTGTTAGAACATTGTATGACTGAAACCCAGTCATGAAGAGCTTTGTAATGCTCTATCTCATGGTGATTCAATTAAAAATTTAAATAATAATAAAAAATAAAAACTTACATGGTCATGGATTGATATTTTCTGTAGATACTATAATGAATCTGCTTTTTCTCCACTCATTCTGTCCTCATCATTTAATGAGAATTGGATACACTCTGACATGGAAAATGAATCCTGACATAGCCTAACCCAACCAAAATATCAAAAATTCCTCAATAGATCCTCTGCCCATATCTCCATATCTCCAGCAACTCATCAGTCAAACCCATAAGCTACCTCTGGTTGGCGACAGATAATCTCGTCATTGGCCACCATCCAGAGTCATATGACCTTCTCTCCTGGAGGGGAATATAACATGACACTTGACATAAGTATGCCACCAGACCCTGAGCCAAGCTATTTCACCCGGGGCGCCCCAGATAGGTTGGGTGAAACCTCTCCTTTGCCCAAGGGACCCAGTTCCGATCGCCAAAAACCTCCAGAACTCAACACCATCATGCTCATGGCCACTCTGAATACATTTGGACTGAGCCTCACCCATATTGAATCCCCAGTTGCAGGACTTTGTCACTGGGAATTCCGGGTTCAGTGGGACTGGGAATAGAGATCCTCTGGCCATATGGCCCTCTCTCCAGCAAGTCAATAGTCATGCCAATAAACGACCTCTGGCCGAGTCCAGATAATCTCGTCTTTGGTCACCATCCAGATCGCATGTCTTTCTCTCCCGGAAGAGATCATAACATGACACTCACCAGAAGCAAGCTACCAGACTCCACTCAGAGTTGTTTGACTCCACATGCTCATGTCAAGCCTCACCCATGAGTGAACCTATTCCTGGACTGCGTGGCCACATTCACAGTCATGCAACGACTCATAGGACACACCCTACCCATACTCCAAGAATAGCACACCACATTTGATGGGGTTCAAAGAAGGAGGCGACCAATCTTAGAGGGAAATATTTCTTTTACATATATATATATATGTGTGTGTATATATATGCATATATATGTATATATATATATATATGCACAGAAGTCTAAACCTTTAACAATACATTATCTCTTATAGAAGGATTAATGGTCCCTGGGTGAAATACAACAATCTTGACACTCTTTCCTCTAAGGATACATTTCTGTAGAATTTTCAGCAGCTTTTTTATAACAAAAATACAAAATATATTATTTTGTTTCTGCTTTGGGGCAGGGGTTGGTGTTCAAGATGGATAGAAACATCTGAAATATGTTGTTGGGAAGGTACAATGATGGTGGGATTAGTGTTGGAATAGTAAATGTAATCAAATATTGTGAAATACTTTATAAAATAAAAATTAACAAGAAATAACCCTCAATAATGTGAAGTTATGAACGTGCCACTAACATCCTCAAGCATTTCTCTCTTTGGGAAAAGTTGGCAGTCAGGGGGATGTTGGAGCACATCAGGCAGTGCTCAGGCTATTCCTGATTTGGTGCTCAGAAGTGCTCAAGAATAAAATATGGTCAGATAATCTCATAAATGGACATGATCCAGAGACTCACTGTCCTTCTCTCTTGGAAGACAGCATAAAACAACACACGCGATAGCCATGCTGCTGGACTCCAAGCCAGGCTGTTTCATACAGGGTACACGGGAAGAGAGCAGGAGAAGCCCTTCCCCACCCCAAGGGGCCCAGACCTGGGCACTGAAATCCTGGACTGTGCAGCCACACATTATCACATACCTCACACCACTCATATTCCAAAAGTAGCACACCACATTAAATGCGGTTTAATTTAACAACATATTAGTCATCTCTCATAGAAGGCTTTAATGGCCCTTGGGTGAAATACAATAATTTTCACACACACTCCCCTAAGGAAAGTTTTTGGAGCGTTTTTAGTGATTTATTCCTAAAAGCAATAGAAAATAAATTTCTTTAGTTCTGCTTTGGGGCAGAGGTTGGGGTTCGAAATGGAAACATCTAAAATATGGTAGTGGGAAGGTCCATTGGTGGTGAAATTGGTGTTCAACTATAAAGTGTAATTGTCAAATATAAAGCAGTTGTCAAATATTGTCAACTGCTTTATAAAAGTAGTTTTCTTCGTTGTCTACGCACCAACATCCAATTATGATGAAGGAGAAATTGAGAAGTTCTACAGAAAGCTGAAAAGTACTATAAAGAAGACCACGCTTCTACAAGATCATTTTTGGTGATTTTAATGTCAAGATAAGAGCAATAAGATCAGACAAAGAACTCAACATCGGGACCCATGGCCTAGAATGGAAGGAACAGGGTGAGAGACTGTCTGAGTTCATCATGTTGACCAAGACTATCCATGGTAACTCATAGTTCCAGAAGGCCGAATCTAAATGTTGGACATGGGAGTCTCCCAGTGGATGGTTCCACAACAAAACTGACCACATCATAGTCAATTGATGGTTTTGCCTAAACGATGTCGCTATTGTCCCAAAATTCCATACAGGATCAAACCACCATCTCCTTCATGCAAAATTCTACTTCACAGAGTGGGGAGAAAGGGCTGCAAAGTTTAAGAAGAGAACTCCCCGAAAGACCACCAACTGGGAGCTCTTTGGCACTATTGCAGCAACATGGGAAGATGCCATCATAGAAAACGTTGACAGGGAATACGATTGACTGGTTCAGCAGCTCCATAATTGTGTGAGAAATGCCAAGAGAGAGATAGTCACAAAAAATGCCTGTTTTCGAAAACTCTTGAGCTTATTTGCAAACATTGCTTGGTGCTAGCCTCAGGCAACCGCAATCGAATGTCCGAGCTCGCAAAGCAGTGCCGAGAAGCGATAAAGGAAGAACTTGAAGAGAGATGAGCATCAGTCCTGGCAGATGCAGCAGAAGACGGGAAAAGCATTCACAACACCCTCCTTATCATGGCCAACTATAAGACCAAGATGACTGCCCTCCGACGTCCTGATGTTTCTATCAAATCTTCCAGAAGGGCAATGGAGAAGATTATCCATGACTTCTACTTGGATCTCTTCAATAGCCACATCCACCTGCCCACATACCAAATTTCGCAGATGGATATGTCGTTCCCAACATTCTCCCTTCTGATATCCAACATGCCATTTCAACAGTAAATAGGCAAACAGCACCTGGTCCAGACAAGGTCAGACCCAAACACCTGAAGAATTTGTCGTTTGGACTCATCAATACACTGGCTCTGCTCTCCACATGTTACATGTCTGAATGCAAGTTTCCCTCCCAGTGGAAAACCAGCAGGAATGTACTACTGTACAAGAAGTGAGACATCCAAGACATTGACAACTATCGCCCAATCTGCCTATTGTCTGTCATCTACAAGCAGTTAACTCGAGTCTTCCTGAATAGGATTGGCAGAACACCAGATGAAGGACAACCATACAAGCAAAATCTGGTTTCCAAAAACGATTCAGCACGATTGACCATAAGCACACGATAACCAAGCTCACTGAGGTATCTCGGGAGTTCAAGATGCCCCTTTGTCTAACGTTCATTGATTTAAAGAAGCCCTTTGATCCTGTTGAGATTGAAGCTGTCGTTGAAGTCCTAGCCAAACAGGGCGTACAAACTCAATACATCAGGATCCTCTGTGAGCTGCATTATGGATTCACTACAAGGATCTCACCATTCTACAAAGAAGTAATCATCGATGTCAAGAGAGGGGTTTGGCAGTGTGATACCATTTCACCGAAACTCTTCAGTGCCACCCTCGGTAACGTCATGCAATGAGTGCAATGGGAGTGAAGATAGACGGTCGGAAACTACACCACCTCCGCTTTCCTGATGACATTGTTCTAATAACACCAAATATTAGCAAGTGGCAAAAAGGCTGGCTGACTTTGACCGTGAGAGTGGAAAGGTTGGACTACAGCTGAATCTCACCAAGGCAATGTTTATGATAAACAGTCTTGTTCCTGACGTTCCATTCGCTCTCAATGGAACGAACATCTCTGAATGCCACAGTTATGTGCACCTAGGTCGAGAAGTTAACATTACGAATGACCTGGCACCTGGGTTGCACAGAAGGAAGAGAGTGGCTTGGAACACCTTTAAGAGCATCGAAGAAAGAGCTAAGAGGAAAAATAACCTCTGGCTCCGGGCACATCTCTTCGAATTCACTGTTCTACCTGCATTAATGTATGCCTCATAGACCTGGGCCCTGTGAAAACTGGATGAGAACGCTATTCATGTCTCCCAAAGCGGAGTTGGAAGAACTATGCTTGGAGTATCACGTTTCACTCAAATGAGAGAAAGAATAGGGGAAGTTCCGACCTCCATTGACAGTCAAGAATCAGGGATGCTGTCTCATTTGCAAAGGCGTCAAAAATCTGATGGACTGGACATGTAATGAGATTTGGAGATGACTGCTGGACTAAAGCCGTTACTGACTGGATTCCCAGGGCGTCAAAAGATCGCGTGGCTGGTCACCTACGAGATAGCCAGATTTCTTCAGCAAGACTCTGAACAATCAGTTTGAGGCTCTTCGTTCATGTTCCTAGGATAAACAGACTCTACTGGCCTACGTGACCAGTATGGATGGAGACATTATTGGCGCCTGCTCGAGCAAATCGATGAGTAACGGATGTCAAGTGATCAAGTGAGTTATAAAAATGAAATTTTAATTTAAATAAGCATTTTTTTTCTTTTTGGGTTACACCCAGCGATGCACAGAGGTTACTGCTGGCTCTTTACTCAGGAATTACTCCTGGCGGTGCTCAGGGGACCATATGGGATGCTGGGAATCGAACCTGGGTTGGCCGCTGCAAGGCAAACACCCTATCTGCTGTGCTATGCTCCAGCCCCACAAATACATTTTTAAAAGACTCAGATATGCACTAATTAGCCCTTACTGATCTAGTTTCTGATTCTTCTATTTGTCGTTCTCAATGTTTTGTTGGAATAAACAATAAATTGGGAAGGAAACTGGGGATATTGGTGGAGGGACAATCACACTGTTGGTCTTGGAACACTAAATACTTCAAACAAGTAAGTATTCTCTACGCAGGGCCTTTCTATAAGCTTATTTTATTTTGATTCGTTCCTGGGGAGGAGGAAGGAGCTCCACGGAGGTGCCTGGCAGGTTCCCCCTCTCTGGAAAACTGCCCAGGTGCGGGTCCAGAGGTTTGGGGCGCAGTTCAGTGTTCACCTTCAGTGTTGAGGGCCACCAGGGTTGGTGCTGCTGACGTTTCAGCCAGTGGGGCAGATGCGGGGAGGGGGGAACAAAGGGAGCCCACGTTCAAATTTGGGGTCTTTTACCAGCCTGGTAAGCGCCCGAGCCCTTTCAGTTGTTGCCCTGACCCGTGGCAGCGTTTTGAACCCATTTCAAATTCAAACAAAAATGAAGTTATCAGTGTTCATCTTAGGTGAGAAGAATGTATTTGCTACAGTTGAAATAGCATAAATTGAAGCTTCTCCACTTGAGTCAAGTGAAGATACAAGACACACTGTTTCCTTGAAATCGAGACATCACGATTAAAATATAGAAAGTTAAGATCAATGCACTAGAGTGGGGAAGCTGGCTGGGCTCTGAGCTCCAGAATCACAGCTAAGTTAAATCATAAAGTTAAAAATAACCTAACATAAATTCTCAGAAACTGATAACGTTTTAATATGATGCCACTCAATTCCCCTCCCCTGCTCCTCATTGAAGTCGTCAGAAACAAGAAATTGAAAAACACATCTCTGATCCGTTTATTGCTTTGTCCAAATGAGGCGGGGTGGGGTGGGGGAGGAATACACTGCTGCATAGAGTATGACAAAAAACTATTCCCCACCAAATTAATTAAAATAAATTTTTTAATAAATATTTTTTAAAAATATAATTGCTGGACAGGTGAGAAACGGGCGTTTCACCCTTGGTTATCAGTTCCAAATCTGGCACCTGATCCCCACAGCAAAAGTATTTCAGACACACACACCCCCAACCCTGACTCAAGGGTGGCTTTCCTAGAACATGGAGAGCAGGGCGAGTAGCTGTCAGAAGTATACTCCCCTGAAATTTCTCAAGGAAGATCCAAACCCAATCCCTGATGTCGCCAGTATAGATGCCTCTACAAACCGGGTTCAAACTGTGCTGGTCACCAGCCATCAAATCCGAGTTGCCCCCCAGGACTTAACCCACCACCTTCCAGCAGGACCCTCTGAGTCCTGGGTGAGGCTCCACCCTCCCCACGGTCGCTTCCGCCCTGGCCCGCTCTAGGCAAAAGCAGACCCCATCCTGCTGACCTGTCATCTGGGGATTCCTGGGATTCTTGGGATGCTCAAGATGCTCGGGATCCACAATGCAATTTTCTAGAACTCATCCTCACAGATCAGAGTCGAGGACTAACCCTTGGATGGTGAGAAAGGCAATGAGCAATCCCTGCCCCGGGGCCAGGAAATACCTATGGACATGCCTCCTATTGGTCCACATTTTGCCCCGCTCCTCTCTCACTGGCTGTGGCTAAGGCCTAGCGCCCTGTGGTCTGGTTTCTGGGGGCAGCCTCAAAGGCGCGTGCTCCAGCCACCAGCTTCTCTTCCGTATTGTTAGATGCTGACCGTTAGACTACAGACCCTGTGCTTCATCACCAAACCTAGTCCTCCAATGCCTGTTTATAAGCTTTTCTGCGTGTTTTACAAAACCCAGAACAAATACCCAGACCTTGGCTCTAATTCATTAGAAGGTCTCAGTGGACCTATGTATCAGAATTTTAGAAATTAAGATCAATCTAAGGATATTTGAAGTTTAAGTTTAGCTAATAAGATCTGTCAAAGTTTCCATAAGATTCACCTACCACATTTGTATTGGGGGGAGGGAGGGAGTTAGCACTTCCTAATTCTACAAACTTGCCTTGAATGTGGCCAACCCAGGACTTTGAACTTGGTATCTGGCACAGTGAGTTTTTATGTACCAATTACAAACGTGGCTCCCCCAAACCCAATATTGCGGCTCAAATAACAAAGAATCTCAGAGAACCCTGCCTTTCCTTACCATTTCTGGTTCACGGATGCAGGCTAACAAAATAAAAGGTGACTGACAGTTACCAGAATTTCACATTCAAACAAATACACACAGCACCTCCATCTTTGTTTTCTTTTATCTCGAAATCTTAATTTTTTATGTTCATAAATCACCATGGGATACAGTTACAGACTTACAAACTTTCATGATTGCGTTTTGATCTTAAAATCTTTTGAGACAAATAGAAAGTGGTTTGTAGGAAGCTCATAACCCTGGGCATGTTATATGGTAATACCCTCAATGTAATACTCAGGAATATTAAGGTATTTTACTGGAGTGACAGGGAAGTTATGTATTTATCAATATATAGTGTTATTTTGTTCAGTTTAAATTGTTTGTCTCTTGGTTACGTGAATATCTACAAGGTCTTATAAACCCGTTCCCTCTCCCCTGGCAATGAGGCAAGGCAGTAGAGAAGTCCAGTCTTGGGTCCAAAAGCAGCCCTCAGAAGCCTGTTGGTTGGATCTCCCTCTATAAATGCACTATCTGAGTACCTAGAGTAAACTCACTGCATGCATTAAAGGATGTGGTAATAATACTTTGGATTTTTCTTTTGTTTTGAGGTCTCACCTGGTAGTACTCAGGAAATACTCCTGGCGGGGCTCAGTGGATCATATGGGATGCTCAGGATTATGCTCAGATTAGGTGCATGTAAGGCAACCACTCTACCTGCTTCACTATCACTCCAACCACTATTATGGTAGGATTTTAAATGGAAACTTTAGTAACCCTCCATAAGACGATGATTTGTTTTTTTTTTTCTACAGAGAAGCCTGTCTCTGAGGGGCAATATGGTTTCCCTTCCACATTTACCATTAAAGTTACAGATTGTATTCAGTAAAATTGGCAATGTATTCACATTGGTGTGGTAAGAACTGGGGTCAAAATTTATAAATAATTTATTTTTATTGAATCAGGGTGAATTAGAACATTACAAAATTGTTCATGATTGTGTTTCAGCCATACAATAGTTCAACACCCATCCCTTCTACCAGTGTATTTTCCAAAACCAGGGTCCTCAGTTTCCCTCCCACTTCTTCAAGTCACCCCTGACCCCAGCCTGTCTCTATGGCAGGTACTTCTCTTCTATTTCTCTTTCTCTATCTCTTTCTCTTTCTCATTTTAGGCATTATGGCTTTCAATACAGATGCTGAGAGGTTATCTTGTGTATCCCTTTACGTGCTTTCAGCACTCAGCTCTTGTCCAGAGTGATCATTTACAACTAGTGTTGTCAAATGGATCCTCCTCTATCATAACTACTCCAATTACAACACCACTGACCAACCATTGACCAACCTTCTAGCTTGATATTTGTCAATTTAGATTAAATAAAATTAGAGAAAGACCGCTTTACCCAGGAGGCATCTGGTCCTATTTTCCCACCTGCAGGCCCCAAGGGAGTGTAGCTTTTCTTATTCTTTTTTCTGCCTGACCCCAAAGGGTCCTTCTAGATCTCAGAAAAAAACACTGTATTACACTTGTTAGAGGCTGTCTCTTGAAGACAGTGCCCTACTATCAATATGAGTGTGGCCCCATGGGGGAAAAATACATGTAGATGCTAGTGACAAAGGAATAAGAAAGAATGAAGAGAATGTACACAGAAGTTTCAGGTCAGTGATGTTTCTCTATGATTGTAATGATGGATAAATAATATGATTTTCTCAAAACATCTAGAAAGTATAGCATCGAGAGTGAATCCTGGTGCCAGATTGATAAGGGTAGGGTGTTTGTAAATTATGTGGTTGACCTGGGTTAGATTCTGAGTATCCAATGTGGTCCACCCGTGCAACACCAGGAGTAATTCCTAAATGCAGAGCCAGGAGTAACCCCTGAGCATTGCCAGGTATCACCTCAAAAGTTAATAATAATAATAATATTCATCATACCAACTTTAGAAATGTCTTTGATGATTGTTAAATGAAGCAAGTCAGAAGAAGGATAGACACAAGACGATACCACTTCTATGTGGCATTTAGAATAACTAGATGAGGAAATGCAATGTTTTAAATAGGAGGATGCTCTATTCAATCTTAGCCCCAGGGTATAGGGAAGAGAAGGAAAAAAGAGTGGAGGGAAGGGAAAGAAAAGTCAGAGGAGAAGGAATGGGGGTCAGGTTCGGGGATTCAGGTTTTATTAAGGAAAGATAGAGTCAAATATCCAAACCACAGTATCAAGAACAATGAAGTCAAGAGAGCAAAATTATAACAGCCAAACGGAGAAAGCTGCTTGTCAAGAGGGCAGGGCTGGAGATGTGAAGGTGATATGGGTAGGAACCTGAGACCATTGGTGGCGGAAATTTGGCACTGGTGGTGGGATTGGTGTTGTAATGTTGTATGTCTAAAATTCAACTATGAATAACTTTGGAAATCATGGTACTTTAGTTTTTTTACATGTCCTGATTGGAAAACAAATTGTAAAAAGAAAAGGAAAAGAATGTCTTTGATAATTATATTTCACAGAAAAGAAAGTCAAAGCAGACGGAGCACATCAAACTTAAACACTTCTGCACTGCCAAAGAATGGCGGCCAAAATTAGAACACTCCCTCAATGAACAGGAGAAAATATCTGCACAGTATTCTTGTGACAAAAACACAAATTTCCAAGATGTGTAAACGTTGGCAAAACTTAGAAACAAAATAATATACTCAGAACTTACACCTTGCTCTGTGCTCAGAGATCACTCCTGGTGACCTTCGGGGGCCATAAGTGGTGCAGGGGATCAAACCCAGGCCAGCCTCGGTAGTGTTCAAAGCAAGCTCCCTTCCCACTGTGTAAGTAATCCAGCCCCTGTCCACCTAATTTTAATTGATGCTTTCAGGACCTCTGAGCCTCTCTGGTGTGATCCCTGAGCAGAGCCAAGTATGCTCCCCAAAAACAAACAAACAAAAAATACACAAAACAACATCAAAAACATATCTTCTCCCTTTTACCGTTAATTTTTCCTGAGTCTCCTGTTTCCTTTGATGTTATCTCAGATATCTCTCAGTCTACCTATTGTCATGTGTATTCAAACAGCTTTGCTTAGCTTAGGGAAGTCAAAACTCACTCAACTCTTACCCCTTAGCCTGCCAGGAGAGATCTCTGAGCATTGCCAATGGCACAGAAAATAAAATGAAACAGAACAAAAAAAAACAAAATATAAAAAAAATTTAAAAAACATATAATCTACACAATGGAATACTAGGCACCTCTTAGGAAAGATGAAGTCATGAAATTAGCTTTTAAGTGGATAGTCATGGAGAGCATCATGCTAAGTGAAATGAGTCAGAGAGAGAGGGACAGACATAGAATGACTGCACTCATTCGTGGAATATAAAATAACACAGTGTGAGACTGAAAACCAAGGACAGTAAAGACAAGGGCCAGAAAGATCGTTCCATTGTTGGAAATCTGCCTCCTGAACTGGGGGAGAAGGCAGCTGGAATGGAGAAGGGATCACTAAGTGAATGAGCATTGGAGGGATCATTCGGGATGGAAGATATGTGCTGAAAGTAGATAAAGGACCAAGTGTGATAGCCTCTCAGTGTCTATATTGCAAAAGTAGAGAGAGAGTATGATGGAAATTATCTGCCATAGAGCAGGGGTAGGGGTGGGATGCGGTGAGGGGGTGGATAGTGTTGACAGTGGTATTGGAAAATGTGCACTGTTGGAGGGATGGGTGTTCGATCATTGTATGACTGAAACTCAAACATGAAAGCTTTGTAACTGGAGTTCATGGTGGTTCCAAATAAGAATAATAATCATAAAATAAATAAATAAAAACCAATACACCTTCACCTTTTCACCTCTGCTCTTTCCCTGTTTCAAGCCTGATTGGAGTCAGTCCCTTCCTCCAAGCTTACATGACGTCACTGAGGAGCAGCTCATTAGAGGTTCTGCCCTACTCAGTGTAGCGTTTTGCCACTAATCAAGAACGATATGGATTAATGTACCAAGTCGGGGTGCTGGGATTTTTCCCTCTCGAATCTCATTTTCCTTGAGCAAAGTTCAGCCCATTTTCAGTTAGTTTTGTTTTTAGTTGGGGAGTCACACCCAGTGATGCTGAGGACTCACTCCTGGCTCTGCACTCAGAAATTCCTCCTGGCACTTCTTGGGATGTCGAAGACCAAACCCAGGTCAGTCATATGCCAGGCAAGCGCCTTACTCACTGCACTATCTCTCTAGCCCCTGAAAGGCTGTTTTTTTGTGTGGAATGAACTGGAATAAAGAAGCCATTCAGACGGACACAGCAACTAACATCCCTCCTCTGCTGGAAGGTCGCTCTCCGAAAATGCTTACTTCATGCACTCATTCCCTCTGAGTCTTTGTTCAAATTTCAGCTTTTGTTTATTTATTTACTTATTTATATTTAGTTTTGTGGGGATCAAAAACCAGCGGTTCTCAGAGCTTATTATCGGTTCTGTGCTTACTCCTGGCAGTGCTCAGGGGACCTCATGGGGTGCAAGGATTCAAACCCAGGTCAGCTGCCAAATGCCCTACCCACAGTACTATTGCTCCCATAGCATCCCCCAAATCTCACCTTTGAAACATGACACTAACAATTTCCTATTTAAAATAAACATTCTGTTACTAGATCACAAACCTTTTGACAGTGCATTTAATTTCTAAATGCTACATAACATAGCTTTTTCACTGAAAATGTGAACATAAAGGTCTTATTAATCTCTTTTGCACACAAATGTGTGGCAAAAATTTTTTGGAAAGACCACACTCAATAATGACCAGGGTTCAGTACTGGCTTTGCACTCAGAAATTACTACTGGCGATGCGTGTGGGACCATTTGGGATGCCAGGAATGGAATCTGAGTCGACCTCATGCAGAGCAAGTGCCCTACCCACTGTATTATATCTCTCCAGTCCCTACATGGTAAATTAATAACAATGACAGATCATCAATAATATTTAACCCATGGATTATCAATAACTTCTGAAAGTTGCACATTAAAAATGTTCACCAATATTTTGTCAAATGGTTAAGTATCTCCAGATCCAAATGTTTAAAAGGGCAGGAGTGATATTACAGCTGGGAGGGCACTTGCCTTGCATGTGACCAACCTTGGTTCAAACACCAGCATCCTATATGGTCCTCCAAGCCTGCCAGGAGTGATCCATGAGTTCAGAGTCAGGAGTAAACCCTGAGCACAACCAGGTGTTGCCCAACATTAACATAAGACAAAAAAACAAGTCAACAAATAAAAAACTATTTAAAGAATGGATAAACAGGAAAGAGTCTGCTACAACCCTAAGAAGTTACAGTATTAGACATGAAATTTGCCACAAAATAAAATACAGATAGGGCTGATAGAAAATGTTGTAAGAAGTATGAAGCCAGCTATTATATCAAGCTTTATTCTACAAGCATTTCACTGCTTCATTCACTATAAATTTGAATCATTTGTTCATTGCACAAAGTTCCCAATGATAGAAGGCAGACATTCAATTGTTTTCATTTTCAAAGCATGTTTCTTTTGATCCCTAGTATGATCTGGCCATGGGAGAATGAGCGACAGTACACGAGTAGGGTGTTCACACCTTGCAGGCGGCCAATGCAGGATTGAAGCACAGTATCCCGTTTGGTCACCTAAGCACTGCCATTCCTGAGTGCAGAGCCAGAAGAAACCCCTGAGAATCGTCAGCTGTGACCCCAAAATAGCCAAAAATATAAATTAAAAATTAAATTCATATATATAGTCCAGTGATCCCATTAAAATTCAGGATGATAGTTTTTTATCGTTATGGGCTGGAGCGATAGCACAGCGGGTAGGGCGTTCGCCTTACACGCGGCCAACATGGCCGACCCGAGTTTGATTCCTCCGTCCCTCTCGGAGAGCCCGGCAAGCTACCGAGAGTATTCGATATGCCAGACACAGTAACAACAAAGTCTCCAATGGAGACGTTACTGGGCCCGCTCGAGCAAATCGACGATCAACGGGAGGGCCTTTACTTTACTTTACTTTACTTTATGAATGATCATTTCTGCATACTGAAAGTAGACGATAGGCCAAACATGATGGTCACTTACTACATATATTGCAAATGATAACAGCCAAAAAGAGAGAGCAAGTAAAAGGGCCTGTGCTTGTCACAGAGGCAGGGGCCAGGGGGATAGGGTGCGGGTGACAGGAGAGGTAATGAGAACATTGGTGGTGGAAAATGGGCACTGGTGGAGGGATGGGTACTCGATCATTATATGAGTGAAACTCAAACATGAAACCTTTGTACATCTGTAATTGTATCTCAAGGTGATTCATTAATTTTTTTTTGAATTTTTAAAAAAGAATTATCAGGGGCTGGAGCGATAGCACAGCGGGTAGGGCATTTGCCTTGCACGCGGCTGACCAGGGTTCAATTCCCAGCATCCCATCTGGTCCCCCAAGCACCACCAGGAGTAATTCCTGAGTCCATGATCCAGGAGTAACCCCTATGCATCACCGGGTATAACTAAAAAAATAAAAAGCAAAAAAAAATCATTTATAATTCTTCTTTTCCTAAGTCAATTCAGACTTGGTTGTTCCACAATAAACCCCAAATTGAGAGTAGTCTTAGAGAAAAGCAATTACTCTCCAAAAGTTGTCAGGGCTATTTGATCAGCTATGGGAACTTTTGATTTCTCTGCGAGAGGCCAATTATCCCCAAGTTTGATATCTGCTGTGCTCCTGCAGAACTCGGCAGACTCAGGCTGATGAAATGGGAAAGTTTCTGAAGTTAACACCTGAGGGAACTTTGATTAAAAACTTTTCTAAATTGATCCATTTGCAACCCAGGCAGTAATTTGTAGTCCATGGGCACATCAGAGAGTTCCCTGAGCTCAAAGTATCGGGGTCTCTAGCGACCAAGTCACCGGTGTGTTTTGATAGCCCTGAATTAATACACAGGCATTCACCCGCAGCCTGGCTGAAGGTCCCATCAATTTCACCAAGCTCAGACTCAGTAAATATCTCCTGTTTCTGCTCCTGCTTGAAGAAAGAGACAGGGATTTTTCTTCAGAAAAATTTCCTTTCCCTGGAGCTGGAGAGATAGAGCGGGGGGTGGGGGGAGTTTGTCTTGCACACAGCTGACCCTGGTTCCAACATCCGTGACTTTCCATAGGGTCCCCAAAGCACTGCCAGGAGTATTTCCTGAATGCAGAGTCAGAAGTAACCTGAGCATCACCAAATGTGCGAGTTCACAAGGCAAAACGCTGGGGCTACTACTGTGATGCATGTGTGTGTTCTGTGGCCCAGAGCTAGCTCCCCACCTCAACACCTCCCCAGGGCTCCCCAACAGAGAGACAGAGAGATGGGGAGATGAAGGACCACATTCTGATGGTGAAAAAGGCCCCTTTGGTGCATCGTGGCTAGCATGTTTATAGAATATCTGAAGGGAGATTGAAGTAAGGACATAGGTGTGATTGGTCGTTTATATAGATAAACATTTGGCAGAGGAAATTCTCTTGGGGAGATCAAATTAAGAAGACACTGTCTCCCAGGGACATCTACATTGCTTTTATCTTTCCCTCTGGTTGAATAAGTTAACAGTACCTGGGTTGTTTGGATAAACACAGTAAGAGACACAGATCTCAACACTTAGCTCTCTGGGCTCTGAGAGCAAGCAAGGCTTTTAACGTAAATCCCAGACTAAATCCTCGGGAAATTTCAGCTTGTCCTTCCCCATGGGAATCCTGTCTCTTAGGGTGTAACAGTTTTCATCAAGACCATGACGCCTTGCACATGTCGACTGGGGTTCAATCCCAGGTACCCCATAGTGCCGACCCTCCAGGCGCGCCTGGAGTGATCCACACTGCCAGGTGTGCAAAAACAAAACCAAGTGCAAACAGGAGGAAGAAATGGGGCTAGGCAGCCTGTCCCTGGCAACCTGCTGTTCCGGAACTCCTGCATGGTCACCCGCAGTTCTCCTAAGTGGACATGGTCAGGGCCCAGTGAGCGGCGTTCAGCTGATCTTAGGGGGCACAGTGGAAGTGTAGCACCTCTGCACCCCATACAAAGGGGTCTATGACTGCAAGCCAAGAGTACTAACCACTCTGCTCCTGTTGCAGCAGTCCGAACTGCTTGCTTGGTTCTTAATGACCCTATATCTAACACTGAAGCAAAGAAATGGGCAGGAAGTCTTAAGAATGGGAAGTCGGGCCGCGGTAGTTCCAGAGAAATGCCACAAGATGGCACTGTGGGAGTTTCCGTTCCTCAACAGGCCCATTTCTCTTAAGAGTTTTCCACCCTTGGGTTTGCTTCAGAGATAAGCATGGGATAATTTAGGATCAAGCAAGCCGCTTCCACAGGTGCTGCTGTACAAGAATTGCGTGAGTGCTTTCTTTCACTAGAGTAACCTGGGTTCGATTCCAGCCTTCAGATCTTGTGGGGTACATAACTGAATCTTCTCAGGGGTCGAGTGGGTTTCTCCCACTTTGTCTCTGGACCAGGAGGGGTGCAGAGGACTGAACCTGACGTGACAAAGAACCTGACAAGACAAAATTATTTATTTTTTTCTCTTCTCTATGAGCTAGAAACCTTCTGAAGCCACTTTGCTATGTCTGTGACCAAGCTATTGAGAAATAGTTCCTGCTATGGGCAACCCACACCCCATCAGCCCACATTCTGAGGGTGCCTAAACCTCTACGACAAGGAAGAGGCAGCATGGATACAGCGTGATATAGCTCAGAGACGCCCACGTTGGGATGAGGGAATCCTCCAATAAGGGATTGAGGCTGTTTTGGTTTTATTTGGTTTGTTCATGGTTTGGGGGCCACAAATCCAGCCACACGCAGAGGTTCTCCTGACGCTGCATTCAGGAATCATCACTCTTGCATGATGGTGGGGCTGTATGGAGAGTCAGAGAAAGAGCCAGAGGCCTGTGCCTGCAAGCCAAGAGCATTAACTGTCCTGCTCCCGCTGCAGCGACCCAAGCAGCTTGCTTGATCCTTAATGAGCTTATACCAAACATTGAAGCAAAGAAATGGGCTGTAAATCTTAAGCGTGGGAAAAGTCGGGCAGCGGTAGTTCCGCCGAAATGACACGAGATGGCGCTGTGGACGTTTCTGTTCCTCACCATGCTCCTTTCTCTAAGAATTTTCCACCCTTGGGTTTGCTTCAGGGTTCAGTATGGGGTAATTAAGGATCAAGCAATCAGCTTCCACGGTTGCTTGTCTTTCACTTGAGTAATCTGGGTTTGATCCCAGTCTTCAGATATTTGTGGGGTGGATAGCTGAAACTCCTCAGGGATCGAGTGGGTTTCCCTAGCTTTGTCTCTAAACCTCGAGGGGTGCAGCAAATTGAACTGAGCCTTTAATGAGCAAGGCAAGGTTATTGTCTTACATTTATTGTTCTTTTCTCTCTGTACCAAAAAAGTTCTGAACGCACCTTCTGATGCCTGTGACCATGACCTTTGAGGGTTTCCTGTTATGGGCAAGCCACACCCCATCATTCCACATTATGAGGGTACTCTAATCGTTTTGTACACCGACGTGGGGAATGGAAGAATATACAGTTCTGACACCCTCAAGTCGGGGTGAGGGAATTCACCATCAAGGAACTGAAGCTCTGTGTTGTACTTTTTTTCTTGTTTATTCCTTTATGGTTGTGGCCACACCCAGATATGCTCAGGGCCTTCTCCTGGCTCTGCACTCAGTAATCACTATGGACATGATTGAAGAACCGTCTGAGAAGCCTATGAATATACCTGGGTCCTATGAATGCAAGGCAAAAGCCCTATCTGCTTTGCTCCCGTTGCAGTGGCCCAAGCTGCGTGCTGGATCCTTAATGACCCCATTTAAGCAAATAGAAGGACTCAAAATCTTAAACGTGGGAAAATTTGGACCATGCAATTTATGCTGAAATGCCACAATATGGGGTTCTGGGCGTTTCCGTCCCTCTCCATGACCGTTTCTCTAAGAATTTTCCACCCTTAAGTTTGTTTCTGTGTTAAGTATAGGGTAATTAAAGATCAAGCACAGAACTTCAAAAGGGCGTGGTAGGAGAGCCTTGAGGTTGCTAGTCTTTCACACAGGTAACCAGCATTCGATTCCCACCTTCAGATCTTGTGGGGTAAATAGCTGAATCACCTTGGGGGTCAAGTACGCTGCTCCCTCTTTGCCTCTGGACCACGACGGGTGCAGAGGATTGACGGATTGACCCTGACGTGGACACAGCAAGGCAAAGCTGCAAGGCTGGAGACATAGCACAGCGGGTAGGGCATTTGCCTTGCATGCGGCCGATATGGCCAACCCGAGTTTGATTCCTCCACCCCTCTCGGCAAGCTACCAAGAGTATCTTGCCTAAAAGGCAAAGTCTGCCAAGCTACCCATGACATATTCGATATGCCAAACACAGTAACAAGTCTCACAATGTTACTGGGCCTGCTCGAGCAAATCGATGACAAATGGGAGGAAAGTGACAGTGACAGTCTGAGCTGAAAAACATCAGAAGCCACTTTGTTATGTCTGTGACCAGACCATTTAGAAGTATTTTCTGCTATGGGTAACCCACACCTCATCACCCCCGTTCTGAGGGTACCCAACCCTCTTCTAGGAGGAAGAGGCAACATGGATGCAGCAAGATACAGCTCAGAAACACCCACATTGTGGTGAGCTGATCCTTCAATAAGGGACTGAGGCTGTTTTGGTTTTATTTGGTTTGTTCATGGTTTGGGAGCCACAAATCCAGTAACGTGCAGAGGTTCTCCTGGCTCTGCACTCAGGAAGCACTCGGGCATGATCGTGGGGCTGTATAGAGAGCCAAAGGATGCAAGTGCTTTCTTTCACTCCGGTAACCTGGGTTCGATTCCAGCATTCAGATATTGTGGGGTACATAACTGGCCGAGACCTCCAAGCCTACTCGGATTGGAGTCAAGCATCTTCCACCCAGATCCTCCAAATTCCAGTAGGCGGGGGTCACACCCACAACCTGGCCCCCTGGTGCCGTGTAATCCCATCAGCGGCCAAGACTCAGAGACTATAAAATCCAGATCCCGGACGAGAACAGTGCAGTCTTCTGCCCCCGCGCCTGGGTGTTCCTTCCCGGGACCCCTTGGAGGGGAGCGGGTTGAGCTTTCCTCCCCGCCCCAACCAGGGCTCCGGCAGCCGAAGACCTCCAGGACCAGCCACCACCATGCTGAGACCACTCTCCGCACACATGAAGGTACTGGCAGAGGGACAAAGCCACACGGGTTTCGGGGCCGAGACCTCCAAGCCTACTCGGATTGGAGTCAAGCATCTTCCACCCAGATCCTCCAAATTCCAGTAGGTGGGGGTCACACCCACCACCTGGCCCCCTGGCGCCGTGTAATCCCATCAGCGGCCAAGATTCAGAGACTATAAAATCCAGATCCCGGAACCGCGCGGCCGCATTCGCGACCACGCGACATCTTATCAGAACTTTTTTTTATGACATCTCATTGTCTCATTCCTACTTTGGACAAACATGCAGCCTATCGAATGTAGCCTGCCCACAGGGCAGAGTCTGACAAGCTCCCCGTGGCATACCAAATATGCCAAATACCAGTAACAATGATGGATCTCATTCTCCTAAAGAGCCTTGAATATAATCTCAGGGCTAGGATGAAAGAGACGTTACTGGGGCCTGCTCGAGGCAATCGACGAATAACAGGATGATGAAATAACTGGATTCACTATAAACAGTGCTCCTCTCCCACAGGCCAGGAGCTTCTCTCCTGGGGTGGTTTGTGTTCATGAACTGAGCAGAACAGTCTGCGAGTAGCTTTTCCCAGGGGAGCGCTTGTTTGCAGTGTGGGCGCTCACTTCCTACTGGTAACCCACAGAAGACATCCCACCTGTCTTGGCATCCTCATGGGGCTGAGGGCATAACTGCTCACTCAAAATTTTGTCACAGTCTGCATGACCAGAAGAATTCCACCTGGGCTGTTGCTACCCGAGGAACAGCACAGAAGGATTCCAATTACTGTGCTGTGCCTGATAGTCTTCTTGTCAAAAAAATTCTACACCTGCAGGATGGTTTCTAACATTTGCCCGATTCGGTTGCAATTCTGACACGTGGATCGAATTTCCAGGCAATGAACTGACATTTTAGCAAGATGGACAAGCAAAATAGACTGACAGCAGGTCACATAGCTGTGTAATTTTTTTTCCAACTCAAAGAACAGACACAGTAAGTGAAAATATCTCCCTCTGCAGAAAATTGAAGCACCAGTTTAGAGTGAAAATAAAAGGGGCCCAAGACTGGGTTTGGTACTAGCTTAGTGTGGAGCTTAGTGGGATAGCTTAGTGGGATATACGTGCGAAGACAATGATGCATCTCCACACAGCCGAGACAGACCTTTGAAAACATCTCACCTGAAGCAGATTCCTCTCAAGGATCAATGCGTTTTCTGTTATCTTGTTATATTTACTTAGGTGGGGAGAGGGTCACACCAGCATTGCTCAGGGATTCCTGCTGCTGGGACTCTCGAGGCTGAGAGAGGTAACCACAAAAAACCGCCTTTCTTTGAACACTCTTGAACTTATTCGCCACCATGGCTTGCACATGCCTCAGGCAACCGCAACAAACGTCCGAGCTCACAAAACAATGCAGAGAAGCCATCAAGGATGACCTCAAAGACAGGAGAACAGCGATGCTGGTAGATGCGGCAGAAGCCAGGAAAAGCATTCATAATGCCCGCCTATCCTTCACCAACTAAAAGACAAAGATGACTGCCCTTCGACATCCTGATGGATCTATCACATCTTCCAGAAGAACAATGGAGAAGATTATTCATGACTTCTACGCATATCACTTTAATACCCACGTCCACTTGCCCACATACCACATTCCGCAAGATGGATATATCACTCCCAATGTTCTCCCTTCTGAAATTCAACACACCATCTCGTCGGTAAAGAAACAAAGAGCACCTGGCCCAACAAGATCAGACCTGAACAACTGAAGAATTTACCATAAGTACTCATCAATACACTGGCTCGGCTCTTCACATGCTACCTACTGAAAACAAGGTTCCATTCCAATGGAAAACCAGCAAGACTACTACTATACAAGAAGGGAGACATTCACGACATTGGCAACTATCGCCCAATCTGCTTATTGTCTGTCATCTACAAACTGTTCACTCGAGTCATCCTGAATAGGATTAGCAGAACACTAGATGAAGAACAACCATATGAACAAGCCGGGTTCCGAAAAGGATTCAGTACCATCTACCATATCCACACGATTACTAAGCTCATTGATGTTTCTCAGGAGTTCAAGATGCTGCTCTATCTAACGTTCATTGATTTAAAGAAGGCCTTTGATTCTGTTGAGACAGAAGGGGTCATAGAAGCCCAAGCCAATCAGGGTGTACAAACTCAATACATCAGAATCCTCCATGAGCTCTATTACGGATTCACTACCAGGATCTCACCATTCTAGAAAGAAGTAATCATCCATGTCAAGAGAGGGGTTCGGCAGGGTGATACTATTGCACCAAAACTCTTCAGTGCCACCCTCGAGAACATCATGCGACAACTGGAATGGGAAGGAATGGGAGTGAAGATAGATGGTCGGCAACTACACCATCTCCACTTTGCTGATGACATCATTCTAATAACACCAAACATCAGCCAAGCAACACAAATGCTGACCTACTTCGACTGTAAGTGTGGAAAGGTGGGACTACAGCTGAATCTTACGAAGACAATGTTTATGAGAAACAGCCTCATTCCTGATGCTCCATTCGCTTTCAATGGAACCACCATCTCCGAATGCAACAGTTATATATACCTAGTTCGAGAAATCAACATGATGAATGACCTGGCACCTGAGTTGCGCAGGAGGAAGAGAGCGGCTTGGAATGCCTTCAAGAGTGTTGAAGAAATAACTAAGAGGACAAAGAACCTCCAGCTACGAGCACATCTCTTCAATTCCACTGTTCTTCCTGCATTAACATATCACTCAGAGACCTGGGCCCTACAAAAACAGGATGAGAACGCTACTCGGGTCTCTCAGAGAGAAATCAAAAGAGCTATGCTCGGAATATGACACATCACTCAAATGAGAGATAGAATCCGGAGTTCTGATCTCCGTCAACGGTCAAGAATCAGGGACGCTGTCTCATCTGCCAAGGAATCAAAAATCAGATGGGCTGGACACGTAATGAGGTTTACAGACAACCACTGGCCTAGAGCCATTACTGACTGGATTCTACGGGATGTCAAAAGATCGGGTGGACGCCCACCGACAAGATGGTCAGACTTCTTCGTCAAGACCCTGAATGATCGGTTTGAGGCTCTGCATGTTCCTAGAATGAACAGATGCCATTGGCCTACAGTAGCACGCAACAGGCATGCCTGGAGACGTTACTGGCACCCACCCGAATAAATTGATGAATAAAGGGGAAACAAGTGATCAAGTGATGTATTTTTTAGGTTTTAGAATTACTGCTTTTATGCAACAACATGGTTGGAACTGGAAGATACCGTCTTGAGTGAAGTTACCCAGAAAAAGAAACAAAAACAGGATGATGTTCACTCATCTGTGGAATACCGAACACTGGATGTGGAAATGTACTGTAAAGGGGCTGCTTTAATCATCCCTGCTTTCAGTGTTTAGAGAGAAGACGGACAAAGAAGGAAAGAAATTTGGAGCGGAAGAGAACCAGAAGTTTACGAGGATCAGAGATTCATTTATACCAGTAACATGAGTGAGGGGCGTAGCCATTTACCCAAAACACAGATGCAACAAAACTGCAAACAAGAGATCTAATCTGTAACCACTAAAACCTTGTCATGTACTTGTCCAGATGACAGGCGGGGGTAGAGTGGGGACTGGGGTGGGGAGGCAATACGGAAACACGGGTGGAGGGAAGCTGATGCAGGCACTGGTTTTCAATTATTGTACGCCTAAAGACATCAATAACTTTGAAAATCCTGGCACTTTAATGAAAACTTTAAAAAACAATACAATAAAATACATTTCCAGATTTCAGCACCCACTGAGGTTAAAGACCATCTAGTCCCAGCATTAGGCTGCAATATTTTTCCTGTGATGCTGAGACCATAGATGTGGTTGTGAGGATGGAGCCGGACCCCACTTTTAAAGTTGCATGCTCGGTCCACTGAGCACTGGAATGGCATAATAGCTTCAACAGGAGAATCTTACATCACACTTGTATGCAATACCCCTGTTCTCTAAAGAAATTGCTGTAATGCCACATCCTGAACCTGTGATTTGAATTCTGAAATCAAACAAAATGCACAATGAGAATTAGTCCAATGTTGAATGGAATGCAGTTGAATGACCAAGCAGGTGGAGAACATCTCCATAGTTTTCACAGTCCAAGCAAGGCTACAGAAAGGGAGAATCCATGGGAAGTGTTGCTGGGAGGAGCTCGGCAATCCCCAAAAAAGCCTTATGGATTTTGTTTTTAATCAGACCCAGTGATACTTAGGATACCATAGGGAATGCTGGACATCGAAGGTAGGCGGTATCTGTAAGGCGAGCACCCTCCATGATGCACTGCTGTTCTGGTTCGAATTAGCTTCACGATGAGCTCAGAGTCACAATTATACACAAAATAAAACAATTTTTGGTGTGTACAAGCGTACAGCAAGTAGGCATTTGCCTTGCATGAGGCTGACAGGGGTTGATCCTTGAACACTGTCAAAAGCAACTTACGAGAACCACCAGGAATAACTGCTGAGCATCCCCAGGCCCCAAAACAAAAGAAAACTAAATTTCTTCCCATATTCAAAAAAACATGGCAATGATCCAAAGGCAAAGATATGCATGGTGTCAGATTGACTGAGCGAAGTCCAGAAAGGGCACCCGACCCTTTAGACGTACAGTCAAGCTAGTTATACAGCCAGGAACACAAGGACTACTTGACATACCTGACAGATAAGGAAGAATGACAACAAAGTCAAGAAAGCAAAGCACAGGATCTATCCGAAATGAACAGCTCCGGGGAGAAGACAGCCCTACCCCATTCCACAACTCCACATCACATGTTCTAGGAATGAAAAGGGGATACTCAATGTACAATGAGCAAATCAAAGATGTTGTGGATTGGAGGACTCCTGGGTTGGCCACGTGCAAGGCAAGCATCCTACTTGCCCTACTATTGCTCTGGCCATTTCTAAATAAATGGGAGAAAACGGGGAAAATGGGAGAGCAATTACAAAGCTTTCAGGTTTAATTCTCGGTCATACAATGAAACACCCATCCCTTCACCGTGCCCATTTCCCACCACTAAAACCCCAAGTATACCACCATTCCACAGTCTCCCCCTACCTGTGGGGCAGATAATTTCCACATTCTTCTCTCTACTTTGATTACATTCAATATTTTGACACGAGACCCACCATTATTATTTGAGATTTTACCCCAGCATTCAGATCTGGCGAAAACGCAACAGTAGACAATTCTTTTTCGATTGCTGGTTAAAAATAACATATGATTTTGGAATTCTGAAATTTTAACAACTAAATCTGGAGGGATTTCTGCCAAAACCTGCTGGGTTCTGAGATTTGTTCCTGAGTCTCTGGGACTATGGTCATTAAACAGCTTTACCACGAGCCAGAGAGGCGGTTCGTGGCAATTACATAGGCTTATGTTGGGGAGGGGAGGAATTGGCCGGATCCACCCCATCCTGAGAGGCCCATGTATCTTACTGAGTGTGGGCCTAAACCTGACTTTCCAAAGGCCTTTGGAGGATGGAGGCCACCGAGCCACAAAGTGGGAGCAGTTGGGGGGACAGCACCAATTCCCTCTGGGGTGGACCGGGGACAGTAACCTACTGCAGGGTCCTGATGCATTTCTGCTAAAAGGCGCTGGGTTTCGAGATTTTTCTCTGAATCTCTGGGATCATAGACATTAGGCACCTTGATCACGAGCCACAGAGGTCAATCATAGGTGCCAGACCACTCAGGGTTTCGTTGGGGTTGGGAGAAAAGGGCCGGCTCCACCACCATCCAGTTAGGCCCTGCATGTCTCCTCACAGCAGTCCCAAACCTAACCATCCAGAAGCCATAAGAGATGGCAGCCACTGAGCCGCCAGGCATGAATCCTATTGCCACCTGTAATACCCAGCTATGGTAACCTACTGTGGGGACCAGACACATTTCTGCTGTAAGCCGCTGGGTTCCGAGATTTGTTACTGAGACTGTGGGATCATGGCTGAGTGATCAAGAGCCAGAGAGTCCGTACATGGGCAGTGACTCGGGGTCTCATTGAGGTGGGGAGGAAAGGGCAGAGTCCACCCCAATCCCATGAGGCCCTGCATGTCTTGTCACTGCAGGCCCAAACCTGTCTGTCCAATGGCCTCTGCAAGATGGTGGTCACCGATCCACCAAGTGGGATCAGGCGGAGATACACACCCTTTCCCCCTTGTGGTGGTCTGTCACTGATAGCTCATTGCGGGAACCGGGAGCATCTCTGCAATAAGCTTCTGGGTTCCGAGATTTGTCTCTGACTCTCTGGGATCATAGCCTTTAAGCAGTTTGATCAGGAACCAGAGAGACCTTGTCCCAATTATATAGCTGAGCCGGAAATGGTTTGTTGGTGTGTCACGCACATACCTAACTTTTGGCGGTTTACTTTCTTGGAAGATTTTGCCCAAAGTTTTTGGAGTCTGGTCAAAGGCATCGCATCAATTTCGGAGTATCTGGAAGTCTGATGGTGCCATCAGGCAGCTGATGCACTCGCCTTACAGGCACAGATTGACCTGCTGGTGGTACCATACTCGCAGAAAGTAGAAATTCTATATATGGAAAAAAGCACCAATAGTGGGTTTGGACTCACTATAAAGCGAGTAGGATGCTTGCCTCGCTGATAAAGGTAAAGGTAAAGGCCCTCCCATTGTTCGTCGATTTGCTTGAGCGTGCCTTGCTGATCCAGGTCAAACGTCCCCATCCCATAGGAACCCAGAAACACCATAGAATAATTCCTGAGCTGCAGAACCCGAAGTAACCTTGAGCATCAAAGAATCCCTTCCAACTACCCTGAATAAAAAAGCTATTAAAATTAATCCAAAGAGGGGCTGAAGTGATAGCAGAGCGGGTGGGGTGTTTGACTTGCACATGACCTTCCCGGGTTTGAATCCTAGCAACAATATGGTCCCCTGAGCTTTACCAGTAGTCATTCCTGAGTGCATATGCCAGGAGTAACTCCATGTGCAATGCTGGGTGTGACTCAAAAAGCAAAAAACAAAAAATAATCCAAAGAGTAAATTTTCAGAGGCAAATACCTCTCACTTGTCCAAACCCCAGCACAGAAGTCAATGAAAATGACCAACAGCAAAAGTGTCCCTTTCACTTGTGGGGTGCCCGTGAACATATATGGAGTTTCAATAAGTGTTATGTCTAGTCCAAAGGCTGCAAACAGGGTCCTACAGAGTCTCGAGTAGGGAGGAATGAGATGGTCAAGACCCCCACTCTCTTCAGGCTCCTCACACCAAGGCCTGAAATCCATGTGCCCACCCTCCAGAACCATCTTGGACCTGGATGCAATCGTGGCTGCACGGGACCTCAGGATAACAAACCCTCACCCATGACATCTGCGCCACAGAACAGTCTCCAATGCACCCCTTAAAAGTTCTACATCCCCTAAAGCCTGGATGTCCGGAACAAGTAAAAAAAGCGTGAAAGTGCCCTACAAGCTGGTGTGACCTGCCGCTCAAGTTCCCAAACCAGGGTTTTCAGGGGGCTCAAGCGTGCCAAAACCTAACACAGGAAAGACTGAAGAATGAAGGTTTACCTATTTTCCATTTTCAAAGTATTCAATGCTGCATCTTGGTTGATTTCTCCCATAACTCCCGCTAACCAGCCCCTCTGGGCCAAGCCAGAAGCATAGCAAACAATAACAGAGTAGTGAGCCATAACAGCTCTGAGCAGGGAGATTTTTCTGTACCTGTTTATTCAGTCACCTTCCTCCTTCATCACCAGGACCCATTATTTACAAGTTAACACACAAGAAATTCCAAGCACTAGAATACTGGCATAGGTGCAGCCCGGGTGAAAATCAGCAGGTACCTTTCAATGACATGAGGAGAAGCCTGTTCCGAGCAGGCAGGCTTACTTCCCTCTTAAGTGCACGTTTTTAACACCCTTGACCATAGTGTCCAAAGGAAACTTGCTTGACTGACTTGTCCTGTTCTGTCCTTAGAGACAGTTACTAAGGGATAAAATCATTCAGTATGAACTTTTATGTTTATTAAGGTGTGAGGGGTACATGAAGCCCTTCCCACATTCCCGACATATATGCAGTTTCTCTCCAGAATGAATTCTCACATAATGAGTAAGAGAATAGCACCAAATGAAGGCCTTCCCACAAGTCTGACACTGATAGGTTTCCCTCAACTGTGAATATTCCTGTACTTAGCAAGGATTCAGAATGGCAGAAGGCCTTCCCACATTCCTCGCATATATAAGGTTTTCCTCTGGCACGAATGCCCCTAAGTACACTAAATCTGAGGCTTCTCATAAGGCCTTTCCACATTTCTTACATGTATATGGTTTCTCTCCAGTGTGTATTCTCCTACGTACATTAAGTATTGAGGCCATACAGAGGCCTTCCCACATTCCTTACATATACAGTTTCACTCCAGTGTGAATTTTCCTATGTACAGTAAGTATAGAGGCTTCAGCAAAGAACTTCTCACATTCCTTACATATATATGGTTTCTCTCCACTATACAAATTCTCCTATGTACAGTCAATTGTTAAGATGAAGTAAAGGCCATTCCACACTCCAGGCATGTCTAAGGCTTTTCTACAGTGTGAATTATCATGTGTAGAGTAAGGGAAGAGAACCGTGTGAATTCCTTCCCACATGTCTGACACTGAGGAGGTTTCTCTCGGAGATGAATTTTCCTATGTGCAGTAAGTCTTCAGGCTCCAGCAAAGGCCTTCCCACATTACTTACATATATATGGTTTCTCTCCAGTGTGAATTCTCCTATGTACAGTAAGTTTTGAGGCCCTAGCAAAGGCCTTCCCACATTCCTTACATATATATGGTTTCTCCGCAGTGTGAATTTTCCTATGTTCACTAAGAGTTGAGGCTACAGCAAAGACCTTCCCACATTCCTGACATATATACAGTTTCTCACCAGTGTGAATTCGCCTATGTACACTAAGTCTTGAGGCTACAGCAAAGGCCTTCCACATACCTTACATATATACGGTTTCTCTCCTGTGTGAATTTTCCTATGTTCACGAAATGATGAGGCCCAAGCAAAGGCCTCCCCACATCCCTTACATATATATGGTTTCTCTCCAGTGTGAATTTTCCTATGTACACTAAGCCTTGAGGCTACAACAAAGGCCTTTCCACATTCCTTACATATATACGGTGTGGAGTGTGGAAACGGGAGGGCGCGGGGTGCTCACAGGAGGTTGCTCGAGTCCTGCAACTAAATCCTTCTTCAGAGACACCCTTCCAGGATGGGATGCAAATTTACTTGTCCTTTGCCAACTGAGCTATAGCCCCAGTGTCTGAGTCAGGGATGGAAAATGAACCATGACATTTATGACATCACTTATGACATCACTTCCGTTTCCATTAGGTACCTAAAAGAGCCAGAGTCTAGGCACTGAGAACCTTTTTGCCACCCAGGTGAATCTGTGCTGCAAGGGGGATGGACTCGAATAAAGGAGTGGAGAGGCAAAAGCTGGACTGGTCGGTCACACACTGGGGCCTGGGCGTAAGGAGAAGTCCCCTGATCCTGCATTGTCACCTAACATCGAACCAATGATATCTAAACACAGAATGTTACCCTGACTCTTGTCAAATGATCCCTGACCTCAGAGACAAGTGTAAACACTGAGCACTGTAGGCTGTGGTGAAAAATATAACAAGAAAAAAGGCAAATTCTACCATAGGGGTGGGGGAAATGATGTACAAAGGCAAATTTGAGAGTGAAACACTAAAAGAGTCAAATTTCTCGTCCTTAAAAATCCCCTATTCTTGGTGCTGGAGAGATAGCACAGCGGGTAAGGCGTTTGCCTTGCACGCGGCAAACCCGGGTTCGATTCCCAACATCCATTATCGTCCCCTGAGCATTGCCAGGAGAAATTCCTGAGTGCAAACCCAGGAGTAATCCCTGTGCATCGCCAGGTGTGATCCAAAAAAAGAAAAAAAATCCCCTATTTTTGACCTATCCCTGCTACAGAAACTCACACTTTCTCCTGAATCCTTATTGTTCTTTCACCATTGTTCATGCATGTATATGTGTATATATGTGTGACTTTGTGTGATTTTTGTTTCGGGGCCCCAACCGGCAGATTCAGGGATTACTCCTAGCTCTACACGCAGGAATCAATCTGGGACAGACCATATGGGATGCATCGGATATAACCAGGGTCGACTGCTTGGATGGTTAAGTCCTTACCAACTGTACTATGGCTCCAGCCCTAAGTAAATGTGCTCCTAGCACACTCAGTGGGATTCCTGAGCAAATGACCTGACTCCTGGAAAACCAAAACTTTCTTGCTTAAAAAAACAAAACCCTTTACCCTGGTTGGATTCTAGTTCTAAACAATTTAGGTTTAACATTGGTTCATCATTTCTCCTCTGCTACAAGGAGCTGAGGCTTACTGAGTAACACCCATCCCAATCACTCCCATTTCCTTAGTATTCATCTTTAACTTCCCTGTACTCTGCTTCCACTATATGTTATTAACCCATTTCCCAGAACCACAACCTGTGAATTGTAAAGTCAGATTCTTCAGAGATCTCTGGATTTTGTATTTGGAAGTGAAATTGTGATTTTCTCTTTTCTTCATGTCCTCCGCAGTTTACTTTAGACAAATATCACTTTTTGCTCCTGGACAAGGACCAGTGCAGTCCCAGGTTGGGAGGATTGTGCTGGAAGGATTAGGATGGCCATGCCCCCAGCCCTCAGTTTTGTATAGACAAAGGAAAGCAATATTATGCTTTTGTAACTTTAGAGTTAATTGACTGCAGATACTATATACACTTGGGCATTGTCATGTTTATGAGACTCAAGCCTCAGCTGCCCTTTGTTCTTATCACCCTAAAAGCAAGAGACTGGATGGACCCAGGATAGCTGTGGGCTACCCTGGCATCAAAAAGGGACAGGCAAGCACCATAACATAGGAGTGACTAATCATTTACGCAGATAATCATTTGGAAGAGGAAATTCTCATGGGGAGATTCACCCAAGGATACACTCTGTCTCCCAAGGAAATCTACATTGCTTTTATCTTTTCCTCTAGTTGTATAAGTTATCAACACTTTTAGTTGTTTGGATAAACACAGTAAAAGGCAAAGATCCCAACACTTAGTTCTCTGGGCTTTGACAGCATATTAAGCTTTTTTTTTTCTTTTTTTGGTCACACCTGGTGATACAAGGGTTTACTCCTTGCTCTGCACTCAGGAGTTACTCCTGGCGTTGCTCAGGGTACCATATGGGATGCTGGGAATCGAACTCGCCTGCATGGCAAACACCCTACCCGTTGTGCTATCTCTCCAGCCCCCAGAGCAAATGAGGTTTTTAACACTTACTTCTCTGGGCTCTGAGACCAAGCAAGGCTTTTACTATAAATCCCAGACTAAGTCTTCAGGCCAGTTCACCTTGTCCTTCCCCATGGGGATCCTGTCTCTAACGTTGTAACAGTTTGCATCAAGACCATGCACACGTGCTTTCTAGAATGTGCCATTTCGAAGCTGGGGTAGTTTTGCCACTTGCCCCAGGTCCATTCAAGTCCCACGGCAGAACCTCCCTGTTGTGTTGTTAGGAACTACAGGAACCTCCCTGTTGTGTTGTTAGGAACTACAGGAACTAAAGCCCGAGTCAAGTAATAATCACCAAGCAATTATGCCCAGGAGTAAATAACTTCAGAGTCAATCAACTGCCAAATATTAGGAGCATAACATTGATGGTCTTACTCTGTTTAACCAAAAAACATTCTGTATAGTAAAAACAGAAATAATCTATAGGGGAAATAGAAAAGCAGGTACAAATACACAGCCCTTCAACTGCAAACCAGTACAAATACAAAGTTGAGAATTACCAGAAAGTTATGGTTTATAAGTTATCAAGACTGACCTGGGGAACTGAGACAACGTGAGGGACAATACAAAGGAAATGTTTAAGATAATCTTTAACTAAATTAGGTATGTTAGCAAGGACATGATAAGCTTCTCTGGGAGGAGAAAAAGGGGCAATTCATAGATGAAGTCTAAAACACTTTGGGTTAATATTCAGCAGATCACCAACACCCTGGCCCCTGTTATCTTCTTCGATCCTCTGTCACCGTTCACCGGCCAGGGTGGGGAGACCAATCACAGCCACCAAGGGCACGCAGCACATGCCCAGACATTATTTGAACACAATTCTCATTACTCAGTGTAATACCGAGTTTTGCCTGGTCAGGGAGAAAGGAAAAGTCGGTGTGCAATTTTCAAGTAGATTTTAGGATACAGAAATTCTACGTTAGAAAAAACAACAATGTGGAGTCAGAGATAGTAAGCTGGAGGGGTGCTTCCCATGCTGACCCAGATCGATATTCGCATCTCACATAACCCATAAAAAACTTTAAAAAAATTCCAGAGTACTGCTCCTGAAGTAAGCCCTGAGATTCGACATATATGCCCAAAATACAAGCAGAAATAGCCACAAAGTAAATTTTCATTTGCAAACCCCAACCACACCTAGAACCACGCCCACATGATGATCAGTAAATCAAGGCTACTAGTGAATAGGGACCGAGGGCTACAGTGTCATTTGCCATTGGAGAGCATCCCCCCTGCCCCTCAAAAATGAACAGTCCTTTCATAGTTTTCGAGGCACCGCCTGCGATATGGACGAGAAACTTCTGACTCTGCGCTGAGGCACCCGTCCTGGTCGAGCTTGGAGGTTGATCTTGGGTGGGCCAGATGCAAAGCAAAAGCCCTAACCGCTGTGGTATCTCTCCGGTCCTCTAAGAGAATCTGCAGGTTTTGCAACAGGGAGGTTCCGGCCAAAGCGTCCAGGACAGGGCCCAGCGCAGTCCCGTTCTGGGAGGGTCAGGACAGCCCAGCCCCGACACTCTGCATCCCCCATGCTCAGCCCCGCGCCCACCTGCCACTGCCCCACGGCGAAGCTGCAGGGGATCCCCAGAACCACGCACTCACACCCGCGACCCCTGCACCCCGGCACAACACCCACTGCACTCACCAAAGCTCAAGTCCCCCACCAAACCCTGCCGTGCCACAGGAACCACTGGGATATAGGTTGAAAAAGGAGCTTAAAAGTGTCCTTAGAGCTGGCTTGGCCCCACCTCTCACTGCAGACACCGGGAGGTGTAGGGCGGGGCGCTCACGGGAGGCTGCTAGTGTCCTGCCACGAAACTGGCCTTCACAGACCCCTTCCACGTGGGACAGCCTCCTCTCCCTTCACCTACATAACAAATGGACGCCAGATCCAGCATCTTCCACGCAAACACGTAAATGCCCTGCTCTTACAGTCACTTCCGCTTCTGCAAGCAGCCTTAAAGGGCCAGAAACCAGCTGCACAGAGAACAACTAGGAAAATGCAGGTAAATCTGTAAGGCTGGTTGGCTGGAGTGAAAGCACAGTGGATGGGGTGTTTGCCTTCTATGCAACTGACCCAGGTTCAATCATCTGGATTCTATGTGGTCCCATTTTGGTGTATAATAGATTGTTAGGATTTTACTGCTTCCAAAGTATGAATCTCAAAACATTTACCCTCAATGTTTGTGTAAATCAAATGGAAAACTGAATACAATGAGTGCAGATATGCTACAGGGAGTGAAGTGCTTCCTTGAATGTGCCTGACCTGGACACAAATTATGGGCAGCACAGCGGGATGTGACTCCCAGAAAATAACACAGAAGAGCCTGAAGAATGGAGGATTGGCTGTCTATCCAACGTCAAAAGGGCTCACCACAGCATCTTGGTTGATCTCTGCCATGATCCTCTGCAAACCAGGGCTTCTGAGCCAAGTCAGAGTCACAGCAAAGAATGAAACCATGGTGAGTCTTGACAATACCCAGCAAAATGCAATGTTTGTACCTATTTACTTCTTATTTAATTCCTTCTACCTTGCTTTATCACTAAGAACCATTATTTACCAGTTAACATCCTGGGAAGTCCACATGCCAGGACATTGTCATAACCAAGGTGCAGGGGATAATCAGCAAGTACATTTCAGTTGTGGTACTATTATCACAGGAAACTTTCACACATAACAGGATTATTTCCTGACTTACTGTACTTTTGTAACAATCCCCACCCACTTGTTCAAACTAAAACGCTTTCTCCTCAGGGCCCTGTTCTCACGCCGGCTATTGTTATTATGGAAGTAATTGATCCAGCATAACTTTTATATTTAATAAAGTTTGAGGGAACATGAAGGCATTCCTATATTCCTTACCTACAGATTGTCTCCAGGATTCTCTTTAAAGTCGTATGTGTAAACACACAAACGGTCAGGCCCTTTCCCCACTCCATGGTGGTCGATGGCGATGGTCAGGCAAAGGAAGGAAATGGGTACCAGGCTGGTTGGTCTTAGCAGCAGTTTATTACATAGAAGAGATGTATGTCATGGAGGCCTCAGGAATCCTCAAGCATGTGCGCCTTTGTTCTCTCAGCTTCTGTCATCAGCCCAATCTTCCCAGGTTCTCTGATGCACGTGTCCCCCCAGAGAGCCCTGAAATCTCCCTTATATAGATCATAGTACCTCTAAAGGGCGCAATATAGTAATGTCATCAAATGGAGTTACAGAAAGAACACTGAGGCAAAGCATACTTTGTTTCTTTACATCCGCAGGCCAGTAATCCTGGCCTCATATTTTTACAAGCTACAAGCATTTAGATTTGCACAACAAAGACTAGTCTACTAGATCTTGGGATCTACATCCCCAAAATCAGCCAGCCTGGAGCCAGGCATCTACGTCCCAAAGATCAGGCCTGGCTTAGCACGTGGGATCTGTATACCTAAGGCCAGCTAGGTTCCTGTGAGATAAGAGAAACTACCTCAATATACAGAAATCATTTACTGAAGGCACTTTGGAGGGAGAAAGGTTCAGTCTCATCCAAGCTAGCCAGGACACATAGGAAAACTGCTTCTAGGACGTGTTTCTCCTCTCCTTGTCCAACCAACATATAAGCATAAGGTAAGGTAAGGTAAAGGCCCTCCCGTTGATCGTCGATTTGCTCGAGCGGGCCCAGTAACATCTCCATTGGAGACTTTGTTGTTACTGTGTCTGGCATATCGAATACTCTCGGTAGCTTGCCGGGCTCTCCATACATAATATTAATCATTTTGTATGGACACAGTGAGAAATACTTTGAGCTTATAGAATTGCTCTCCTAGGGCCATCTCAATCTCAGATTGCAGTGCTCAGGCAAGATATCTTTCCTATTCCTAGCAGCAGGGCCCTAGTCTCGTCATTACTTTTGGATCATGACATCATTTGCCTATAATCAACCTCTTAACTTATAGTTAAGAATTGTGGCACCTTGGCCTGGCCCATAGCGATTCCAGGGTAGCACATAACTTACCTGCTTGCCCTGGTTCCATCCAGTCCCACGTCGGGACCCTGCCCTTGGGGTGCTAGGAAGTGAGGGCAGCTGAGACTTAAGTTGAGAAGGCAGATGCCCAGGAGTGAATAATATCCAAAGCCAATTAATTCCTAAGTTATAAAGCATAATATTAATTAATTGTCTTCCTCTATCTCTACAAAAGGACATTGCATTAAAGTAAACTGCTCAAAAGACATAAGGAGAGGAGAAAGACAATATTAACTTACAGTACAGCTTCAGTGTCTAAGCAGGATGAGACCTTACAAATTGGTTGGGGAAGAGAGCATAGAAGAGGTTACAGACAGACAAAGTAATGGGAGTTACTCGGGAGCACTGTGATGGGTACAATCTGTTAAACCTAAGCTCCATGTACTCCAACAGCCGCATGTGCGAATAATGCACTTTCCATGTTCTTACATAAATATATATATATATATATTCTTACATATATATAAAAATATGTATATTCTTACATATATATAAAAATATGTATAGCTTCTCTCCAGTGTGAATTGTCCTATGACTAATAAGGCCTGAGGATCCAGGAAAGTCCTTCCCACACTCTTGACAGATAGAAGGTTTCACTGCAAAATGACTTTTCACATGCGCAGTAAGGGCTGAAGACAAACTGAAGACCTTTCCACATTCCTTACACTTATGAGGGTTCTCTCCACTGTGAATTTTCAAGGATCAGAAAGCTATGCCAATTGCATCAAAATCTTCCTGAAGTCATTCATATATAAGGCCTGAATCCAGGATAAATTTTTCTCACACAGCAAAGCTTGAGTATTGAGCAAAAGTCTTCCCACACTCCTAAATATGTTTTCTTCCAGTATGAATTTTCCTATGTTTAATAAGGAGTTAGGGGAAAGTGAAGGCTTTGCCAAAGTCTTTAGAAATATAAGGTTTGTTTCCAGTATGAAAATTTCAGTGTCACAAAAGGATTGTGAAATAAGCAAAGGCCTTGCCACACTCCTTACATATATATATAATATTATATATGATATATTATATATATATATATGAATTCACTACAATGTGTGTTTTCTTACGGACAAAAAAATTTGAATAGTAAGTAAAGAACCTCCCACAGTAGTGACGTGAAGAGTGTTTCATTCCCCTGTATCGACTTTCCTATGCTCAGAAAGATCTGAGAAGTAAAGAAAGGCCTTTCCACCTACCTCACATATAAGGGTTTTCTACAAAACAGAAATTATGAAAACTAAGACTTCAGGAAGAAGCAAACGCCTTCCTACATTGCTCACAAGTACAAATTATCTCTCCAGTGTGAGTTTTTCCGTGTACTAAGGCTTGTGGAATAAGCAAAAACTTTCCACTTCGTATATGCATATGGATTCTTTCCAGTGTGACTTTTTCTGTGCATACTAAGATGTATGAGTCAGAGAAAGGACACAGCACATTCCTTACATGCAGACTCTCCAGTATGAAATCTCCTGTGTATAAGGTATGAGGATCCATTGAAGGCCTTCCCACAGTCCTTACACTTAAACGGTTTCTCTCCTTTGTGGATGTTGACATAGTCCCACCGGGGTGATGCTGGACTCAAAAGTTTGTCTTCATTGCTTACATTTCTGGGGAATCTGTCCAATATGGGCTTTTATGGGAAAATGATGGTGCTGCGGAAATGGGAAGAGTGATCTTCTGATCACCCTCAGAAGACATCCCACCTGTTTCAGAATCCCTGTGGGGATGAGGGCCAAATTGCTCACTTGAGTCTTTATCACAGTGTTCAGGAAGAGAAATTCCACCAGGGCTGGCTCCTTCCATTTAGAAGAACACAGAAGGATTCCAATCATTAGTCTATGCCATGAGAATTTTCATGTCAAAAGAAATCAAGCTCTGCAGGTAGGTAGCTGGTAGGGTAGGGGACAATGAGTTTCTTGGGGAAGTAATAAATCCAGATGGGGATGAAAGCAGTGACTCTGAAGCCAAACCTGGTAATTCAGAGAGGAACTGGCCTAGTAGAAACCTAGAGAGTTGGAGACATGAAATAGGAGCAAAGGCTGGTAAGAACATCATAGAACAAGATCCGGCCAAGCTCTAGCCCTTGACAACACGCGAGCAGTGGACTTTCGGCTACAAAGAAAACCCCAGGAGGCAGTTTCAGAAACATGATTTCAAACTGAGAGTATCATTCTAGTATAATGCGTTGCATGCAGTCAATCTAGGTACAATGTCAAGAATTCCAAATGGTCCCCTGAGCACCATATGACTCATAGATGGATGGAATTTTGCCCTATCCAATCATAAATGTTTCTGTTTTTTACCTCTAATATTTAGTAAAGTGACATGGGTGGGACTTAGGAATGTGAGCAACCTTGTGAGTAATCACAGGTAAACGGAATGGTCTGCTGGTATGTGGGGAGCTTGGGACCTGACCCATACTCCCACTTATAAAAGATTTCATCAAGGCGCCCCTTCCATCCTTTCAAACGACATTCTGTGCACAGTTACGTGCATCTAAACTCTCCAACTGAGACCAGAGCAACTGTAGATCTGGGTAGGGTGTTGCTTGCACATGGCCAACCTAGGTTCAATCCCCAGGATCCTGCAGAGTCTCCCGGATCACCATCAGAAATAATACCTGAGTGCAGACCCAGGAAAAACCACTGAGGATCACCAGGTATTGTAGGATTAATAGTGGTCTGCCCTTTCTCCCTGGCAGGTAAGAGCTTATGTCTGTTGATTGCCCATAACCTTTCAATTACCTTTGTCTCCTGATCAGACTTTGACTTTTGAGAATATTGACTTTCTCTTTTTCTTAATGTCCTTTGCATGATTAGCTATTTCAGAGCAATTGCTTTTTGTATGGACACAGGAAGACAGTTACAAAGACAAGCCTGAGCTTGAGAGTTGATGGTCTCCAGATAATATTACATCCTGGACATCTACTCACTTGACTGAAGCCTCAGTTGCCCTTAATCCTTCGGTCCCCAGAAGAGGGGTCCGAGGAGGGACTAGATGGACCCAGGGCAAGTGGTGAGCTAGCTACTCTGGCGCCAAAATGGGCCTGGACAAAGACCATAATGATTATCTATAAGAGCCTGGTCATGGACAAATTGTGTCATGAAACAAAATGTAATAACTAGACTTGGACACTGCTGGGATTAGGAGTGATTGATCCGGCCTGAGCACTGTGGTCTGAATCTGTGGTGAGAAGTCCCCAGGGGTGTCACCCAAAACCTAAAAGTGTATATTACTGTGTCGATACAGAATGGTAATCATTAGGAAGTAAAACTAAATATGTCAATTAAGTTGCTGGTCTAAGGAGAGGAGCAACACACCCTAAGGTCTGCTTTTCCTTTGTGGGCTGCAGGTAATGGGGAAGTCTGGAAAACCATTTTTCATGTCGCTTCCCATGGGGAGGCATGGATTGGGGTCATGGTGAGAGAAGAAAAAGAGCAGCTTCAAGGAGACAAGGAGAATGAAGGAGACTAAGAAAAGGGATGGACCTCCTCCACCCAGATCTCCCATCTTCCAGTATGTAGGCGTTACACCCACCAACTGTCCCTGGTTCCGTGTAATCCCATCAATGGCCAAGACCAAGAGACTATAATACCCTGCTCCTGGAAGAGAACAGCGCCGTCTCCTGACTCCGCGTCTGGCGGTCTTACTGGGGCCCCTTGGATGAGGGTGTGTTGAGTTTCGCTCCCCGCCCCAAGCAGAGACCCGGGGAATACATCTGGTTCGAGCCACAGCCATGCTTAAGACCACTCTCCACACATTCAGATGAGCTTCACGCATGAAGGAACTGACAGAGGAACCCAGGTGTGCAGGACTTGGGGCTTAGATCTCCAAGCTGCTCGTATTGGGACTGGGCCTCTTCCACCCAGATCACCCATCTTCCAGTATGTATGTGTTACACCACCAACTGTCCCCAGTGCCGTGTAATCCCATCAATGGCCAAGACCCAAAGACTATACAACCGTGCTCTGGGGAGAGCGCGGCCACACGAAATCTTATTATCTAGTCTTACTCTGGAAAAACTGGAAGGCTACCAGAAGTATCCTGCCCACATCGCAGAGTCTGGCCAACACCCCGTAATGTATTCATTATGCCAAAAACCAGTAACAATGATGGTTCTCATTCTCCTGACCCTGAAATTGCCTCAAATGTGGCACTTCTTAAAATCTCAGGGATAGGACGAAGGAGACATTAATGGGGCCTGCTTGAATCAATCGATGAACAACAGGATGACAATGATACAGTGCAAGAAGAAGAGACACAGAGTTAGAGGACACGGCTGTGACTTAGAGAAAAGGCTGAGAGCTGAGAGTAAGAGTGGCTTGGGAGATTGGAGAGGAGTCTCAGAGAGCACTGGAGAGCGAGTTAGAGCGACGGTTGGATAGAGCTGGGAGAGACAAGGGACTGAAAATACGGCAACTAATCAGCAACCAGTCTGGTCCTGATTCTACTTTCATCGGTCCAAAGCAACAGCTGTCCAGGGTGGAGAAGTGGCTCGAGAGCACCAAATGTGGACAGTGAGAGAGAGCCGCCAGGAGAGACCGGAAACATCTGTTAACATGTAAATCCTGGTCAAACCCCCACTTCTTATAGGGTCCCCCAGGCCCTCCTGGAGTGACTCCTGAGTGCAGAGTCAGGAGTAAGCCCAGAGCTCTTCTGTCTGTGATCCGAACACAAAAACACAAAAAGTGAACTTTGGGGGGCTGGAGTGATAGCACAGTGGGTAGGGTTTTTACCTTGGACACGATCAATGCAGGTTTTATTCCCAGCATCCAAAATGGTCCCCCAAGAACCGCCAGGAGTAATTCCTGAATGCATGAGCCAAGAATAACCCCTGTGCATCACTGAGGGTGGCCCAAAAAGCAAAAAAAAAAGTGAATTGTGAAGTTCATCAGAAAAAAGAACAAAACTTTCTCAACTTAGCAAAGAAGCATTTTTATGATGGCTACAGAGATAGCACAGAGCACGAGTTGCTTGTCTGACACATAGCTGACCAGGGTTCAATACCTATCATGTCACACGGTGCCCAAACCTAGCATCATCAATGAGAACAGAGCCGGGGTAAACTCTTATCTCCATTGGGTGTAGCCAACCAAAAATAAATCAATAAATTTAGGTGCCAGAACTATAGTCTGGTAGGGTACTGGCCTTGTACATGGCTGACCTGTATAACCCGGCACCACACTGAGTACCGTTTGGTAACTTTTGGCAGCAACCACAGGGTATGACCATATAAGCTGACAGTGAGTGGGAGGGCACTTGTCATGAATGTAAAGGACTTAACTTCACAACCTGATTTGCCAAGGAGTGATCACGGAGCACTGCTGGGTTTGGCAAAATTCCGCATAGCCAATCCCCCTCCTGCCCAAATAAAGGCAATGAGGAGTTATCTGCCAACAGAAGAGGTGTGAAATCTAGTAATATATACTGAACGATCAGTCTTCTGGGTCTGTTATTTTGATTTGGGATCACATCCAGAAGTGCTCAGAGCTTGCAGGCCAGCTTTTCAGACTATGATTTTACTCCTATGGGTACGTGATTTTATAAAAGAAAAAGAGGATGAAAAATTACACTTAGAGCCAGAGTAATACTACAGTTGGCAGGGCATATGTTTGGTCCCTGGCATCACATATAGTCCCCCAAGCACTGCCAGGAGTGATTCCTGAGTGCCAAGCCAGAAATAACACCTGAGCATTACCGCTGTGCCCAAAAAAGAAAAAAGAAAAAAAAAGAAAAGAAAAATTAAATTTAGCCCAAACAAGATGTTTGGTCCCTGCATCACATATAGTCCCCCACGCACTGCCAGGAGTGATTCCTGAGTGCCAAGCCAGAAATAACACCTGAGCAATACCGCTGTGTCCAAAAAAGAATAAAGAAAAAAAGAAAAGAAAAATTAAATTTAGCACAAACAAGATTTTAAAGTCCATAATTTTGCTCAGAGCCTCCAACTCCTTCATTTTCCCCTAACAGCCATCTGTTGAAAGGGCTCAAGAAATTTCACATGTAAGAGCTTTCCATGAAGGTATAAACAGGAGAGAGCACACCAGACTGAAGCAGATGCCAGTAACCTGGAAGCCCATAGGGCCTTCCCTGGTATTCAGTGTCCACTAGTCCCCTGAGCACAGAGCAGGGCACAGACCTCAAGTACTACCAGGTGTGGCCCCAAATCTCACCTCATCTGCTCCCCAAGTAGTGAGATACACCCAAGGAGAGGAGCTCAGAGGGCTGAGCACCTGATTTACCTTTGGGGGACCTGACATGGCTCCCCCTGCATCTCAGACACACAGACACAAGAGGCGGAGAGTCTCTGACTATCTCCAATTTTGTAGCAAATGGAGTGGGGGGGAGGGAAAGACAGGAAAATCACTCCAAACCCAAAAAAGATGCTCAAAGAATGCTCATGTGTCAAGACAAATTCTGGACTGGGAGGGTTGGAGTCATACCTAGTGATGCTCAGGGGAAAATATAACCTAGTTATGTTGTGGCAGGGATAACTCTGGTCACCGCAAAAAAGACAAACAACCCCCTGGCTGTACTACTGCACCAGCCCCTAAGATTGAGACATTTAGAACCTATTTCAGCTGGTCCCCGGAAAACCCCTTTCTGCAAGTACTCACTTCAACAGCAGGGCACACCTCTGGTCTTGGAGAGATGGGCAGTGGAGATGCTTGGAATCTGGGCAAGTGAGGCAGAAATTCTTTTTTCTGAGGAAATATAATCACATAGGTTTAGCAAAGCTAATAAGTTGATAGGGTGCTTTTCTTTCAAGCAGCTAAGCCGGAGTAAATATGCAACAGGGCATAGGCTCACCCACTCCAGAACTGCTAAAAATGATACATGAACTCAGAACCAAGAGTAAACCCTGAGCACTGAGTGCTGCTGTGGCCAAAACATGTACAATAAATTAAGTAATTAAGACATTTCTGTGGCCAGAACGATGGTACAGCAACTAGGGAGTTTGCCTTCCATAAGGTCATCCTAAGTTCGATTCCTGAAATCCCACATGGTCCCCCAGCAATGCCAGAATTGGTTCTTGAATGCAAGGCCTGGGTAAACCCTGATAATCCTGGGTGTTACCTTAAAAATCCAAAAAAAAAAGAAATTTCTGTGTAAAGAGATTGGAGACACAGTATAGCAGTTGAGGTGCTTGTCTTGCACTCGGCCAAAACAAGTTTGAATCCTGGCATTCCCTACGGTGCCCTGAGTCCAGCCAGGAGTGAACCCTGAATGCAAAGGCAGGAAAAGTAACTGAGTCTTGCAGTTGTACTTACTACAGACTGAATCATTATTTCATTTAAACGAATAAAGTTGTGGTGGACAATAGTGATCCTAAATTGCATTATTAGAGGGTTTACGGCACACTCTGGAAGTGCCCAAGCTACTTCCTGCTAAGATGGCATATTTGGTTGCAAGATCCACTGTAGCACCACCCTGATGCACCCCTCCAACCCGAGTTGGCTTTAAGCTCCACACCTTGGGGTCTGAGTGACAGCATAGACAAATGGGCATTTATTTTGATGGTGGCAAACCTGGGTTTAATTCTGGGCATCCTTTATGATTCCTAGCACGACTAGGAGTGCTTGCTGGATTTAGAGCCAGGAGTAACCATAATGCCCCGCTGGGTGTGACCCCAAATGCAAAACAAATAAATAAAAAGGAAAGAGAAGCTCCAGATCTCCCGGAACTCCCAGAACCCACTGAATGCACAATAACCAGTGAAAATCAAAGGCTCTGCCAAATGCTTTTGAGACCCAAGCATATGAAGAATGTGCTCAGCCCCACCCCCCCATCCAGCCCCAATACCCCCCAAGAATGACAGGACAGAGGGGAGGGTTTTTTTTCTTTCATGCTGCTGACCCAGATATGGGGTACCCTTTGCAACCCCAGGAGTGACCCCTGAACACTGCCAGGTGGGGCTCAACACCCGCCACGAGGAAAAAGAATGCGCCCCCAGGTCCCTTTGATGAGGGAATCCCATGCTTTACCTACTCCACAATCACCCTGAGGAATGACAGGGGGCCAGTAACGGGATGTCCTGGGGACACTGCTGGGATGATCCACCCACCCCTGTGACTGACCAGGTGCTGGTCGTCACCCTGAAACTAATATAACGCTGAGCTGCCCTCACCCGCCCCATCAGATCTGGGGGAGACTGAGGCTCCCTCTAGCTCTGGCACTTTCTGCTTTGTGAGGGGCCAGAGCGATGGGTCAGCAGGGAGGGCGCTGGCCCCGCATCCCGACACCCCGAAGGGTACTCGGATTCCCAGGGAGGGAGTCCTGAGCGCCACCGGGTGTAAAACACATAAAAAAATTAAAACTTTTTTTTTCCACTTTTGCTTGTTCGGTTATTGTCCTCCTTTCTGAAGCTTTCAAAAGGACCTTTGCGCTTCAAATTCGTTTTTCTCCTCGACCACGTGCTTCCTCTGCCCACCCACCTTTTATTTTTGGGCGCATGGCTATTTTCAGGGGTTACTCCGGGCTCTGGGCTCACTCCAGGCTGGTCCCGAGACACTGTGGGGGGGCCGGGATCGAACCCGGGCAGCCCCGTTCCCCCCTCATGCATCTTCCTAAATAAGTTCTACTCAGTAAAAACAACCTCCTTTCCACCAAAATCAGTTTATAAACAAGATAAACCTTCCCGCAGGAGCTCTCGGTGCGTCCCGGGTGAGGGGCTGCCACCCCGGGCCACCGCCACGGAGCAACCCCACCGCCCACAAGGCGGAGACCGTGGGGGTTCAGGCGCTCAGAGCGAACACCCGGGCGGGTGGCGGGGAAACCGAACTTCCCGGACCCCCCTGTCCCCCTGGGTGGCCCCTCACCCGCTCCTCACCTTCCGCACCACACGACCCTTCGGCACTTCCACACAGAACGCCAAGCCTGGAGGATAAAGGTCTCAGATTTTGAGACATCACCCGCACGTTCGCCCAGAGCCTTAAAGGGCCAGGCTTCAAATATTCCTGACCAGGCAATTCCCTGCTCAAAAAGGTTCATTTTTCCTCGTTTCCGTGATAGGATCAGGTGATCTAGACATCAGGAGGTCGCCAGGTTTGGAATAGATGGGAGAGAGATGAGCTGAACAGATAACATGTCGAGCAGAGAGTCTTTGTATTAATGAAGGAAATAAAATTTATAAAAATACTTTGCAAACAGCCGCCAAGACCATCTCTCTGAGTCCCGACGTTCATTTATTTATTCATTTACAACCCTCAGCCACATGCTAGAAATAGGTCCCCAGGATTCTTTCTGGCAGGTGCCAACGAGAAAGATGGGCTTCAACAAGGTCTCTCACCATTGGGGGCTGAGGAGCTGACCCTCAAAGTGATCTGGCAGTTTTACACACACATGTCTACACCGAAAGTTGCGGGACAGGGCCTGGTACAAGCCCTGGTTGAGAAGGTTGGGATGGTCAAGACTTCTGCCATCAGCAGGTCCGACATCCTCAAGACCCACAGCCCCCATAATCAGCTCTGCATCCTGGCAATGCTGCCCCATCGCAGAGCTAGAAGTGAAGATGCCCCCCAAGGATAAAGCACTCACACCCAAGACCCCTGTGCCGTGCTAAAATCCCACAGAATACCTACAAATCTACATATCCTCCTAAAGCCTCTGGAGCAAGGCAGACCCCAGGAACCCACTGGATATGGATAAGGGGGAGTGAAAAACAACCACAAAAGTGGCCCAAAAGCTGGCACGATCCCGTCGGTCACATCACAGGCACTGGAGGTGAGAGATCCTCATATCTTGCCACTAACTGGCCTTCAGTGCCCCCCTTCGACTGAAGTATCACTTTGTCCTTTAAACGTGTGCCCGGTGGAGGCCTGATCCACTGGACATCATTAGGAAATAAAGGTGCATATGGAAGACTCCCATCTGTGACATCATCCATTTCACCAAGGAGCCTTAAAGTGCCAGGTTCCAAGCGCAGACAGACAAGTGCCAGACCAGGTGATTCAGTGCAAGAGAAATGAGCTCAGATAAAGGAGAGGAGAGGTAAGTGCTGGAGGGGCTGGTCACAGAGTTCAGGGCAGTGAGTTAAGGCAGAGTCCCTTGGTCCTATACTTGTCAAACATGGAACCAATGTTCCCACACACATGTCCATCATAAAAACAAAAGCAGATTGATTCAAAGTAAAACACTCAAGTAGATTGTGAATGGGTCATGGGACAGTGACTTTCTCTGGGAAGTCATTCATCAAAATGGGTGCAGTGACTCTGAAGCCAGCCCTGAAGATGTATAGGAACTAGCCTAGCAGCAACCCAGAGAGCTGGAGAGACACTGGACAGGAGCAGAGGCACAGCGGGTAGGGCGTTCACATTGCATGCAGTCAACCCGGGTTCAATTTCCAGCATTCCATAGGGTCCCCCAAGACCAGCCAGGAGTAATCCCTGAGTGCAGAGCCAGGAGTAAAACCTGTGCATCTCTGGTTTTGACCAAAAATCAAAAGAAAACAAAAAGAGTGACACTGACAGCTGTGATTGAGGGGTGGTTTTTGTACCCATTTATTTAGTTCCTATTTAATCAGTTTTCACCTGGATTCCATCATCAAGACCCATTATTTACAGGGGCTCGAGCAATAGCACAGCGGGTAGGGCGTTTTCCTTGCATGCGGCCCACCCAGGTTCGATACCCAGCATCTCGAATGGTCGCCCGAGCACAGCCACGAGTGATTCCTGAGTGCAAAGCCAGGAATGAACCTTGAGCATCTCCGGGTGTGACCCAAAAAGAAAAATAAAAAAAAAGTACCCATTATTTACAGGTTAACATACCCATCAAGCCCAACTGTGGGACACTGGCATAGGAACAGTAATCATTACTATTACTATTATGGTTTGCTATATACGGTACCTCAGGAGGTTAATTCAGCTTCACCAGGAACTCAGGCATTAGTAGGCGTATGAAAATACACAGTGGCAAGAACTCTTAAGAGTGTACAGAATGGGAAGACCTTTGTGTTTCCCTGAATTGCAAACATCAGCAATTCCCTTTCCCTCATAGTACTGAAGTCACCAGTTTAATTTGAACTTGAGAACTGTAATAAAAAGAATGAACTAGGAGTGTATATTTAAGACATCAAAAGGTTAAAGCACAGTGTTTGCCATGGGATCCCCCAAGCACCACACTCCCCGAGTAATTCCTGAGTACATATTCAGGAGAAACCCCTGAGCATGACCCAGGTGGGAAACAAAAATGGAAAAATAATGGTCAAAAGGCAAGCTGTGAGGAACCCAGAGATAATGGGGGCCTTGTGTATCACACCCAAGGCTTGGGGGAGATTGAATCATGCATTCAAGTTAAACCGGAATTCAGATTTTAGGAACTGCTGGGTGTTTGTCTTGCAGGGGATGATGGGATATGATCCCTTTCACTCCCAGGCCCACCTGGAGTGATCCTGCCTGTGGAGCCAGAAGTAACTCTTGGGTATTTGTGGTTGTGCCTTACCCCCACTCCTACAAAATAGTACTTGTTTTTTGTATTGAACAGAAAGTGCTATGTCAGGGGGATCAGGTTTATGAAAGATGTGAGCGATTTCAGTGATTTCTGGGATCAAGGCTTTCTGTGACTGTACGTGGTTTTTCTGGGCTCACCTCCAGTATCACATGGCTCCCTGGTACCACAGAGAGTAATCAGCTACCTGGGCAGCACTAGGATTCTTAGGATTTTCATCTTTGGGGAGGGAGACACAGTCAGCAGTGCTCAGGGCTTATTTATTCCTGCCTTTGCACTCAGGAGTCACTCCTCTGGGGCCAGGGTTGAGGGCTCCTAACATCCTAAATTCCAGCACATCCTAATGGTTTGGAGGGAATTGATGTAGGCATGCAGGCAGATAGGGAAGGTCCCCCCATTCCAAGGCAAAGGCAGTAAATTTCCTGGGAATAGCTTTGAAGTTGTGAAGGCCAAACTTGCAAAAAACAGGAACTAAGGCCTGATCACGACCTCACCTATGGCCAGCAACAGACCCAGAGAAGCTCCTGCTGAAACAAAAGGCCAAAAAAGGAATTTCAAAGAAGATCTTCACCAATCCCAACATGTGTAGACAAACTTCTTAGCAACGGGACTTTCACCTACGTAAAAGCCTAGATTCGATTCCCTTCTGTTCGTGGAAGACTGCTCATTGGATTCCCCAGATATTTGTGGGAGCAGGGCAAGTGGGTGGTCCCTGAGTGTTGGAACCAAAGTCGGACTTCAGACAGATGTGGGGCCGCCCACCACTGCTTCTTACCCCCTCCCCCAAATCATATAGTGAGATCAGGAGGTGAGGACCAGGTGGAGTGGGCTGGGGGTTGGGGGATGACCCCAGGCCTCAATGGTGCTGCTTCATTCTCAAGGGGTCCCTGTGACAAGAGGAGGTCGCCTCTGGTGGATTCAACTCTCTTGCACCCACAAAGGGCTGGAGGGGATGAGAGAGTCCAGCATCTTCCGGCCCTGCCTGCATCAAACTGGACCTTGGGTCAGAGAATAAACTGGGGATCTGTGTCCCGGTGTCCCTGCTACCTGGGGCTCGTCCCACTCACTCTATGTGTTGAGGCACACCCAGTGGGCAGTGCTCCAGAGCCAGCTACCCGAGAGCGTACAGGGTGACACAGGAGAGGCTTGCCTTCCCGCAGTAAAAAGTGTCCAACCAACTCAGTTCTAAATGTCTCCAGACCCCACATCCACATATCCCAGCACCCCACATTGCTGAGGGTGCCTTCTTCTGTCCTAAGTTTTGAGGTTCCTACACACATGAGAATTCCCATGCCTTCTGTTCTCTGTGGAGGAGGGTAGCAGAGGCCAGATTCAATTTCAGCATCTCCAGATGTCTGGGGTGAAGATAACAGCCATCTGAGGAACTAGGGTGTGTTAAGAAGAATTTTAATTAACACAGAAATATTGAGCGTAAGACTGGGCAATCTCCTTCCCTGGAAAGTCTAAATACATCACTTCTTCCAAGGTTGTTCAGTTCCAAGTTGTTCAGTTCATTTCGAACAAGAAAAGTTATGAGTCCTCTTTGCTCTGTCTGTGGCCCAGCTCTTTGGAAAGGTATCCAGTTATAGTCAACCCCACGTGCCATCACCCCACGTTATGAGAATGCCCCAACCCTCTTCTACACTGAAAAGGGGTCAGGGATACAGCAAGATACAGCTCAGAACCCACCAGTTAGGGTGGGGGAATCTGCCATCATGGGACTGAGGCTGTTTTGGTTTGATTTGTATTGTTCGTGGTTTGGGGACCCAACACCAGCAATGCTCAGGGTTATTCCTGGCTCTGCACTCAAGAATCACTCGAAAATGATGGTGGGCTGTACGGAGAGCCAAAGAAAGAACCAGGGACCTGTGTCTGCAAACCAAGAGCAATAACCGCCATGCTACGGCTGCAGCGACCCAAGCGGCTTACCTGATTAATGACCCTATATCTAACACTGAAGCAAAGAAAAGGGCTGAAAATCTTAAGCGTGGGAAAGGTCGACCCGCAGCAGTTCTGCGAAGCGCCACGAAGTGGAACTGTGGGCATTTCCGTCCCTCCCCAGGCCGGTTCCTCTTAAGAATTTTCCACTCTTGGGTTTGCTTCAGGGATAAGTATGGCATAATTAAGGATCAAACAAGCCGCTACCACAGGTGTTGCTGTACAAGAACCACGTGTGTGCTTTCTTTTACTAGAGTAACCTGGGTTCGATGCCAGCCTTCAGATCTTGTGGGGTACATATCTGAATCTTATTGGGAGTTGAGTGGGTTGCTCACGCTTTGTCTCTGGACCAGAAGGGGTGCAGAGGATTGAACCTGACGTGGAAAGAGCAAGGCAAAGTCATTCATTTTTATTTTTTGTTTTCTTCACTGAGCTAGAAACCTTCTGTAGCTACTTTGCTATGTCTGTGACCAAGCCATTGAGAAATATTTCCTGTTATGGGCAACCCACACTCCAGCACCCCACATTCTGAGGGAGCCCAAACCTCTACTACAAGGAAGAGGCAGCATGGATACAGCAAGATACATCTCAGAAACCCCTCGTTGGGGTAAGGGGATCCTCCAAGAAGGGATTGAGGCTGTTGTGGTTTTATTTGGTTTGTTCATGGTTTGGAGGCCACAAATCCAGCAATATGAAGAGGTTCTCCTGGTTCTGCACTCAGGAAGCACTTCGGCATGATGTTGGGGCTGTATGGAGAGCCAAAAACTGCGAGTGCTTTCAATCACTTGGGTAACCTGGGTTCGATTCCAGCATTCAGATCTTGTGGGGTACATATCTGTACTCACTATAAACAGTGCTCCTCTCCCACAGTCCAGGGGATTCTCACCTGGGGCAGTCTTGAACCATGGACTGAGCAGAACAGTCTCTGAGTAGCTTGGCCCAGGGGAGAGCTTCGTTGCAGGGTGGGCGCTTACTTCCTACTGGTAACCCACAGAAGACTTCCCACCTGTCTTGGCATCCTCATGGGGCTGAGGGCATAACAGCTCACTCGAGATTTTTTCACAGTGTGCATGACCAGAAGAATTATACCTGGGCTGGTTGCTACCCGAAGAACAGCAGAGAAGGATTCCAATGACTTTGCTGTGCCTGATAGTCTTCTCATCAAAAAAATTCTAGACCTGCAGCTTGGTTTCTATCATTTACCCAACTTGCTTGCAATTCTGACACATGGATGGATTATCCAGGCAACAACATAACGTTTCAGCAAGATGGACAAGCAAAATAGACCGACGACAGGTCACATAGCTGTGTAATTTTTTTCCAACTCCAAGAACAGACACAGTAAGTGGAAATAACTCCCTCTACAGAAAATTGAAGCAGCAGTTTAGAATGAAAATAAAAGGGGGCTGAGACTGGGCTTAGTTCTAGCTCAGTTTGGCACCCGGGATACACGTGCGAAGGCAATGATGCATTCCCACACAGCCGAGACAGAAGACCTTTGAAAACATCTCACCTGAATCAGATTCCTCTCCATGATCAATGAGTTTTTTTGTTATCTTGTTCTATTTACTTGGTGGGGAGAGGGTCACACCAGCATTGCTCAGGAATTCCTGCTACTGCGACTCGTGGGGGCATGTGGGGTGCTGGGATGGAAACAAAGTTTTCTTCCTGGTGCCAAACAAGTGCCTTTCCTAATGCAAAACTACTAGTGCTGAACCATCAAGATCGTTTCAACAGTCACCACTTGTCATTGTTGTCTATCAAATGTAAAGTCACAGTATTTACCCTAGAATAAAAAGAATTTTGGTTCGGTTGGTTTCATAGCAGAAAGATAAGCATTTGCATTGCACACAGCCGGCCCAGGTTCAATCCCAGGCATCCCATACGGTCCCCCAAGTACCAGTAGGAATAGTTCCTGAGCGGAGAGCTAGGATTAACCCCTGAGCATCGCTGAATGTAACCCCAATAGAAAAAAAATTAATAAATAAAAATATATATACTTTAGGTTTTAGAATTACTGCTTTTATGCAGCAACACGGTAGGAACTGGAAGATACCGTCTTGAGTGAAGTTAGCCAGAAAAAGAAACAGAAACAGGATGCTGTCACTCATCTGTGGAATACCGAACACTGGATGTGGAAATGTACTGTAAAGGGGCTGATTAAATCATCCCCCATTCCAGTTTTTAGAGAGAAGCCAAAGAAGGAAAAAGAAAGAAGGGCAAAGAAGGAAAGAAATTTGAGGCGGAAGAGAACCAGAAGTTTACAGGGATCAGGGATTCATTTATGCCAGTGACATGAGTGAGGGGTGTAGCCATTTACCCAAAACACAGATGCAACAGAACTGAAAACAAAAAATCTAAGACATAAGCACTGAAACCTAGTCATGTGCTTGTCCAGATGACAGGTGGGGGTAGAGTGGGGACTGGGGTGGGGAGGGAATACGGGAACATGGGTGGAGGGAAGCTGATGCAGGGATTGGTGCTCAATTATTGTACGCCTAAGTACAACTATCAATGACTTTGAAAATCCTGGCACATTAATGAGAACTTTAAAAAATAATAAAATAAAATAAATTTTCAGATTTCGGCACCCACTGAGGTTAAAGACCCTCTAGTCCCAGCATTAGGCTCCGATATATTTCCTGTGATATTGAGACCATAGATGTGGTTGTGGGGATGGAGCCAGACACCACCTTTCAAGTCGCATGCTTGGTGACTGAGCACTCCAATGGCATACTATTTAGTTTTAACAAGAGAATCCTACAGCACACTTGTATGCAATTTCCCTGTACCAAAAGCAAATTGCTGTATTGCCACATCCGGAACCTTGATTTGAGTTCTGAAATCAAACAAAATGCACAATGAGAATTAGTCCAATGTTGAATGGAATGCAGTTGAATTACCAAGCAGGTGGAGGACATATCCATAGTTCTCACAGTCCTAGCAAGCCTACAGAAAGGGAAAAATCTGTGGGAAGTGTTGTTGGGAGGAGCTCGGCAATTCCCTAAAAAGCCTTTTGGGTTTTGTTTTTAATCAGACCCAGTGATGCATGGGATACCATAGGGGATACTGGACATCGAAGGTAGGCGGCATCTGTAAGGCGAGCACCCTCCGTGATGCACTGATGTTCTGGTCCTAATTAGCTTCACTATGGGCTCACAGTCACAATTTAACATACACACAATAAAACAGTTTTTGGTGCACACAAGCTTACAGCAGGTAGGCATTTGCCTTGCATGAGACTGACAGGGGTTAATCCTTGAACACTGCCAAAAGTAACTTAAGAGAACCACCAGGAATAACTGCTGAGCATCCCCAGGCCCCCCAAAAAAAGAAAACTAAATTTCTTCCCATATTCAAAAAAACATGGCAATGATCCAAAGGCAAAGATATGCATGGTGTCAGATTGACTAACCGGGGCCCAGATAGGGCAGCTGACCCTTTAGGTGTACAGTCAGGCTAGTTATAAAGCCGCTAAAACAAGGGCCTTGAAACACATGGACTACTCGACATACCTGACAGATGAGGAAGAATGAGGAAGAATGACAACAAAGTCAAGAAAGCAAAGCACAGGATCCCTCCGTAATGAACAGTTCCGGGGAGAAGACACCCCTACCCCATGACACACCCCCACATCACATGTTCTAGGGATGAGAAGGGGACACTCAATATCCAATGAGCAACTCAAAGATGTTTTGGAATGGAGGACTCCTGGGTTGGCCACATGCAAGGCAAGCATCCTACTTTCTCTACTATTTCTCAGGTCATTTCTAAATAAATGCACGGAAACGGGAAAAAATGGGAGAGCACTCACAAAGCTTTCAGGTTTAAGTCTCGGTCATACAATAAAACAGCGGTCCCGTCACCGTGCCCATTTTCCACCACTAAAAACCCAAGTATACCGCCATTCTACACCCTCCCCCTAACTGTGGGGCAGATAATTTCCACATTTTTAACTCTACTTTGATTACATCAATATTTTTACATGAGACTCACCATTATTATGTGGGATTTTACCCTAGCACTCAAATCTGGCAAAAACACAACAGAAGATAATTCTTTATCGATTGCTGGTTATAAATAACATGATTTTGAAATTCTGAAATTTTAACAACTAAATCTGGAGGGATTTCTGCCAAAATCTGCTGGGTTCCAAGATTTGTTCCTGAGTCTCTGGGATTATGGCCATTAAACAGCATTATCACGAGCCAGAGAGGCGGTTCGTGGTAATAACATAGGCTCTTGTTAGGGAGGGGAGGAATTGGCCGGCTCCACCCCATCCTGAGAGGCCCCATGCATATTCGTGAGTGTGGGCCCAAACCTGACTTTACAAAGGTCTTTGGAGGATGGAGGCCACCGACCCGCCAAGTGGGAGCAGTTGGGGGGACAGCACCAATTACCCCTGGGGTGAACCGGGGACAGTTACCTACTGCAGGGTCCAGACGCATTTCTGCTAAAAGGCGCTGGGTTTCGAGACTTGTCTCTGAATCTCTGGGATCATGGCCATTACGCACCTTGATCCCGAGACACCGAGGTCAATCGTGGGCACCAGACAACTCGGGGTTTTGTTGGGGTGGGGAAAAAAGGACCGGCTCCACCACCATCCAGTTAGGCCCTGCATTTCTCCTCACAGCAGTCCCAAACCTAACCGTCCAGAAGCCATAAGAGATTGCGGCCACTGAGCCGCCAGGCACAAAACCTATTCCGACCTGAAATACCCAGCTTTGGTAACCTACTCCTGGGACCAGACGCATTTCTGCTGAAAGCCGCTGGGTTCCAAGATTTGTTTCTGAGACTCTGGGAGCATGGCCGAGTGATCAAGAGCCAGAGAATCTGTACGTGGGCAGCGACTCGGGGTCTCATTGAGGTGGGGAGGAAAGGGCAGAGTCCACCCCTAACCCATTAGGCCCTGCATGTCTTGTCATTGCAGGCCCAAACCTGTCTGTTGAATGGAAGATGGTGGCCACCGAGCCACCAAGTGGGATCAGGCGGAGATACACACTCTTTCCCCCTTGTGGTGGTTCGTCGCTGGTAGCTCATTGTGGGAACCGGGCACATCTCTGCCAAAAGCTGCTGGGTTCCGAGATTTGTCTCTGAGTCTCTGGGATCATAACCTTTAAGGAGTTTCATCAGGAACCAGAGAGACTTTGCCTCCAATTATATAGCTGAGCCGGAAATGGTTTGTTGGTGTGTCTTACACATACCTAACTTTTGGCCGTTTACTTTCTTTGAAGACTTTGCCCAAAGTTTTTGGAGTCTGGACAAAGGCAGAGCAGCAATTTTGATGTATCTGAAAGTCTGATGTTGCCATCAGGCTGCTGATGCACTCGCCTTACCAGCACACATTGACCTGCTGACGGCACCATACTCCCAGGAAGTAGAAATTCATTATATGTAAATAAAAACAATAGTGTGGTTGGACTCACTGTAAAGATAGCAGGATTCTTGCCTTGCTGATCCAGGTCAAACCTCCCTATCCCATAGGAACCCAGAAGCACCACAGAATAATTCCTGACCTGCAGAATCAGAAGTACACCTTTAGCTTCAAAGAGTCCCTTCCAACTCCCCTGAATAAAAAAAAAAAACTTATTAAAATTAATATAAGAGGGGCTAAGGTGAGAGCAGAGCGGGTAGTCCGTTTGACTTGCATGTGACCAACCTGGGTTTGAATCCCAGCAACAATATGGCCCCCTGAGCTTTACCAGGAGTAATTTCTTAGCGAATAAACCAGGAATAACCCCATGTGCAACGCTGAGTGTGACCCAAAAAGAAAAAAAAATCCAAAGAGTAAATTTTCAGAGGCAAAGTATCTCTCACTTGTCCAAACACGACCCAAAGTCCCAACCCCAGAACGGAAGCCAATGAAAATGACCAACCGCAAAAGTCTCCCTTTCCTTTGAGGGCTGCCTGGGAACATATGTGGAGTTTCAATAAGTGTTATGTCCAGTCCAATGGCTCCAAACAGGGTCCTTCGCACTCTCGAGTAGGGAGGAATGATATGGCCAAGACCCCCACTCTCTGCAGGCTCCTCAAACCAAAGCCTGAAGTCCACGTGCCCACCACCCAGTGCAATCTTGGACCTGGATGCGATCGTGGCTGCAGGGGCCCTCAGGATAACGCACCCTCACCCATTACACCTGTGCCACAGAACAGTGTCCAATGCAAACCTCACAAGCTCCACAACCTCTAAAGCCTGGATATCCAGATCAAGTAAGAAACAAGCGTGAAAGCGCACTACAAGCTGGCGTGACCTGGCACTCAAGTTCGCACCGGGATTTTCAGGGCGCTCAAGCATTCCAAATCCTAACACAGGAAAGAATGAAGAATGAAGGTTTTCCTGTTTTTTCATTTTCAAACTATTCAATGCTGCATCTTAGTTGATTCCTGCCATAATTCCCACTAACCAGGCCCTCTGGGCCAAGCCAGAAGCATAGCAAAAAACAAAAGAGTAGAGAGCCGTGACAGCTCTGAGCAGGGGCTGTTTATGTACCTGTTTATACAGTCACCTTCCTCCTTATTTTCATCACCAGGACCCATTATTTCCAAGTTAACACACAACCAATTCCAAGCACTAGAATATTGGCATAGGTGCAGCCACGGTGAAAATCAGCAGGTACCTTTCAATGACATAAGGAGAAGCCTGTCCCAAGCAGGCAGGCTTACTTCCCTCTTAACTGTACTTTTTTTTAACACCCTTGACCATCGTGTCCAAAGGAAATTTGCTTGACTGACTTGTCCCGTTCTGTCCTTAGAGACTGTTATTAAGGGATCAAACCATCCAGCATGAACATTTATATGTTTATTAAGGTGTGAGGGGTACATGAAGCCCTTCCCACATTCCTGACATATATGCAGTTTGTCTCCAGTATGAACTCTCACATACTGAGTAAGAGAACAGCACCAAATGAAGGACTTCCCAAAAGACTGACACTGATAAGGTTTCCCTCCACTGTGAATATTCCTGTACTTAGCAAGGATTCAGAACGGCAGAAGGACTTCCCACATTCCTCGCATATAAAAGGATTTTCTCCGGCGTGAATGCTCCTATGTACACTAAATCTGAGGCTTCTCAAAAGGCCTTTCCACATTTCTTACACGTATATGGTTTCTCTCAAGTGTGTGTTCTCCTATGTACATTAAGTATTGAGGACATACAGAGGCCTTCCCACATTTTTACATACACAATTTCTCTCCAGTGAATTCTCCTAAGTACTCTAAGGCTTGAGGCTTCAGCAAAGGACGCCCCACATTCCTTACCTATATACAGTTTCTCTCCACTGTGAATTCTATGTACAGTCAATTGTGAGGATGAAGTAAAGGACTTTCCACACTCCAGACATATCTAAGACTTCTCTCCATTATGAATTCTCATGTGTAGAGTAAGGGTAGAGAACCGTGTGAATGCCTTCCCGCATGTCTGACACTGATGAGGTTTCCGTCTGAGATGAATTTTCATATGTGCAGTAAGTCTTGAGGCTCCAGCAAAGGCCTTCCCACATTCCTTACATATATACGGTTTCTCTCCAGTGTGAATTCTGCTATGTACACTAAGGCTTGAGGCTTCAGCAAAGGCCTTCCCACATTCCTTACATATAAATGGTTTCACTCCAGTGTGGATTTTCCTATGTACACTAAGTTTTGAGGCTACAGCAAAGGCCTTGCCACATTCCTTACATATATACGGTTTCTCTCCAGTGTGAATTTTCCTATGCGCATTAAGTGTGGAGGCCCAAGCAAAGGTCTTTCCACATTCCTTACATAGATGTGGTTTCTCTCCAGTGTGAATTCTTCTATGTACAGTAAGTTTTGAGGCTCTAGTAAAGGCCTTCCCACATTCCTTACATATATATGGTTTCTCTCCAGTGTGAATTCTCCTATGTACAGCAAGTCTTGCGGATTCAGCAAAGGCCTTCCCACATTCCTTACATATATATGGTTTCTCTCCATTGTGAATACTTCTATGTACAGTAAGTTTTGAGGCTCTAATAAAGGCCTTCCCACATTCCTTACATATATAAGGTTTCTCTCTAGTGTGAATTCTCTTATGTACAATAAGACTTGAGGCTACAGCAAAGGTCTTCCCACATTCCTTACATACATATGGTTTCTCTCCAGTGTGAATTCTCCTATGTATACTGAGGCCTGAGGATTGAGTAAAGGCCTTTCCACATTCCTTACATATATATGGTTTATCGCTAGTGTGAATACTTCTATGTATACTGAGGCTTAAGGATCGAGTAAAGGCATTGCCACACTCCTGACATATATAAGGCTTCTCTCCACTATGAGTTTTCCTATGTCTATTAAGACTAGAGGTGTGAATAAAGGCGTTCCCACATGGCTGACATTCATGAGGTTTCTCTCCTGTGTGAATTCTCCTATGCATAATAAGATGTGATGATTGATCGAAGGCCTTCCCACATGCTTCACATGCAAAAGATTTCAATCCTGAATTTATATTCATATGGTCATGATGGAGCAACCCCTGACTCACACTTTGTTCTTGGGGCTGACGTTTCTGGAGATTCTGTCGACTGTGGTTTTCTAAGGGAATATCACAGTGCTGAGAACATGGGGAGGCTCCCGCACATTCCTTACATGTAGATGGGTTCTGCTCACGGTGACTGTCATTGAGGGTATGTTGCTGTGAGGGACTCACTTTAAACAGTGCTCCTCTCCAGAGCAGCTGCCGCACTGGGGATTTTGTGCCTCTGAACTGAGAATAACACACTCCAAGGAACTTTTTCCAGGAGAGGGCTTCTTCAGAGTGAGGTAGCCCTCGCCATTCTGATCACCCTCAGAAGACATCCCGCCTGTCTCGGCATCCTCATGGGGCTGAGGGCAGGAGTGCTCACACGAGACATTATTGTACAGTGCAGGATCAGAGACATTCCACTTGGGGTGGCAGCTTTCCTGTAGAACAACAGAGGATTCTAATTATTGACTTATTCACTGAGACTTCCTGTCCAAAAACTGAGCCCTTCAGATGTGGTTTCACACATATGCACCGCACAAATTCAATTACTGACATATGAATAGTTTTACTATAGAATAACTACAAGTTACTGTAAGTTGGATAAACAAAATTGATGGATGCAGAGTCAGTAAATTCTGTGACATCATCCCCTTTAAATTAATGAAGGAATACAACTGGAAACAATTCTTTCTATAGAAAACGGACACATCCATTTCAAGAGAAAGTGAAGTACAACCTCATTTGCGTTTTGTTAAAGTTTAGTGTGGAATCTGTGATGCAGGGGTGAAGACAACTCTGCATCATCACACAGCTGAGACAGACCATGTGACCATTGCAAAGTTCTCACCACAAGGGATGACTTTCAGGATCAATGAAGTTTTCTTTTCTTTCTGTTTTGTAGTTTCTATTTATTGGGGGTTGTGTGGATGGAGGGGCACACCATGCAGTATCTAGGATCAGTTCTGTGGGTCTATGGTATCTATAAGGCGTGCTGGGTAAGGACCATCCATTCCTGTGCAAAGCAAGTATATTTCTCTCTACACCATCTCTAGGGCGCACAAATTAGCTTTCTAAACAACTACCACTGTCAAGCAAATCAAAACTAACCGTATTTTTATACATGCTTGATTTCAGCACCTAACAAAGCTAAGGGTCCTCTACTCCCAGCATCAGGCTTTGGAATTCCTCCCTGCCATTCTCAGGCTTCCACCTTAACAATCACATACTTGGTCCGCTCCTGCTGGCATAATAATATTTATTCTCAATTAGCGAATCTTACCAACTCACTCGTACTTGCTGACCCCATTCCCAAATCAAAGTGCTGTAATGCCAAATCCTGAAGTCGCGATTTCCGTTCTGAAACTGAACAAAACATGCAATTCAAGCACTTGTCAAAAAATGTAGCAAAATGATGCCATGTAGTTAAGAGTACATCTCTGTGGTTCTCACAGTCCAAAGAGTCCCACACTAAACAAAATATTTGAATAGTGGAAAACTGTGAGGATCTTGGCAATTCTACACAAGGTTTTGTTTTTGAGCAGACCTGGTATTGTTCGGGGAACCAGGTTATTTAACAAATTATTGAACAGGTCACCATCGGGCACTGCAAGGCACTCCCTGCTGTACTATCGTTCAGATCCAGACTAGCTCTGTTATGATCTTACTTATTCGAAAGCCATGGAAGCAAATTACAGGATCATTCTGTGACTGACAGTCCAGGGGAATGAACAGCAGCGTGAGTATGGCACAGACCCAAGGATCCAGGAGACCAAGGTCCCATTCTCAGCAGCGTGTTTCATACATGCTCAGGGCACCCATGCACTGCACAGGGCTTGAGCCAGGAAGAGTCCTCAGACACTCACCCGCACACACGCCTCTACTCCCCGACCTCAGGGCTCCTCCTTCCAGCCAGGAGATCACCGTGGGCTTCCTCCCAGAGTGCTCTGCCCCGACAGAGACAGAGGCATGGATAAATGACATGGAAAAGGTGACAGGTAAATCCCCATGTTTTCCTAATATAACTCCGCAAATATCTGAAAGGCATGAACAGAATGCCCATTTCCATAATGCCACATATTTCTAGTTATTCGAGAGGTAAGACACAAGAAAATTCCACAAATACTCTAGACTGGGCCTTGTGGATGGCTGACAGGGGGTTGATCAGCTCAGTATGTTGTTGGTTTTTGTCTTGTTTGGGGTCTCCCCTGGCAATGCTCCGGGGAGACTCCTGACTCTCTGTCAAGAAATCACCGCTGGTGGAGCTCGGGGATGACATAGGATGCCGGGGATTTAACCCACGTGCGCCCCTTGCAAGAAAATCACTTTACTCCCTGTACTGTCCCTCTATGCCCAGCAGCATATGGAGTTTCCTGAGCCGCTCATGAACTCGTCACGGATTTCAGTAACACTAAGTGCATAATAAATCCGGAAATGGCCAAGGGTGGCAAGAGACCCTTATTTTTTAAGCTGAAAAATTTATCAGAAAGAGAGCACAGCAGGAGTTTCTCACAGACAATCCAGTTGCAATACCCGATATCACCTAGGGTCCCTCATGCCAGCCATGAGTGATCCCTGAGTGCAGAGTCCAGGAGCAAACCCTAAGTCCTGCTGAAGTCTCACAAGAACCATTAGAAGTAAATCCAAGCACTGAAATAGGGCAGCGTCTAATGATTTCAGACGAGATATCAAATCCCCTGTGGTGGGAAAGATAGTACAGCACATAGGACAGAAGTGCTGCACACACATGTGGGTTTGATCCCAGGCAGCACATAAGATCTTGGAGTAAGGCCAGGTGTGGATCCTGAATACACAGGCAGGAACAATCCCTAATCCCTAAGGAAAAAGAAAATGCAAAAACCGTTTGACTTGAGTGACTGGTGCAAAAGTACTGGGGGTGAGGTTTCAGTCCACGGTACCCCATGGCCCCTGAGACTCTTAGGAGTCATCCTTTAGCACAGAGCCAGGGGAACTGTGGACTGTGCCCCCCAAACAAAGGCAACAGCAAACCAATTAAACACACAAAATTTCGTGTAGTACACAAAGTAAATTGATGCACCAATGGATGGAACTATTTAAAGGGACCTGAGCGATAACTGGGCAGATAGGGTTCTTCCCATGGACACAGTCGAAACGGGTTGATAGGAATCACCCCATAGGATCTGGCGACCCTACAAGACTAATTCCTGAGGACAAGGCTGAGAGTAAGCCCTGAGTATCCACAGGTGAACCCTAAAAAAAAACGAGAGAGGGAAGAGCTACTGCATGGCTGTACAACATCCCAGCCTGTCACAGAGGTACTGTTGAACACACAGCTGCCTCCCAACCCCAGGGAGCCCACCCGGGTCTGTTCAGACACGGTTGTCTTCACACTGCTCTCAACGACAGCCTGTAGATGCTGGTAGGTCTCCAGCATCACGTCCCTGTAGAGCTTCTTCTGAGAGGCCGCCAGGCATGACCATTCCTCCGGGGTGAAGTTCACAGCCACGTCGTGGAAGGTCACTGCGTCCTGAGTCAGCACACAGGGAGGGTGGCAGTTAGAGTCTACCTTAGTCTCATTCCCACTACTGTGAGGCCAGGACCCAGGGTCCTATATTGCCGCTGGGCCTCTCCACTCCGAATAAACCAGCCTCCATGCACATGCATTGTTGACGGGCCCCAGAAATCACATAAGGCAGCTGGGTCTGCTAAAGTGGGAGGACGTTATACAGAAGGTACTTGGATGTATCTAAATTTCCTGGTAACCCAAGGGCCAATTCGAGCACCACTGGTGCAGTGAGCACTGTAGAGAGGATCACTTGAACACAGACTTGTACTTTAGAAAAGACTATCACTGAGTGTAGCAAAAACCACTGCACACTCACCGCTGCACCCCCAGAGCTCATGACCACTAGGATTGAGAACTTGGCAGTCCATATAGACAACTACTCACAGCGGTGCATGGCATGTGCACATGTAGGAACTAACTGCTCAGAACCACCCCAAATCCTGCTCAAAGAAGGTAGAAGTTTCTGGACCCCAACATCTCCACTGGCCTCAGAGATCCTTGGCTCTTTTTCATTGGGATTGGTGCATGCCCAGAAATCCACACACAAGATTATGTGAACGTAGGACTATATGACCGAGCAGGTAGTCTCTCCAACGCAGGAAGGACAAAACAGGAGAAAAGCAAGTCTCGGGGCCCAAGTCACAGTAGTTGCCAGGGTGAAAACGGGGCCAGCACACCCCAGGGTGCTCTGAGGCCAGTAAGCTTTGAATCCAGAGCCCAGAGTCAAGAGGACAGCTCATGACAAAAACAATGCAAAAGAAACCGAAGCAGCAGATTGGCGTAACAGGACAGCTGTTCCCGGGACAGCACGTAGGACTGGCGATCCCCAACATCCCATATGGTCCCACAAGCACTGCCAGGGGCAATGCCAGAGTGCAGCGCAAGGAGTGATAGCGAGAATCCTTGCTCTGTCACCCCAAATAAAACAGAAAACCCAAGATGAAGCCTTTGGACCTCCAGCATCCCATTGGTCACCTAGACCTGTCAGGAATCAGCATTGAGCACTGAGCTTTGAGTACTCCTCATGCACCACTGGGTCAGCCCCAAAGCTAAATAAAACTAAACAAGCATACACAAAAGCAGCTTCAAACAGCAGAATGGGATGGTCCAATCGAAGTCTCATCTTGGAATCCATCCAAAAGAAACTCAAAACAGAAGGCCCAGGAAGCCTGGGCACTCCTTTTACTAACTCATTTCATTCTCTCTGTCTACTCCTACCTGGGGACGGTTTACCAGAATCCGCATCACCATCTTCTCCTGTCACTGTTGTTCTGAGGATCAGCAGGAGGCTCCGTGCAAAGACCTGGAAAGTCAGAATAGTGAGCACCAGAGAGGAGCACCCCCTCCCACTCCTGAGCTCAGACCAGCCACACCCTCCCGCACAGCCTCACAATTCCACCTCAGGGAGACAATGGCATAAGTTCCTGTCTCCACTGGGGATGCAAATTTTGTTGGCATCTGTGCTGCACTTAAGGAGAGGAAGCTGGGCCCAAGCTACAGGGGAGGAAAAAACAGCCTTCTCTGATCCCGGATTCCTCTATGGCTCCCAAAGGAAAGTCCCTATAGGCCCTACCAGGGGCCGACTCTCAGCCCAGGAGCTCCCAAATAGGCTGGAAGCAGTGCTGCCCTGTGGGAACCGTAGCCTGGCATGTGGCTCCACCATGTGACTTAGAGTGGACAAACCTTCGACACTCTCTTGCAGGGTGGAAAGGATATGCCCCTGGGCACTCTGTCCTGGGGACCTCAGTATTATCCACAAATGCAGGTGTCGTCTGCTCAGGGAGAGATGAAGAGTCAGGGGTGCTTTGCAGCTTGATGTTAGGGAGCTGAAATTCATGAACCAGAAAAAAGATACAGCGGTATTGTGGTTAGAAGGCAATAATGTGAGTTGGGTGCTTGACTAGATGAACCCATCAATCCTCTGCATCCCATATGGCCCCCAGTAGCTCCAGGGATAATACCTGAGCTTAGAGACTCGAGTAAGTTATGAGCATCTCCACGTATGTGCCCTCTCTCCCGCCAAAATCTAAAGAACCAAAAATAGCCCCCCAAATACAATTTTAATGGCAAGCCTCAGCCACCTGTAAGCCCCCTTCCCCCATCCCCCGCATGACTCGGGCTCTCACGGCAGACAATGAAGATGACCAGTAACAGATCTCCTGCCATTCGGTGGAGGGGCTGACGTTCTGCCCCTCAAATATGGAGATGCTACAGAATCGAGCTGAGGGCCGATGGGTCAAACATGGGACTCCTGGGAGGGTTGGTACGGCCAAGCCCCTAGCGGAGTCCCACATTCACCCACTGTTGCCCCATCCTGAGCTGCAGAGGATCGTGGCCAAAGAGGCACACTAGAATCACGAACTCACAACTGTCACTCCTGAACCCTGAGACAGCCCCCACTGCACCCACAAAGCTCTGCCTCCCCCCAAAACCTCCATCACACCTCACGATCCACCTGGATGTTGGCGAATAAGTGAAAAACCAGTGCAAAATTCCCCCAAGTTGGCTCGGCCCCTCGGCTCAGAGTGTGGAAACGGGAAGGCGCGGGGTGTTCACAGGAGGTTGCTCGAGTTCTGCAGCTAAATCATTCTTCAGAGACCCACTTCCAGGATGGGGCGCAAATTTACTTGTCCTTTGCCAAGTGAGCAACAGCCCCAGTGTCTGAGTCAGGGACGGAAAATGAACCGTGACATTTATGACATCACTTCTGACATCACTTCCGTTTCTATTAGGTACCTTAAAGAGCCAGAGTCTAGGCACTGAGAATCTTTTTGCCACCCAAGTGAATCTGTGCTGCAAGGGGGATGGACTAGAATAAAGGGGTGGAGAGGCATATGCTGGACTGGTCGGTCACAAACTGGGGGCCTGGGGGTAAGGAGAAGTTCCCTGATCCTGCATTGTCAACGAACATCGAACCAAAGATATCTAAACACAAAATGTTACCCTGACTCTTGTCAAATGATCCCTGAGCTCAGAGACAAGAGTAAACCCTGAGCACTGTAGGCTGTGGTGAAAAATATAACAAGAAAAAAGTCAAATTCTACCGAAGAGGGGGGGAAATGATGTAAAAAGACAAATTCGAGAGTTAAACACTAAAAGAGTCAAATTTCTGGTACTTAAAAATCCCCTATTATTGCAGCTGGAGAGACAGCACAGCGGGTAGTGTGTTTGCCTTGCACGCGACCAACCCAGATTCGATTCCCAGCATCCCATACGGTCCCCTGAGCATTGCCAGTAGTAACTCCTGAGTGCAAAGCCAGGAGTAATCCCTGTGCATTGCCAGCTATGATCCAAAAAAGAAAAAAATCTCCTATTTTTGATCTATCCCTGCTACAAAAACTCACCGTTTCTCCTGAATCCCTATTGTTCTTTCACCATTGTTCATGCATGTATATGTGTATATATAAGTGTGACTTTGTGTGATTTTTGTTTCGGGGCAACAACCGGCAGATTCAGGGCTTACTCCTAGCTCTACACGCAGGAATAAATCTGGGACAGGCCAGATGGGATGCAGGGGATAGAACCTGGGTTGATTGCTTGGATGGTTAAGTCCTTACCCAATGTACTGTGGCTCTGGCGCTAAGTAAATGTGCTCCTAGCACACCCAGTGGGATTCCTGAGCCAATGTCCTGACTCCTGGAAAACCAAAACTTTCTTGCTTAAAAAAAAAAAAAAACATTTACCTTGGTTGGATTCTAGTTCTAAACAATTTAGGTTTAACATTGGTTCATCATTTCTCCTCTGCTACAAGGAGCTGAGGCTTACTGAGCAACACCCATCCCAATACCCCTGAATCACTCCCATTTCCTTAGTATTCATCTTTAACTTCCCTGTGCTCTGCTTCCCCTATGCGTTAATCACCCATTTCCCAGAACCACAACCTGTGAATTGTAAGGTCAGATTCTTCACAGATCTCTGGATTTTGTATTTGGAAGTGAAATGTTGACTTTCTCTTTCCTTTATATCCTCTGCAGTTTACTTTAGAAAAATATCCCTTTTTGCTCCTGGACAAGGACCAGTGCAGTCCCAGGTTGGGAGGATTGTGCTGGGAGGATTGGCATGGCCATGCCCCCAGCCCTCAGCTTTGTATAGACAAAGGAAGGCAATATTATGCTTTTGTAACTTCAGAGTTAATTGACTGCAGATAGTATATAGTCTTTGGGATTGTCATGTTCATGAGACTTAAGCCTCAACTGCCCTTTGTTCTTAGCACCCCAAAAGCAAGAGACTGGATGGACCCAGGAGAGCTGTGAGCTACCCTGGCATTGAAAAGGGACATGGAAGCACCATAACATAGGAGTGACTGATCATTTACGCAGATATTTGGCAGAGGATATTCTCATTCACCCAAGGAGACACTCTGTCTCCCAGGGACATCTACGTTGCTTTTATCTTTTCCTCTAGTTGTATAAGTTATCAACACTTGTAGTTTGGATAAACACAGTGAGAGAGAAAGATTCCAACACTTAGTTCTCTGGGCCTTGACAGTAAATAAGGCTTTTTTTTGGCTTTTTTGGGTCACTCCCGGTGATTCAAGAGGGTTACTCCTGGCTCTGTACTCAGGAGGTACTCCTGGTGTTGCTCAGGGGACCATATGGGATGCTGGGAATCGAACCCAGGTTGGCCGCGTGCAAGGCAAACACCCTAACCACTGTGCTATCTCTCCAGCCCCCAGAGCAAATAAGGCTTTTAACACTTCTCTGGGCTCTGAGAGCAAACAAGGCTTTTACTGTAAATCCCAGACTAAGTCTTCAGGCCAGTTCAGCTTGTCCTTCCCCATGGGGGTCCTGTCTCTAATGTTGTAACAGTTTGCATCAAGACCATGCATACGTGCTTTCTAGAATGTTCCATTTTGAAGCCAGGGTAGTTTTCCCACTTGCCCCGGGTCCATCCAAGTCCCACGGCAGAACCTCCCTTTTGGACTGTTAGGAAGTACAGCAACTGAAGCCCGAGTCAAGTAATGATTACCAAGCAATTATGCCCTGGAGAAGATGACTTGAGAGACAATCAAATCCCAAATATTAGGAGTATAAGCATTGATGGTCTTTCTATGTTTAACCAAAGAACAGTGCTGTAGAGTAAAAACGTAAAAAAGCTATAGGGGAAACAGGAAAGCAGGTACAAATACACAGCACTTCAACTACTAAGCAGTACAAATATAAAGTTGAGAATTACCAGAAAGTTATGGTTTATAAGTAATCAAGACTGACCTGTGGAACTGAGACAACAGGAAGGAAAATACAAAGGAAATGTTAAAGATAAACTTTAACTAAATTAGGGATGTTAGCAAGAACATGATAAGCTTCTCTGGGAGGAGGAAAAGGGTCAATTCAGAGATGAAGCCTAAAACACTTTGGGTTAATATCCAGCATATCACCAAGAGCCTGGCCCCTGTTTCCTTCTTCGATTCTCTGTCACCCTTCACTGGCCAGGGTGGGGAGACCAATCATAGTCACCAAAGGCACGCAGTGCATGTCCAGACATTATTTGAACACAACTCTCAGTACTCAGTGCAATACCGAGGTTTGCCTGATCAGGGAGAGAGGAAGAGTCAGGTGCAATTTTCAAGTTGATTTTAGGATACAGAAATTCTACGTTAGAAAAAAACAACAATGTGGAGTCAGAGATAGAAAGCTGGGAGGGGCGCTTCCCATGCTGACCCGGATCGATATTTGGCATCTCACATGACCCAAAAAAAAACTTAAAAAAAATTCCAGAGTGCTGCTCCTGAAGTAATCCCTGAGATTCCACACATGTGCCCAAAATACAAGCAAAAATAGCCCCAAAGTAAATTTTCATTTGCAAACCGCAACCACCCCTAGAACCACGCCCAAGGGACGGTCTGGAAAACAAGGCTACTAGTGAATAGGGACCGAGGGCTACAGTGTCATTAGCCATTAGGGAGCTGCCCCCCTGCCCCTCAAAAATGAACAGTTCTTTTATAGTTTTGGAGGCACCACCGACAATATGGACGAGAAACTTGACTCTGCGATCAGGCACCCATCCTGGTGGACCTCCGAGATTAAACTTGGGTGGGCCAGATGCAAAGCAAATGCCCTAACCGCTTTGCTATCTCTAAGAGAAACTGCAGGTTTTGCAGCAGAGAGGTCCCTGCCAAAGCATCCAAGACAGGGCCCAGCGCAGACCCGTGCTCGGAGGGTCAGGCCAGCCCAGCCCCATTCACTCTGCAGCCCCCGCGCCCAACGGCCACCGCCCCAAGGCAGAGCTGCAGGGGATCCCCAGAACCACGCACTCACACCCGCGACCCCTGAGCCCCGGCACATCCGCCACTGCACTCACCAAAGCTCCAAATCCCCCACCAAACCCTGCCACGCCGCAGGAACCACCGGGATATCGGTTGAAAATGGAGCTTAAAAGTGTCCTTAGAGCTGGCTTGGCCCCTCCCCTCAGTGCAGAGACCTGGAGGCACGGGGCAGGGCGCTCACAGGAGGCCACTAGTGTCCTGCAAACGAAACCGGCCTTCACAGACCCCTTCCACGTGGAACAGCCTCTTCTCCTTTCACCTGTGTAACAAATGGACACAAATGTGCATGCAAACACATAAATGCCCTGCTGTTAGGTTACTTCTGCTTGTGCAAGCAGTCTTAAAGGGCCAGACACGAGCTTCGCAGAGAACAACTAGAAAAACGAAAGTAAATCTGTAAGGCTCGTTGGCTGGAGCAAAAGCACAGTGGACAGGGTGTTTGCCTTCTACGCAGCTGACCCAGGTTCAATCATCTGTATTCTATGTGGTCCCATTTTGGTGTATAATAGATTGTTAGGATTTTACTGCTTCCAAAGTATGAGTCTCAACACATTTACCCTCAATATTTGTGTAAATCCAATGGAAAACTGAATACAATGAGTGCAGATATGCTACAGGGAGTGAAGTGCTTCCTTGAATGTGCCTGACCTGGACACAAATTATGGGCAGCACAGCGGGATGTGACTCCCAGAACATAATACAGAAGATCCTGAAGAATGGAGGTTTGGCTGTCTATCCAACGTCAAAAGGGCTCACCACAGCATCCTGGTTGATCTCTGCCATGATCCTCTGCAAACCAGGGCCTCTAAGCCAAGTCTGAGTCACAGCAAAGAATGAAAGCATGGTGAGTCTTGACAGTACCCAACAAAATGCAATGTTAGTACCTATTTACTTCTTATTTAATTCCTTCCACCTTGCTTTATCACTAAGAACCATTATTTACCAATTAACATACTGGGAAGTCCACATGCCAGGACATTGTTATAACCATGGTGCAGGGGATAATCAGCAAGTACCTTTCAGTTGTGGCACTAGTATCACAGGAAGCTTTCACACATAACAGGATTATTTCCTTCCTTACCACAGTAATTGTATCAATCCCCCACCCACTTGTTGAAACTAAAATTGTTTTACCTCAGGGCCCTGTTCTGATGCCACCCATTGTTAATATGGAAGTGACTGATCCAGCATTTGCTCGAGGCCCTCCCGTTTATCATCAATTTGCTCGAGCAGGCCCAGTAACGTCTCCATTAGAGACTTTGGTGTTACTGTGTCTGGCATATCGAATACTCTCAGTAGCTTGCCGGGCTCTCCGAGAGGGGCAGAGGAATCGAACTCGGGTCGGCCATGTTGGCTGCGTGCAAGGCAAACTGCCCTACCTGCTGTGCTATCGCTCCAGCATAACTTTTATATTTACTAAAGCTTGAGGGAACATGAAGGCCTTCCTATATTCCCTACCTACAGGATTTTCTCCAGGATTCTCTTTAAAGCCACAGGTGCAAATAATGCTCTTTCCACGTTCTTACACACACACACACATACACAAACACATATATATATACACACATATAGATATTCTTACATATATATATATATACATATGTATATTTATCTATAGCTTCTCTCCTGTGTGAATTCTCCTATGCATAAGGCCCGAGGATCCAGGACAGTCCTTCCCACACTCCTGACAGATGAAAGGTTTCACTACAAAATGACTTTTCACATGCGCAGTAAGGGCTGAAGACAAACTGAACACCTTTCCACATTCCTTACACTTATGAGGTTTTTCTCCACTGTGAATTTTCAAGGTTCATAAAGCTATGCCTATTGCATCAAAATCTTCCTGCAGTCCTTTCATATATAAATCCTCAATCCAGGATAAATTTTTCTCACACGGCAAAGCTTGAGGATTGAGTAAAAATCTTCCTACACCCTACATATGTTTTCTTCGAGTATGAATTTTCCTATGTTTAAAGTTAGGGGGAAGTGAAGGCTTTGCCAAAGTCTTTACAAAGATAAGGTTTGTCCCAGTATGAAAATTTCAGTGTCACAAAAGGATTGTGAAATAAGCAAAGGCCTTGCCACACTCCTTACATATATGTGTGTGTGTGTGTGTGTATTCACTGCAATGTGCGTTTTCTTATGGACACAAAAGTTTGAATAGTAGGTAAAGATCCTCCCACAGTAGTGACACGAATAGTGTTTCATTCCTATATGAAATTTCCTATGCTCAGAAAGACCTGAGAAGAAATGAAAGGCCTTTCCACCTACCTCACATATAAGGGTTTTTTACGAAACAGAAATCATGAAATCTAAGACTTCAGGAAGAAGCAAAGGCCTTCCTACACTGCTCACAAGTATTAGTTATCTCTCAAGTGTGAGTTTTTCTGTGTACTAAGGCTTGTGGAATAAGCAAAGACTTTCCACTCCTTATATGCATATGGTTTCTTTCCAGTGTGACTTTTTCTGTGCATACTAAGATGTATGAGTCAGAGAAAGGCCACAGTACATTCCTTACATGCATACGGACTCTGCAGTATGAAATCTCCTGTTTATAAGGTATGAGGATCCATTGAAGGCCTTCCCTCAGTCCTTATACTTAAACGGTTTCTCTCCTGTGTGGATGTTCACATAGTCCCACCGGGGTGATGCTGGACTCAAAAGTTTGTCCTCAGTGCTTAAATTTATGGAGGTTCTGTCCATTATGGGCTTCTATGGGAAAGTGACGGTGCTGAGGACATGGGAAGAGTGATCTTCCGATCACCCTTAGAAGACATCCCAACTATCTTGGTATCCCTGTGGGGACGAGGGCCAAATTGCTCACTTGAGCCTTTATCAAAGTGTGCAGGAAGAGACATTCCACCAGGGCTGGCTGATCCCATGCAGAAGAACAGACAAGGATTCCAATCATAGAACTATGCCATGAGAATTTTCATGATAAAAGAAATCAAGCTCTGCAGGTACGTAGCTGGTACGGTATAGGACAATGAGTTTCTTGGGGAAGTAATAAATCGAGAAGGGGATGAAAGCAGTGACTCCGAAGGAAACCCTGGGGATTCAGAGAGGAACTGGCCTAGTAGAAACCCAGAGAGTAGGAGACATGGAACAGGAGCAAAGGCTGGTAAGAACATCAGAGAGCAAGGTCCGGCCAACACTCTATCACTTGACAACACGCGAGCAGTAGACTCTCAGCTACAAAGAAAACTCCAGGAGGAAGTTTCAGAAACATGACTTCAAACTGAGAGTATCAGGCTAGTGCAGTGCGTTGCATGCAGTCAATCTGGTACAATGTCCGGAATTCCAAAGAGTCCCCTGAGGACCATCTGACTAATAGATGGATGGAATTTTGCTCTATTCAATCATAAATGTTTCCTTTTTTTACCTGTAATGTTAGTAAAGTGAAATGGGTGGGACCCAGGAATGTGAGCAACCGTGTGAGTAATCACAGGTAAACGAAATGGTCTGCTGGGATGTGGAGAGCTTGGGACCTGACCTATAATCCCACTTATAAAAGATTTCATCAAGGCTCCCCTTCCATCCTTTCAAACGACATTCTGTGCACAGTTACCTGCATGCAAACTCTCCAATTGAGATCAGAGCAACTGTAGATCTGGGTAGGGTGTTGCTTTCACATGGCCAACCTAGGTTCAATCCCCAGGATCCTGTAGAGTCTCCCGGAGTACCATCAGAAATAATACCTGAGTGCAGAGCCAGGAGAAACCACTGAGGATCACCAGGTATTGTAGGATAATAGTGCTCTGCCCTTGCTCCCTGGCAGGTGAGAACTTATGTTTGTTGATTGCCCATAACCTTTCAATTACCTTTGTCTCCTGATAAGACTTTGACTTGGAAAGATTGTCTTTCTCTTCTCCTTAATGTCTTTTGCATGGTTAGCTATTTCAGAGCAACTGCTTTTTATATGGATACAGGAAGACAGTTACAAAGATAAGCCTGAGCTTGAGATTTGATGGTCTCCAGATAATATTACTTCCTGGACATCTGCTCTTTTGACTGAAGCCTCAGTTGCCCTTACTTCCTCGATCCCCAAAAGAAGGGTCCGATGAGGGACTAGATGGACCCAGGGCAAGTGGTGAGCTAGCTACTCTGGCATCAAAATGGGCCTGGACAAAGTACCATAATGCTTATCTATAAGAGCCTGTTCATGGACAAATTCTGTCATGAAACAAAAAGTAATAACTAGACTAGGACACTGCTGGGATTAGGAGTGATTGATCCGGCGTGAGCACTAGTCTCAATCTGTGGTGAGAAGTTCCCAGAAGAGTCACCCTCAAGCCTAAAAGTGTCTATTGCTCTGTCCATACACAATGGTAATCATTAGGAAGTAAAACTAAATATGTCAATTAAGTTGCTGGTCTAAGGAGAGGAGTAACACACCATAAGGGCTGCTTTTCCTTCGTTGGCTGCAGGTGATGGGGAAGTCTGGAAAACCATTTTTATTGCGCTTCCCGTGTGGAGGCGTGGATTGGGGTCATGGTGAGAGAAGAAAAAGAGCAGCTTCAGAGAGACAGGGGGAATGAAGGAGACTGAGAAAAGAATTGATCCTCTACCACCCTGATCCCCTATCTTCCAGTATGTACGTGTTACACCCACCAACTGTCCCCGTTGCCATGTAATACCATCAATGGCCAAGACCCAGAGACTATAAAACCCTGCTCCTGGAAGAGAACAGCCCAGTCTCCTGACTCTGCGTCTGGTTGTCTTACTAGGTGTGTTCAGTTTCCCTTCCCATCCCGAGCAGAGACCCGGCAGCTGAAGACCGCTGGTTCAAGCCACAGCTATGCTTAATACCACTCTCCAAAAGTTCAGACGAGACTCACTCATGAAGGAACCGGCAGAGGAACCCAGGTATGCAGGACCTGGGGCTTAGATCTCCAAGCTGCTCGTATTGGGACTGGGCCTCCTCCACGCATATCTCCCATCTTCCAGTATGTTGGCGTTACACCCACCAACTGTCCCCGGTGCCGTGTAATCCCATCAATGGCCAAGACCCAAAGACTATAAAACCGTGCTCTGGGAAGTGCGCGGACACACGAATTCTTACTATCTACTCTTACTCTGGAAAAACTGGCAGGCTACCAGAAATATCCTGCCTACACCGCAGAGTCTGGCAAACTCCCCATGGTGTATTCAATATGCCAAAAACCAGTAACAATCATGGTTCTCTTTCTCCTGACCCTGAAAGAGCCTCAAATGTGGCACTTCTTAAAATCTCAGGAATAGGAAGAAGGAGACATTACTGGGGCCTGCTTGAGTCAATTGATGAACAAAAGGATGATAATGATACAGTGAGAAAAGAAGAGACATAGAGTTAGAGGACACGATTCCGACTTAGAGAGAAGGCTGAGAGCTGAGAGTAAGAGTGGCTGGGGAGATTGGAGAGGAGTCACAGAGAGCACTGGAAAGCGAGTTAGAGAGACGGTTGGATAGAGCTGGGAGAGACAAAAGACTGAATAAACTGCAACCAATTAGCAACCAGCCTGGTCCTCATTCTACTTTCATCAGCCCAAAGCCAGAGCTGTCCAGGGTGGAGAAGTGGCTCGAGAACACCAAATGTGGACAGTGAGAGAGAGCTGCCAGGAGAGACCGGGAACATCTGTTAACATGTAAATCCTGTTAAAAGCCCCACTTCTCATAGGGTGCCCCAAGCCCCCTCGAGTGACTCCTGAATGTAGAGTCAGGAGTAAGCCCAGAGCACTTCTGGCTGTGATCCGAAAACAAAAACACAAAAAAGTGAACTATGGGGGGCTGGAGCGATAGCACAGCAGGTAGGGTGTTTACCTTGGACATGACCAACACAGGTTTTATACCCAGCATCCCAAATGTTCCCCCAAGCACTGCCAGGAGTAATTCCTGAATGCATGAGCCAAGAATAAATGCTGTGCATCACCGGGGTGACCCAAAAAGCAAAAAAAAAAAGTGAATTGTGTAGTTAAATAGAAAAAAGAACACAACTTTCTCGACTTAGCATAAAAGCATTTTTATGATGACTACAGAGATAGCACAGACCACGAGTTCCTTGTCTGGCACATAGCTGACCAGGGTTCAATCCCTATCACCTCACAGGGTCCCCAAACCTAGCATTATCAATGAGAACAGAGCCGGGGTAAACTCTAATCTCCATTGGGTGTAGCCAACCAAAAATAAATCAATAAATTTAGGTACCAGAACTATAGTTTGGTAGGGTACTGGCCTTGTACACGGCTGACCTGTTTACCCCGGCAACACACTGAGTACCGTTTGGTACCTTTTAGCAGCAACCAGAGGGTAGGACTATATATATATATATATATATATATATATATATATACACACACACACACACAAATATATGTGTGTATGTGTGTATATCTATATCTATATCGACATATGTAATTTGTTCACAAGTCAACCTCCACCAACCAGTTTTATAGAATGCAGGTTTGGATTTTGCTACAGGTGGCAGAACTTTGAGCTTACCTTAGTGGTGCTTGGGGAATACTGCGTTGTACAGGAGACTGTACCATGGCGGATTGCTTGCAAGGACCCGTCCTGCATTCCTGGCCTATCTCTGACTGCAGGAATTCAAATTCTATATAAATAATGTGAACCTTGTGAGAAAGATACAGGCAGGGGGCAGGGATGAGGCCCAGCTGGTAGATAGAGGTCAGGGCAGGGTTGCTGGCACCTGGGGCCTCCTGGTGCAAACCTGAGCCAGAAGTACAGGCTGCAATTTCAAAGGTTTGCAGCGGCCTGGAAGAGCTGACAGTGAGTGGGAGGGCACTTGTCATGAACGCAAAAGACTTAACTTCACAACCTGAATTGCCAAGGAGTGATCACGGAGCACTGCTGGGTTTGGCAAAATCCTGCATAGTCAATCCGCCTTCTGCCCAAAAAAGGCAATGAGGAGTTAATTGCCAACAGAAGAGGTGTGAAATCTAGTAATATATTCTGAATAGTCAGTCCTCTGGGTTTGTTGTTTTGTTTTGGGACAACATGCAGAAATGCTCAGAGCTTACAGGCCAGGTTTTCAGACTATGATTTTACTACTATGGGTACAAACCCTTGTCCCACTTGTGTGACCCTGTCCTGTGTGTGTTACTGTGACCGAACCCAGGCCTCTGCCTGCTTCCCTAGCTCAGAATCTGCCGTCCTGTCTTGGGGGACAGCCAACAGAAGCATGCCCCTGTTCTTTTAACCCCTCATCAGAGCTTCTTGTCATGGCCCTGCTCACCCTATATAAGACCATCACTAATTTGACCCAGAGCCCCCGGTCTCCACATTGTGACCTCAACTCAGTGTCCATGTCCCTGCATTCCAGCATGATCTCAGAAAAGAAATTGGTCTCACCATAGGCCTCTCCCCACAGGCAACTCAGAGTCCTCGTACCTGACTTTGTGACCGCGACCTCAGAGACTTTTCCTGTGTGACACAGGTTTGTACTCTATCTTTGATGTGACCCACCTTAGTCCTTGCTGTCCCTTACCTGACCTTACTTCAAAAACCCGTGCCCTTACCTTTGTCACAACCCCTCAGACCCCATGTGTTTGCCTCTGTGACCTCCACAAGGACCTTTGAACATGACCTTTGGTGACACACTTCAGATCCCCATGACCCTGCTCGTGTGACCCCACTTCAGTTAGTATTTTGAGGCCGGATTTGAGTCACACCCGGTGGACCCAGAGGACCACGTGATGCCAGGACTCGAACCCTGGGCTTCGCTTCTGAGACCAGATGAAATTGGTACCTTCAGGGTGGTGTGGTCATAGACCCTGGACTTGGCAATGCAAAACATTTGCCCACGCCCACGGAGCCCTCTATTCTGGCTTAAATTTAAGACTTCTTAAAGTGTGTTTCCTCTTTATTACTGTCAAATGCATACATCAGAGAACAGCATTCCAGCTGAGATACTTAGGCACACCTAGCAATGCTCAGGTCATTAGTCTGATAATGTCTAACACTTTCTAAATTATTTATTAGCTGTCCTCCCGTTCATCGATTTGCTTGGCGGGCCCAGTAACGTCTCCATTTTGAGACTTGTTGTTACTGTGTTTGGCATATCGAATACGTCCCGGGTAGCTTTCCTGGCTTTGCCGTAGAGGCGAGATACTGTGGTGCCTTTGCCCCTGCCACTTCTGTCTGTTACTCTTTTTATTTTTTTCTCTTCCTATTTGTTTCATTTTGTTTTGTTTTGGGGCTACAGCTAGGAATGCTCAAACGTCCCTCCTGACTCTGCACTCAGGGATGTTTGGGGGACCTCTGGGGCGCCTGGAATTGAAACCCGTTGGCTGTGTGCAAAGTCAGTCAGAGCCCTCCTGCTGCCCGATCTATGCTAGCCCCCTGTTCTCTTTGTGACGGGAGTGGGAAGTGTTGGGCACAGGCAAGGTGCTTGCATATGTATTCCAGCGACCCTGTTTCCTTGTGGCACTCCCATGCATTCTGTTTGTGATGTTGACAGGGCTTGCTGCAATGTCTGTCACTTGGGCCATGCCCCCTCCCCCGGGATTATAGCCTTTGGTTGCTGGTGTTCCACTGCGCTGGCTGGAAAGAGTGTAGAGGGCTGGGTTTTGAGCACTGTCAGCATGCGCTTGGTGTAGGCCACGGCACTGGGGTCCCAGTCGAGGTCTCGTGGATGCCAGGCAGACTCACTACCCAGAGAACCCTCTCCCAGCTTGGCCCTCGGGGTCCAGCGGCTCCAACAAAACAAAGTGGGGATTCAATAGCCAGCAATGTGCTCAGCGACTCCATGAATGCTCGGCCCCAAATTCTTCAGTTTCCGTGAAATCATCGAGTTAATGTGCTAGGAGGGTGATGCGATCACGGGCCTGGCGTCCCCATGAATGGAATCGTGTTCTTTGGAAGGAAACCCAGTGAGGGGCTGGAGAGAGAGCACAGGGGTGAGGCACTTGCCTTATCAGGGTTCAATCCCCTAGACTGCCCAGAGTAACCCTTGTGTACTGCTGGGTACGGCCTCAGAACAACAACAGAGAGAACAGAAGAGAGCCAGGGAGCTCTTTAGCCCCTGCCACGAGTGAGGGCCAGCAGCTGGCCAAGGCAGGGCTCTCAGGGGACACCCCTTACTAGTACCTTGAGCTTGGGCTCCTAAGCTTCTGGAACTCCAGTCAAAACCCTCGTGTGCTGTTTCTGAGCCTTCAGTTTGTGGACAAAGGGACAAAGAACCAGGACTTGCACCGTGACAAGGCTGTGCCTGGGCGTTCTGAGCCAACCACAGTGCCGGTCTGGGTAACTGTGTCGCACCCTTTCCAGAGGCCTCGCAGAGACTCGCCAGCCCCAGATCTGCCCCAGACCTTTCCAGACCGGGGTGTGTCCCGAGCATCTGACAGCTGCCTCACCCTGCTGTCTTCCTTTCAGTGCTGCTGAGGGTCCCTGTGAATTCAGCACAGCTGGGTAGGTTTGTTAAATTTTGTTCCACTTTGGTGGCCGTGCTCAGCACTTACTCCTGCCTCAGTGCTCAGGAATCACTACTGGTGGACTCGGGGGACCACATGGGATGCCAGGAATCAAACCCCAGTTGGTCACATGCAAGGCACTTACCCGCTATACTATCACTCTGGACCCTCCTTCGTTCTTTTCTTGCATCACTTCACTAAAGCTGGCGCAAATTTACATTTCAATATGTATATGTCTCCTTTGACATTATTGGATTCTGCATCTTGATATTCCCCCATCCCTAGTGCCTCCCCAAAGCATATTCCCCTTCCCGCCCCCACACACCCACAGGCTGAGGTTGAGCCAAGTGAGATGACTTCAAGGTGCCCCTGTGAGGCAGAAGTCTCATGTGGGCTCCTGCAGAGGAAGTGCATTGAAAGAGATCTGGGGAAAATGACTCAGCACCCTGGGGTGCTTCTCATGACATTCCCTTTGGCTTCTGAGATGGTGGGGCAGGTAGGGGCCACAGGTTGGGCCCATGCCACAGAATGTGGCCTTATTTGTGCGTCTGCTGGTGATGGCAATATCATTCAGACCATTGCGCCAACTGCAAAGGTGGTGTTCCAGCTCCTCAGCTAGCCAAAATACTCCACCCACTGGCTTGTGAATCAGGCTCAAAAAGAACAGGAGCCTTTTGCCCTGTTAGTAAAATACCAAGAAGAGTAATTGCAGTAATTGCAATGTGTCAAATTGGCAAGAGCAGAGGACGGTACCTCACATAGTGAAGGCGGTTTTGCAGTGCGGTGTGGCCAGTTCTTATTGTGTGGGAGGTTGGTGTGGGGTGGGGGAACCTCCTGAACTATACTCAGAAGCCCCAGGGGCCCCTTCCCAGAGATTTTCTGCCAAGTGGACCAGTAGTTCAATACAAGGGGCTGTGGTAACGGCTCATGCCCTGCAGTACCAAGGATGACCCAGACCACCGAGCGAGGCTTAGGGGGTTCTCCAAGGTTACAACATATGGTACTCCCAGCCTCCAGGACTGAACCCCAGGCTGCTTGGGGGAGCCTGTGGCGCTGGGGATTGAAGTAGCGTCAGCTTCCTGCAAGGCACGTACAGTAAGCCTGTGCTCGCTCTCTCTCTCTCTATCTCTCTCTCTCTCTTTTGGGCCCCACACTCCTCTGTTCTCTTTCCTGGGGTCCTACGTTGCATGGTTTTGGGTGTCCATTGTATTACTGGGAAGAATTGGAGGAAAAAACAATATTGTAATATAGAATAAGTAGTTTCTCATCAGCAAGAATTTAGGAAATACCTGTATTTATAACAAAGAGAGTATAATAGACTTGCCATTCTTTTACCTTGAGGTTGAGAATGTCAGAACACACACACATACACCTACACCACACAGATGCCAACACCCATGACTGGTCAGAGGAACTCCCAGGCTGTTGAAGAGAACTGGGTACCCTATTTCCAAAGAAGGTCACCTTCTGAGTTAATGTCTGTCAATTTTTTTGTTTGTTTTTCATTTGGGGTGGCACCCAGTGGTGCTCAGGGCTGACTCCTGGATCTGCCCTCAGGAATCATTCCTAGAGGTGCTCAGGGTACCAGATGGAATGCCAGGGACTGAACCCAGGTTGCCTCATGCAAGGCAAACACTCTCCCAGCTGTATTATCTCTGCGGTCCAAAAGACTTTTTTTAAAGAACACGGTCCTGTCCCTGTCAAGAAAAAGCTCGGAGTCTTTCCCACTGCAAGGCAACTTGGCGCATTGATTACTTGTATCAGAAACTTCCCTGAGGGAGCCTTAGGCCAGCTTCCCCCGTGATCCATCCACACCTTCCTCCTGTCAGTTTGTGGGGTACTCCTCTTTTGGTCTCTTGCAATACAGTTCTGTGCAGCCTGCAAGTATCAGAGTTTGCAGTTTGAATGGCTGTTGACAATGGCCCTTCGCAAGTCCCTCCTGAGCCAGCCCAGGGGGTTGGGCGCTTGCCTTGTGTGGAGCAGCCCCAGGACTGTGTTCCCTTGTCTTGGGAACCACATCGTGCCCAGTGTGCTTCCCCACCTCAGACACCCGTGTCCCTGCTGTGTGGCCCCACATCACTGCCCCTTTTCCCTGCCTGTGTGACCTCAACTAAAAGCTCCCTGTCCTGCCTCTTTGACCCCACACCAACGCCCCAACCCCTGCCTGTGAGGCCACAACAGAGTCACTACTCTTGCCTGCATGAGCTGACCTCAGCGCCCCACACCTGAGTACAAGGGACCCCGCCTCAGATGTCCCGGTGCATGCCTTTGTGACCTCACTTAAGACCTACTTGTTCCTGACTCTGTGACCCCACAAAGACCCCCCACATGAGAGCCGTTGTCTCTTGCACTGACCTGCTTCAGAGACCTGGTCCTTGTCAGTGTGACCTCACCTCGTATCCCCCTCTCCTTGCCTGTGTGACTTCACCTCAGAGCCCAGGTTTCTGCCTGTGTGACCTCACCTCAGAGTCCTCTGTATAACATCACCTCACAGTCCCCTCCATCCCTGCTTGTGTGACCTCACGTCACAGCCCACTGTCCCTTATGTTTGTGATTCAATCCGTGTTGCTTGTCCCGGCTTCTTTGTCCACTTTAGAGTTGCCTGTGATGCCCAGAGAAGAACTGTTACCCACCTACGATCTTCCAGACCAGCAAGTGTGACCCCATGTCAGAGTCCCTCTCCGTGTCTGTGTGACCCTCTTCAGTCCCTGTCACCGTCATCACAAAAGCCCTTATTCCTGTGTGGGTGAGCCCTGCCAGAGTCCCTATCGCTGCTGGTCGGACACTCCCAGGGACGCACGTCTGTCAGTGTGCCCCACCTCACAAACCTTTGTCCCACTTGTGTGACCCTGTCCTGTGTGTGTTACTGTGACCGAACCCAGGCCTCTGCCTGCTTCCCTAGCTCAGAATCTGCCGTCCTGTCTTGGGTGACAGCCAACAGAAGCATGCCCCTGTTCTTTTAACCCCACATCAGAGCTTCTTGTCATGACCCTGCTCACCCTATGTAAGACCAACACTAATTTGAAACAGAGCCCTCGGTCTCCACTTTGTGACCTCAACTCAGTGTCCATGTCCCTGCATTCCAGCATGATCTCAGAAAAGAAACTGGTCTCACCATAGGCCTCTCCCCACAGGCAACTCAGAGTCCTCGTACCTGACTTTGTGACCGCGACCACAGAGACTTTTCCTGTGTGACACAGATTTGTACTCTATCTTTGATGTGACCCACCTTAGTCCTTGCTGTCCCTTACCTGACCTTACCTCAAAAACTGGTGCCCTTACCTTTGTCACAACCCCTCAGACCCCATGGTTTTGCCTCTGTGACCTCCACAAGGACCTTTGAGCATGACCTTTTTGTGACACACCTCAGATCCCCATGACCCTGCTTGTGTGACCCCACTTCAGACCTTCTTATCTCTTTTTGTGTGACCTCACCTCAGAGTCCAGTGATCCTGCCCATGTGATCCTACCTCAGAGACCCTTTTCCCTGCTCGTGTGACCTCCCACCTCAGAGCCTCGTATCTTGCAGTTGTGTCCCCATATCAGAGCCTGGTATCCATACCTGTGTGATCGGAACTCAACACTCATGTTGTTACCTGTGTGATCATCCACCTCAGATCCAGTCAATGCCACCTCCGATCCCCACAGCCTTGCCTGTGAAATCACAACTGAGCATCCCATGTCCCTACTTTTATGACCTCACCTCAGAGTTGTATGTCCCTGCTTGTGTCACCTCACCTCAGAGCTGTGTACACTGCTTGTTTATCCCTGCTTTAGAGTACCACGCCCCTGCTTGTCTTTGAGGTCCCTGTTCTGCGAATACACCTCAGTGCACATATTCCTGCCATGTGACCCACCTGAGTCATTTCCCCTGCCCGTGTGATCCACTGCAGTGTCCCGTGTCCCTGCTTGTGTGACATCTCCTCAGAGCCCTGTCCCAGCTTGTGTCGCCACCCCTCAGAACCTTGCTTTTGTGAACCCCCCCCCCAGCGAGAGTTCCATGTCTCCACTACTTTGACTGACCTCAGAGCCCTGTGTCCCTGCCCATGTGACCTCAGATTCCCATGACTCTACATAAGAGACCCTACCTCAGAACTATGTACCCTAATCTTTGCCCGTAATCAGAGCGCATGTCCCTGCTTGTGTGACCCCCCATTTAGAGTCCCACATCCTAGACATGTAACCTCCCCTGTGTTCTGTGTTCCTGCCTGTGTGATCTCAACTTAGATCTCTGTGTCAGAGCTGATGTCAGTGGCCTATGTCCCACACATGTGACCACCTCTCAGAGACCCTTGTTCTTACCTGTGTGCCCCCTCCACAGATCATGAGTCACCAACCATGTGATCCAACCTCAGAACCCTATGTTCCAGTGTGTGTGAACCTTCCTCAGAGCCCTGTGTCCCTCCAAACTTGAGCCCATCTCAAAAGCCCGTGTCCCTGCCTGTGTGACCACACCTCAGATTCCCATGACCCTTCATGTGCGACTACACTACAGAGCCATGGACCCTGCTTGAGGGTCCCTACTTCAGAGAGCCACATTCCTGCTTGTCTGACCCACAAATGTCCGATGGATCTGTTCTGTGAGGCTAACTCGATGCCCTGTTTTCCTGACAACTGACCCCCACTGAGTCGGTTAACCCTGCTAGTGTGATCCTTCCTCAGAAACCCTGGCCCTGGCCCTGTGACCTGTCCCCAGAGCCCTCTCTTCCTGCTTGTGTGACCCTTGCTCAGAGCCCCGAGTCCCTGATTGTGTGACTTCAACTGAGAGCCTCTTACTCTACTCATAAACCCTCCATCCTCAGAGCCCCATGTACTCATCATGTGACCCCCCCACCCATTTCTTTTCCTTGCTGGGTGATTCCATCTTAGAACCCTGTGTCCCTGCTTGTGTGACCCCCACTTCAGAACCCATGTCCCTCCCTATGTGGCCCTCTTCAGAGACCCGTGCCCATACTTGTGTGACCTCACCTCCGAACCCCTGTCCCTGCCCGTTTGACCCCTGTTGAAAGCCCCGTGTCCCTCTTTCTCAGAGTCCCATGTCCCTGCCTGTGTGACAACTTCTCAGAGCCTGTGTCCTTCCCCAGGTGACCTCTTCTCAGACTCCATGACCGTCCTTGTGTGACCCCTCCCCAGAAGCCCAGGTTTGTCCTCTGTGACCATATTTCAGAGCTCTGTGTCCCTCCCCTGTCACCACACCTCAGAGCCACGTATTTCTACTTATGTGACCTGTTCTCAGAACCCCTTGTCTCTCCCTCTGTGACCTCTCCTCCGAGTGCTGGACCCTACTAGTGTGACCCAACTAAGAGCCCTGTGGCCCTACCCTGTGACATCCCGTGAGCAACTCCTTGTGACCCTCTGCTTTGTGTCCCTCATTTGTGTCCCTTTGTGTCCCCCCGTGACCATCCCTTTGTGATCCTCAGCTTTGTATCCCTTTATGACCACTCTTATGAGGAGTGGTCATAAATAGGTACAGAGTCCCATGTACCTACTTATGTGACCCCTCTTAAGAGGCATGTGTACCTCCTTGTGTTATGCTTCATCGGAGCCTCCTGTCCATACCGTTACCCCTTGAGAGCCCTGTGGTGCTCCCTGTGTGACCCAATCTCAGAGGTTCATACACCTAATTTTGTGACCCCTCTCAAGAACCCTGTGACAGCCCCCCCCAGAGGTCCGAGAAACTACTTGTGTAAGCTCTCCTCAGAGCCCCAATCCCTTCCCTGTGACTGTATGTCAGAGCACCATGTCCCTACTTGTTTGACTCCTCAGAGTTCCCTGTATTTCCCTGTGTGACCCTTCCTCAGAGCTCCGTGTCGTCCCTGTGTGACCCTTCCTCAGAGCCCTATAGCCCTCCCCGTGTGAGCCCACCTCAGAGCCCCCGTGTCCCTACTTGTGTGAGCCCACGTCTGATCCCATTCCCCTTCCCGTGTGACCCCACCTCAGAGCCGTGTCCCTGCCTGGGTCCCGGAGGGCAGGACCATGGCCCACCGGCCACTTGTCCCAGAGGAGCCGGCCGCTTCAGGAGGAGGCAAGTGTCCCGTCCGCAGGAGTCGCTCAGATCCCGTCAGGTTCAGGATGAGCCGTGGCTGTGCCGTGCTCAGTAACCCCCTTGAGTCCCTCCCAGCCCCTGGGTTTCATTTCTCCACAATGAATCCGGCTCCCAGGTCCCAGTCAGCCCGGCCCCTGCAGTGGGGGCTGCTGACGGTGAGCAAAAATCTGTGCAGTCCTCGGGGAGAGGCGGGCGGTCCTGGGGTCTGCTGCCTGCGACCTAGAGGCTTTAACACAGCTACTGATCCCTCCCACCTCCTCCCCTAGGAGTTGATCGAAGTACTTTCAAGTTTGGCACCAGCCTCGGTGTTGCTCAAGGTCACCTCTGACTGTTCTCTCGGGAGTTACTCCTGGGGGCTGGGGGCAGGTACGGGGTGGAACATGGGTGGGCCTTGTGCCAGACCAATGCCCGCCCACTATCCTCAGTCTCTGGTCTCGCCCCCGATGTCTCAATCCCAGTGTTGGAGGTGTTTGGATTTGGGGCTCACGGGGAGTGAGCCCAGGGCTGTCTCTGCCATGCGGGTGCCTCCACCAAGCCCCCGCCCCGTCTCTCCCCCTGGTCCTCAGCCATTCTGCTGCTTGGCTGGAGAGCACAGTGGTGCTTAAGATGGGGGAGGAGCCTGGCCTGGGACGGGGCTGAGTAGAGCTGAGGCTACCACCAAGGGGCAAGTACCCTCAGCATGTAGGAGCGGGGAGATGCGCTGAGCTTCTCAGCGCTCAGAATGGGGAGCACTGCAGAGCAACCAGCTCCTCCTTGCCCTTCCTCACCCCGACGGGGCGATGCCCGCTCACCTGCTCGGAGAGAAAAGCACAGTGCAGGCTCCACACACGTTGCAACAACTTTATTTTAGAGAAAAAAATATGCTATCATATTCTAAGGTAAAGAACAGATTATATCATGTGACCCATACAGAGCAGTTGATCCAAGTCATTTCTGGAACAATATGGATGGTAATGGGAGGTGCTGAGAAACCTTTCAGACTGGGGGGCCCCAGGGTATCTGAGTGGGGGTGTCTGACCGTGAGGCCTCGGGCCATAAGGGCCCCATAGGACCGCAGCCCCTGAGCTCTGGGACCCCTATCGCCTAAGCTTCCGGGCTGGGGCACCCCGACGCTGCTGCCCATAGGGGGCAACAAGTGACCGCTGGTGCCACACCAGCTGGGTGACACTGGCGCTCGAGCCCTGCTGGGTCACGCGAGGGGGCACACGGTGCCACACAGGTGGGACCTGGTTGGTATGATTGATACGTGCCTGCTGGTGCTGTGCGTGTTGGGTGGCACTCCTTTTTGAGCCCTGTGGGGGTGCGGGCACATGGGGGGGGCACAGGATGCCATGCAGGTGGGACCTGGTTGGGGGCCGCCACAAGTGGCTGCTGGTACCACATCAGCCAGGTGGCACCACTGGCTGAGCCCTGCTGGGCTGCGGGCCTAGGCTTCAGAGTAGCAGGAGCCACAAGTGGCCGCTGGTACCCGCCCTGCTGGGTGGCAGCACTTTTCAAGCCCTGCTGGGGTGCGGGCACATAGCGGGGCACAGGGTGCGACACCTGTGGGATCTGGGTGGCGGGTGCAGGCACAGGTGCCCCCTGGGTACCGCGTGGCCCTGGTGCCTTGGGAGGCACAAGCTGCCTCGGGGGTGCAAAGTGGAACACTGGTCCGCCCTGGGGACCACTTAGCCCCGGCACGTTGGGAGGCCCGAGCTGCCGCGGAGGTGCGAATCCGAAGGCTGGCATGCGTGCAGGGGCACCTTGGGTGCCACTTGGTCCCGGAACATTGGGGGGCAGGGGCTTCGGCGCTGAAGGGAGCTGCATGGCAGGCACAGGCACAGGGGCGCCCTGGGTGACATTGGGGCCCGGTCCAGCGCCCAGCTGGTGTCTCTTACTTTGTGGGCCTTGTAGCTTCGCACGGTTGTTTCTCTTCCTCTTCGAGCGCTGCTGCGATATCCCTGCAGCCTGGACGCGGGTCGCCTGGCCCTGGGGTGCAGCCATCGCAGCGCGTGGCTGGGTCATGGGGACACTGGGTGGATCCACCTCCATGTCGCTGAGTGGTTCCCCTTGGGATTCAGCGTCCATGTCGCTGAGTGGTTCCCCTTGGGATTCCGCATCCATGGACTGAATGCTGCTCCCGCAGGACACAACTTCCGTCGATTCCACGTCACTGAGACAGGCCTGCGTGTCCTTGGTGGACACAACCTGGCCATCGTCAGGGGCTTGTGGCCACCCTATGACTGCGGGTGCAGCTGGGGCGGGCACTGCCACCGGGAGCGGAGGCGGAGGGGCCTCCTTCTGGGGCACTGGGGCCCCCTTCTGGGCTGGGGCGGGGATAACCGCCCGGCCATGAGGGGTCTTGTGGCCTAGCAGGGCCTGACAGTGATGCGTGCCCCTCTGGAAGCAGGGGGCTTTCCGTGGACAGTAGACCACAGCCTCGCACCAGTCTTCCTCATTTCGAACGGGCCATCCATGCTGGTCAGAGGGTACTAACTGGGGACCCTGGCGGCGTGCCCGCTGGCCATAGTAGCCATGTCCATAGGCCCCTGTGGGCTGGCCACTGGGCCCCGGCCATGGGTAGTAAGTCGGCGGGCCGTGGACATAAGGCCCTGGATTGTAGGGATAAGGGGTGTGGGGCTGAGGATGCCCCACAGAGCTGGGCCCACCGTAGCCCCGTGTGCATGGCGCCTGGGCTGGTCGCGGCGTTCCCAGGTCCTGGTAGAACCACATGTCGCACGGTCTCCGCGTCATCCCGGGTCAGGGCTCTGCAGATCACAGGCCACACTCAGACCCTGGCAGCCCAGAGACGCACACCCCCTCCCTGCCATTGGGGCCCTTTATGCACCTTTGGGGTCCCCAGGGGTCACACAAAAACCTTTTTATTGTTTGGTCAACTTTGGGGCCACGCCCCATGGTGCCCAGGGCTGACTCCAGGTCTTCCTCAGGGGTCCCTCCTGGTGGGTCTGGGGGCCCATCTCTGGAGCCCGGGAGCGAGTTCGGGTCATACAAGTCTAGTGCTGTCAGCCCGGAAGACACCTCCTATCTGGAGACTCCCATCCTCCTCCCTACGGGCTCCCTGGACTCCTCCCTCTGGACTCCCACCTTCCTCCCTTGGGATTTCCCACCCTCCTCCCTGGAGACTCCCACCCTCCTCCATAGGGGCTTCTCTACCCCCCTCTTCGACTCCCAACCTCCTCCCTAGAGACTCCTTGGCGTCTTCCCTCTGGACTCCCGCCCTCCTTCCTAGGGGCTCTACACCCTCCTCCCTCGAACTCTCACCCTCCTTCCTAGGGGCTCCTTGGACTCTCCCCTCTGGAATCCCACCTACCTACCCTAGGGTTTCCCTCCTTTCTCATTCGAGACTCCCACTCTCCTCCCTAGGGACTCCTTGGAGTCTTCCCTCTGGTCTCTCACCCTCCTCCCTGGGGACTCTCAACTTCCTCCCTCACTGTTCCCCATTCTCTCTGGCAATTCCCATCATTTTTCTAGGGGCTCCCCACCCTCCTCCCTTGTGGCTCCCCACCCTCCTCCCTTGGCTTCCCTCCTTCTGTCCAGGGGCTACCACACCCCCTCCCCTGGGGCCTCCCTCCCTCGGGCTGGCCCCGTTTCCCTGACCCCTGGTCCCCCATCCCCGCAGCCCCAGGTCTCTGTCCCCCCCTCCTGGCACTCACCGTGGGCGGAAGGGTCTCAAAGGGGGTGATCGAGCTGCGGACAGGTGCGGGTCTGTCGTGGAACAGTCAGCGGGCAGCCCCAGGCCCTGGGAACCAAGCTGCGTCTGGTCTGACGGAGGAATTCACGTCCCGTCCCGTGTTGCCGACTAGCGTCCAAGACTAGCGTCCCAGTGGGAGTGTGCCAATGCGGCGCGTCCCTAGGAACCAGCGTTCCTTCCTGGATACCCTTAGTGATGTAGGGCGTGGCCTCAGAACTCCGGGTACGGGGGTCCCGCGCAGTGGAACCTCCCCATGCCCCCCCTGCCATGTGCGCACATGGTACGGTCGGGCGCACAGAGCAGAGGGCGTGTGGGCTTGGGCTCGTGCACAGAGCGCCCAGGCGAGGGGTCCCACTGAATTGGAATCTTCTCCAGGAGCCTCACACACCTGGTACCGGGTCAGGCTTCGACCCGTTGGTCCTGCACGTGCTGGGCCTTCCCCTTCCCATGAGGAACTTTGTGCCCTCACGCTCTGCGGCCGCCTCTGCGCACTCTTTGCATCCTTCGAGCAGTGCAGGGTGCGCCCAACGGATAGGCATGTTTAAGACGGGAGTCCTTGAAGTCGGGTCCCTTGGATTCCCTCTTAGGATTTTGGGCAGGGTTTGGGCAGTACCGGCCACTGCCCCCGGAGATATTCAGGGGACCGCAGCATAGAGGGAATTGCACGGGACCCTCTGTGATCTCTCTGGGTCCTGATATGGTTTAGGGTCCACCTCATTCTGTCCTGGGGCTGCCACACCCCCTCTTCTGGTCTGCCACGCCCCCCTTGGGTCTGCCTCCCTCTGGTTCATCCCATTTCCCTGAGCCCTGGTCCCCTTTTTGTATCCTGGGGTCCCCATTCCCGCTGCAGCAGGTCTCTGCCACCCCCTCAGAGGTGGGGGCAATCACCGTGGGCGGAGGGGTCAGAAAGGGGGTGATCAAGCTGTGGGTAGGTGCGGGCCTGCGGTGCAAGAGCCAGCGGGCAGCCGCAGGCGCAGGGCACCAAGCTGGGCCTGGTCTGTAGGAGGAATTCAAGTCCTGTTTTGGCAACTTGCGTCCAGGCTGGAGGGTGCAGGTGCGGCACGTCCCTAGGAACCAGTGTTCCTTCCGGCATACTCTTAGTGACGTGGCGCGTGACCTAGGACTCGGGGCTCGGGGATTCTGCACGGTGGAACCTCCCCGCACCCCCCACCATGTGCGCACATGGGACCATCGGGAGCACAGAGCGGAGGGCGGGTGGGCTTGGGCACGGCCATGAGGTTCCTGGACGTGGGGGCCCGCAGAGTTGAGCCTCCCCGGGCTCCCCACCCTCTGGCGGGTCGGGGCGTGGGTGAGGCCTTATGGGAACGGGCTTCAGTGGACACTCGGGGCTTATCGGGGGAGCTGGCGGCCAGCCAGGGAATCCAGGCCTGAGATGTTGCTGAGGGGCGCACCGCACGCGGCTGGGAGTTTTTGTTTGCATCCGTGTTGGGGTCCCTCCCGTTGAAGAATACGAGTTGACCCTATTTCTCTTTGCGGATAACAAACTTCAGTGTGTCTTGCCGTTGTACCTTTTTCTAGTAGGGAAGGATGACGGTGTGGGTGTTTTGCAACAAGCAAAGTGTCTCTGTCAAGTCCAGCCGTGGTCCAAAGCTACAATGACCCAATCCCTTGAGTGAGTGACACCCTGCCCTCTCCAGCTCAAACACTGTTTGTGACAATGTGATGTGTTTAGCATGGGAGAAGACAGCAACAAAGTCTAAGCAATATGGCACTTATTTTTTATGCTATTTTTATTTTGGGCCCTTCTGAGGACTGACTCTTGGCTCTGTGCTCAGGTATCACTCCTGGCAGTGCCAGGGGCTGTGTATGATGTGAGACTGGAACAGGCGAGCACCCTCCATCCGTGCTATACTCTCTCTCTAGTGCCTCTTATATTTCATGTGAGTCTGTGGACCGTTGTTTCTCTCTACAGAGAGAAGATTAAAGCCTTCAAGTAACACATCTCTGCGTATCCCTATGAGTATGTGCTAAATATATATGTCAACCTACCTGCTGTATGCATACACACAGGAAATATATAGTGGGCTAATTATTCATAGTTATAGGATAACAATAAAATGTTATTTTGTAAACACTCATATAAACTTATATAAACGCTCATTTCCTGCTGTTTAAACTCTATGTTACATAAAGCGGAGCAAGGAAAACCTTCTAAAACTCGTGGTACTGGAAAAGCTGGCAGTCACTGTCAAAATATGAACTCACCCATTTCTAATGCTGTGCACAAAATAAAACCAATAGGAATTAAAGACCTGGATATCAGACCTGAATCCATAAGGTATATAGAGGAAAAGATTAGCAGAAATCTCCGTTATATTGAAGTTAGCGGCATCCTCAATGAGGCAAGACCACTGGCCACGCCAAACAAATCAAGAGGAACAATTGGGACTACATGAAATTCAGAACCTTAGGGCCAGAGCGGAGGGATAGGCTGCTTTCCTTGCATATGGCTGACCGGGGTTTGATCCGCAGCATCCTATATATTTCCCCAAGAACTGCTAGGAGTAATCCCTGCACGCAGAGCCAGGAGTAGCCCCTGAGCATCGCCACGTGTGACCCAAAAAGCTAAATACATACATACGGACATACATTTAGAAGCTTCTGAACTGCAAAAGAAACAATGACCAGAATACAAAATTGGCCCACTGAAAATGCATGATGAGAGTAGACTATAGACCGAAAAAGATTGCCATTCAATGGCTCTTTTGCAAACCACGGCACTCAAAATGAGAAAGATATCAAAAGGGAATGCCCTGCCACAGAGGTGGAGTGGGTTGGGGGGATGGGGGAGGGAGGGATACTGGGACTGGTGGTGTTAGAGTATGGGCACTGGTGGAGGGATGGGTATTCGATCATTGTATAACTGAAACCCAAGCACAAAACTTTGTAAGTCTACAACTGCACCTCATGGTGTTTCACTAATAAAAATTTAAGAAAAATAAAATGGCCCAATGACAAGTGGAAACCATTCATCTGACTTAGGATCAATCTCCAAGTTATATAAGGCACTGGTAGAACTTTACAAGAAAAAAGAAATCCAACCTCATCAAAAACTGGAGAGAAGAGATGAGCAGAAACTTCCTCAAAGAAGAAGTATAACCAGCCAAAAGGCGTGTGAGAAAATGCTCAACATTGCTCATGATCAGGGAGATGCCACTTAAAACAAGATGTCATCTGATGCCAAGAGACTGGCACACATCCAGAAGAACGAGAGCAACCGGGCCTGGAACGACAGCACAGTGGAGGGCGTTGGCCGACCAGGGTTTAATCCCCTGCACAACCATGTGGTCCTCCGAGCACCGCCAGGAGTAATTCCTGAGTGTAGAGCCAGGAATAACCCGAGCACCACCAGGAGCAGTAATTCCTGAGTGCCGATGTAGGTTATTCCTTGCATCTCCAGGTGTAACCCTGAAAGCCAAAAACAAGCAAACCAACCAGAACAAGCAGTGCTGGTGTGGATGCGGGGACAGGAAGCCTCGTGCTCACTGCTGGGGCAGTTTCTACTGGCCCGGGCTTTTAGGGAGACAACAGGGACCTTTCTCAATCAACTAGGAATTGCACTTCCATATGACCCAGCAGTAGGTTATATACTGGGGTCCAAAACCACAATGCAGAAAAGACTTCTACGCTCCTGTGTTCATTGCAGCACTAGTCACTCACAGGAGCCAAAATGTGGAACCAACCCAAGTGCCCAAGAGCCGATGAGTGGATCGAGGAACCCTGATACACAGTGGAATACTACTCAGTCATAGGAAAGATGAAGTCATGTCATGTGCTACCACATCAGTGGTTCTGGAGAGTTTCAGGCAAAGTGAAATGCGTCAGAGGAAGAAGCACAGACATGAATGGTCTTCCTACCGTGCAGGATATGAAGAAACAGAGTCGGGGAATAACACAAGGCAACCGAAACAGAGAATGAGAACCAGTTTCCAGCAGAAAACTTGCTAGTTGTAGGGGCTGGGGCAGGGGAGAACAGGCTACAATAGGCCATTGGCGGGGGCAGCGGTCACTTGGAGCAGAATGCAGTGCTGAAAAGAGGCAGACAGTGCGTCCACGAGAGACAGGCTCAGGACGGAAACTGGGGACACTGGTGGAGGCATGTGAGCACTGGTGGGACTGGAATGGAATATCCTATGCCTGAAATTCAATGATGAGTAACTTTGCAATTCACCATGACTAAAAAAGTACGAAAGAAAGGAAGGAAAGAAGGAAGGAAGGAAGGAAGGAAGGAAGGAAGGAAGGAAGACAGAAAGACAGAAAGAAAAAAGAAAGAAAGAAAGGAAGGCAGGCAGGCAGGCAGGAAGGAAGGAAGGAAGGAAGGAAGGAAGGAAGGAAGGAAGGAAGGAAAGGACACCATCATTTTGGCTAGAAAAGGATAAACCTGCTGTGAATACTAGACAATCAAATTCTCTACTATTGTGTGTGATTATAGAGAAGAGCGTGTAGGGTAGGTAACCATCTCTGAAGCAATCGCATTAAGGACACATGCCAGGAGCACCCAGTGCAGAGTCTGACGTGGGTTCCCAGGGTTCCACACCCATCATGGACGTTGTGAGAAGGTTCATGCGGATGCTGGGTGCGGTGGGGAAGGGCAGTCATCGACGGGGGTGCAGGTTAGAGGGCGCACCCATCCCCTTCCCCGTCAGTCCGCGCTGGGGAGGTACAACCCCTGGCACCGGAAGAACAGCCTAACTCTTCCCAGCTGCAGGCTCTTCCCGCTTTGCAGCCTGGATGCGGGGCGTTTTCAAGGTCATTTAATGCTGAGTTTCCTGCAGACCAGTCACGCAGCCCAACCTGCCCCCCAAGCCTGAGCAGCTGCTCAGTGGAACAGGAATATCTTGGCATTGATGGGAAGGGGGAGCCGCTTGGCTGAAGGGCAGGCACTGTTCCCGGCTCAGCGCCCCCGCTGGGCCCTAGCAGGAGGAAAAAGGCCCGCAGGGTGGACAGCGGTCACTGAAGGCTCCTGCTGGTGGACGCACAGACGGTGTGTGGACACAATGTTCAGGGGGCAGTGAACGCGCCTGCGAGGGCATCTCCTCCAGGTGTGCGGGGGCACGCTGAGGTGGAGACAGCCGCCATCTGCCCCCTACCCGGGGGCACAGAGGTCCCGCGCCATGGACTCTGAGGCCACTGCCGGGTCGGACACCCCGAGAAAGCACCCGCAGCATCCTCATCCATGGGTGCAGGACTGAAGGCACAGACACGCCCACCCACAGCTGACCAGGCTCCGGAGTCTCAGCAGGGCTGGAGCCCCCAAACACTCGGTACTCCGTGCTCAGGGCTGGGCTCAGCTGGTCCGGCCACACTCGGTACTCAGTGCTCAGGGCTCAGGGTGGGCTCAGCTGGCCTGGCTGGCCCAGAATTTCTGGAATTGGGGTTGGGGCTCCCCTGCCTCAGACAGACATACAAGCCAAGGAGAGAGACCCCCTAGGATGGATGTGGGGCCATATCTAGTGCCTTTACAGCCCCATGCACGGATTTTTCCCACTGAAGACAAGTAATGGCCCAATCGCTTTCTTGGCAAGACACGGTAAAATTGCTTCTGGTTTCTTGGCGTGTGGGGGTGGGTTTTCCTTCCTTTTTGGTGCTCGCATTCATTAGGCTGATTCTTGGTTTCACAGGTATGCCAGTGGCTGGGCATTCTTCATGGCTTTCCTGTTGAGTTTGCTGTGCTTGTGGGTGTGACAGTGTCGTCAGTGCTGGTGGTTGTATCTGTGTTGCTCGTGGTTGTGCTGTTGTGTTAGTGTTGTGGGTGTAATTTTCATTGTTGGTGGTGTCAAACCGGGCCGAGATCTCCCCAGAGCACTCACACGAAGACAAGTTGCGATACAATAAGCAAAGGGTTTTTATTAGCTAGCTCGGCTAGCTCAAGCTAGGGCCCTCATCAAGCTCACCGACACAGTGGCAGCCTTCTCAGAACGAGTGGCCCCGAGTCTCAAAACTGAAGGACTTTTCTCCCATAGCATCATGGAACAGGGACTTTCCGCAGACTACCATTTCAGCTGCAGTATGAGGGGTTTCTCACTACTTGTACTTAGCTGATTGGGTATAAGTTGGAGTTACATAGGGAAGCTTCCCTACCTGCACCTGATTGGTAACCCATCATTGACCTCACCCAGGCTATCTCGCTTCAGGGAAATCATGACTCAGTTCCAGGTATCTGTGCCCAATTCGCAGGAATTCCAGAACTGAAACCTACGCCCAGCTTTTTCTGGCTTCTGTAAGAGCCTGTCATGGCGCTGCCTTTGCTTCTCTGTCTCTCATTCCTCCCTTTTCTTTGATGCCCGTGGTTGAGCAGGGTCAATCTTGACCCCTACAATTGTTTCAGAGGGAAATACTTTTCTGAGTACCTTAAGCTGAATGGTACTGACACGTTCTTTCACAAACTCCATGCCACCAACTCATCCAGGAAACAGGGGCCCACAGTCAGGAACAGAAGCAGGAGCACTAGGGGTCCCATGAGGGGTGGGATCAGGGTGAGAAGTTGACCTTCCCAGCTCCCCTTCCATAACAATATGCCTGTACCGGAGTCAATGAGATAGGAAGGGGACAAGCCAGACGTTAGGAGGTCATATGTGCAAACAAACCAAGTCTTCTAGCTGACCCTTGGTACAATTGCTGGGAGTCTATCCTATATTTCTGGGTTAAAATCGGCTCAGCAGGGGGAATCTTACAAGTTATAGGTCCCTAAACAAACACAAGTCCCAGGTTGGGCCATAACTGGTACAGACCAAGGTGAAACTGTGCAGTCTCCGTCTTTCCTGGGTGTCATTGGCTATAATTCTACCCGTCATAGTGGCAGAAAGTACCCAGTGCCAAAATTTGGGCTCATAGTGAGTTTGCTTCACAGCTGAGCAAACAGAAGCAGAGAATAACCCGTGCCACTCCCTAGGATCCCTTCAATCACTTTCTTCAGTTTTATCTTGGAGGGAGAGGCTCCAGTTGGCAGGACACACCACTGGCCGTTGTCGTCCTGTCTTCAAGGGGGGAGGCAGTTTTCACATGTGAAGCATGGACCCAGGCTTTGATTCTTTCCACCTTCAGAGTGAACGGCATGATCAGGGTCATGGGATAGGGACCTCTCCACTGAGGTTCAAGGATGGCAGTCTAATGTCACCGAACCTAGACCAGGTCTCCCAGTGAGTATAGGTGAGGAGTTACCGATGCTTTGGTCATACTCTCAAAGCCCCATATGGAGCTGGACCTGAATGACCTCTAGGGCCTGTCATAACCTAAGGTTTTTGGGGCGACCTCTAATCGCCCTTGTAGGTGTTACCATATTTGAACCCTATCAGATATTGTACGGCAATTCCGGAAGATGGGTATTTAGTGTCTTATGATGGGTCCCGTGGCCGCGAAGCGGCCGCGCGGGTCCGGAAAGTGTCCTGGAGTGTGGCGACGGCTGGGTAGTGGAGGTAGTGTCGGTAGTGGAGGTCTGCCAGTGGGGTATTTATATGGTCCCGGTAGGGGTAGGGTGGGTCTTCTGTGCGCATTCCGATCCCTGGGTCTTGGGTGGTTGGTGGAAGCAGACAGGCAGGGTATGGTGGGGCTCCTGATTATAATCCCTTTGTCACCTGCGGTTGGTGGGAGCAAGCAGAGAACCTCTGTCCCTGGGTCCGTTGAGCCTGGAGTCCAAGGTCTCAGAGAGTTCCGCTTATCTTGTTCTGTGGGTCTTCAGTCATGCGTGAGTTTCGGCCGGAGCTGCCGAGAACCATTTATTAAATGGATTATATAATGTATTCTGACAATTTATCTAATGTATTTCACTTGATTTATTTATTTCACCTGTAAAAGTGATTAGAGGCTGCCCCAAAAGCCTCCATCCCTCTCGGAGAGCCCGGCAAGGTACCGAGAGTATCCCGCCTGCACAGCAGAGCCTGGCAAGCTACCCCGTGGCGTACTAGATATGACAAAAATAGTAACAATGATGGTCCTCATTCCCCTGACCCTGAAAGAGCCCCCAATATGCCATCGGGCTACAATAGCACATGACACGGATGAAGAGAGACATTACTGGTGCCCACTCAAGCAAATTCATGAACAACGGGATGACAGCGATACAGTGACAAGGATAACATTTCTGACTTTAAAGAGTTTAGCCTTCTTTATTTGGAAACATGTAATTTTGGAGAACTACAAATCATCCCTTAACTTAAAGTTGTTTTTCTGTTTTACCTACGTCTTTTACCTTCCATTGAACACAATGCCTGCCAAGACAAACAGCCTTCCTGTTTATTCTTAGTGATATTGGCAGTATGAGTATTATTCCTAAAAAATAAAAAATAATTAAAAAATACTATTCTTCATTCTGGGATAATGCTATGAGCTCCAATCATGTTAATTAAGTATGAAACTAAAACTGTTAATGTAAGCTAGTACTTAATTAGTGCTATGACTAATCCTCAAATCCCTATATATTGAAATATCCATCACCCTCCTCCTTCTTCATGGAGAAACCTAAAGAAAAGTCCTTCAGAGTTTCCAGCATCTCAGACATTGTTTAGCTAGTTTCTGCTGTGTCTTCTTCTAGTCTTGCCAAGCCTCAGCTATTCATGATGCTGCTTCCTCTCGGCAGAAACAAGAAAAGACATTTCTTATATTCCACTGGACCTCTCAGCACAAGCCATTACCTGGGTCTTGTGTTAGAAATTTGAAATTTTATCTGATGCTTCCTTTACTTTAAGAATACTGGGGCGGGGCTGGAGCGATAGCAGAGCTGGTAGGGCGTTTGACTTGCATGCAGCTGACATCGCCAGGTGTGACCCAAAAAGCAAAAGAAAAAAGAATAAACTGTAATTTTGACTGTATCAATGTAGTTTTTTACCCCCCATTTGATTGTTTGAGCCTCTGTGATTGAAAGGCAGTTAATGGTGCTTTGCGTGCACATCATCCCGACACACATCTGGCACTGGGTACCCACCTCCCTCCCCCAAGGGCCGGGCTCAGTTTGCCGGTGTGTTGCCTTTGGCCCTCCTTGCTCCCTGGCTATGTCTCTGTAAGTCCTGCAGTGAGAGAGCACCGTGTCAGCCCCTGTCCCTCGGACTGGCTGGACTGCGCATGATGCTCATGGCTCCATTCATGGGGCTGCAGGCTGCATGATTTTGTTCGTAGAGCAGAGCGGGTCCCACTGTGTGTCTATGTCTCACAACTTCTTCATCCCTTGGTCCGTGGTTGGGCCTTTGGGTGGTTTCCACGTCTGGACTCAGCACTGCAGTGGACACAGGCGTGCACGGGTCCTTTCGAATGGAAATCTTTGTGTTTGGGACAAATCGAAACCTTTCAATGTAGCTTGGAGACTCTTGCGACCTGGAAAAAGTTCCTTCGGGCCCTGGGAGACGACTCACTAGGTTTGGGCACTTCTTTGCATGTTGAAAGCTCAGACTTTGAGGCTCTCGGGCCTCGCAGGAGGAATACTGAGCTGAGAGTACTTCTTAGAGCAGAAACAAATAACTTCCTGTAGCTTAGTTGTTAGTAACATGCACAGTTGTTCTGTCTAATCCAGACCACAGAAATGTCCTATTGAGGCGAAACATCGATGACGCTTACATGAAAGATATTTAAGTCAGACTTTGAATGAGATTAGTGGAAGAATTTTCTCCTCCAACTCCCATTTTAAATGAATCTATTTGTCCGGAGGTCAAGGTTTCTCAGCTTTGACACTCGATCATTTTTTTGGCGTTTTCAGAGGGTGAACAGTCGGCGGTGCTCAGGGGGAACATGCTCAGGGGGTACTCGTGGCTCTGCACTCAGTAGTTTCTGCTGGCCGTGCTTGGGGGAACAAGTGGGATGCTGGGCATCAAACCTCAGTCTGCCGCTGCAAGGCATCCCACCAAATTTTCTGTTGCTCTGACCCACCCTCTGGATAATTTGTTGTTGTTTTTGAATTATCGAATCTCCCTGAGATACAGTTACAAAGTTGTTGCTGATTGGGTTTCAGTCATACAGTATTGCAATGCCAGCCCCTCTGCCAGGTTACATTTCCCACGACCAATGTCCCCAGTTTCTGTCCCGCCACCCTCCCCCCAGCCTGTCTCTATGGCAGGCACTTTCCTTCTCTGTCTCTGTCTCTGTCTCTGTCTCTGTCTCTGTCTCTTCTCTGTCTCTGTTTCTTCCCCCTTTGGGCATTATGGTTTGCGATACAGGTACTGAGAGTTATCCTGTGTGTCCCTTTGCCTCCTTTCTGCACAAAGCTCTTGTCCAGAGTCACCATTTCCAGCTGTCTTTGTCCTGGTGGTCCCTTCTCTGTCCCCCTGCCTCTCCCCCAGCCCCTGAGGCCCGGTGGGTTGTTTGTTGGGGGCTGGCTGGCAGCAATTCTCCACTCTTCCACAAGGTGGCAGTGGTGCACTCTCCCATCCAGGTAGTGGGACTGGTGGTTCCGTGCCTCCCTTCCCCTTCCCCTTCCCCTTCCCCTTTCCTTTCCCCTTCCCCTTCCCCTCCCCCTTCCCCTTCCCCTTCCCCTTTCCTTTCCCTTTCCCCTTCCCCTTTCCCTTCCCCTTCCCCTTCCCCTTCCCCTTCCCTGCAAGCAGACCGGGTGCGAGCAGCAATTCCCAGTCGCCGTCATGGGTCCTTCCTATTTAATTCACGGCCTCAGAATCACAGCCAAAATCAGATCGAACAGGACTGAGCACGGCTCCTCATTATATTTTGCCCCCACACGGTCCCCTGAGCCCCTCGCAGGTAAGACCTGAGTGCAGAGCCAGGAGTCAGCTGGGCATAGCCCCAGCGACTCCCAAAAACCAATAGAAAATCATTATTATTTACATATACTTTTCCCCTAAAGGCACTCTTCTGAACCCAGTAACTATTATTAGGTTCTAAGAAACCTTCCCAGGCAGCACATTAAAAACAAATAAATGTGCCTTTCTGACATTATCGTCAGAATCTTAGATGTATGTTTCAGATTTTCTGGGTACATGGCACGTTTCTACTGTGTAACAAAATCAGCTCTTTTTTCCCCCAAATTCTAACCCCTCATATCCTATGTCCTGTCTTGCAAAGTAAGCAGCTGAAATAGTTCATCGTACTGAAGGAGTTAGGATGTGTCTCAGAGAAGACGGTTTGAACCACAGACGAATAAATTGCTGTAGATATTTGTACGCTTGCTGACTCCCCAGCAGAAAGTGGTCACTGAATGAATGTGTCCATATTTATCATAGGTTGCATAAAGAAGAATAAACTGACATCCTGTTGCTCATTGTTCAATTTTTAATAAAGTGATGGGCTGTGCTGTATCGAATTGCAAGTTCTTACCCCACAAGAGATGTGATGAATGATATCCCCTTTCAACAAATGTATCTGCTAGTTCTGGCCTCTGGGAAGGAATTAGGAGACATCTATAAAAATTCAGACACTGTCCCCGTTAATCCGGTGAGACTTTATGATCTTACTTTTCCTCTGTAGTGAATAAAGAACACAAACGTGAAAGATAATCACCCCTGAAGCCTTCCCGTTTTATGTGTTCTTTATGTGTTTTTAACAGAAAGGAGAATACGGGGCATTTTATAAGATGAAATACAGCGAGGCTGGCTGCAATTTAATCAGCACGGTATTCCCTGTGTTAGGACAGAAGGTACCTTTGTGACTCCATTGCTAATCTGCCTCCAGTAAGCAGACATCTTAATCTTTTCACAATCTAGATCTTGTTCAGCCGGCTAGTTGATTTCACAAGTCAGAAAACCGACTCGTCTGAGCTGCATTGATGATGGAGTTTGGTGGTATTAATCCCTATCTTAAACCTTTCAACATCCTGCCAATTCTACCCAGGTAGAGGAGATGGCGGTAAATAATTCTTGCACTTGCTGTTTCTTCCTTTGAGTGAAAAGCTCATCCATAGTGTTAAGAGCCACCAACAATCTTTTCTTTTGCCTTTGGTCCCCAGACTAGAGCTTGGGGCATATCCAACCTGCCTACTGTTCTTGTTGATAAAATTTTGTAGGGACACAGTTGCATCGATGACTTTCTCTATTGTCCATCAAATCCAAACTGTCTGCTATTCTTGTCAGTAGTTTTATTCAGACACAGCCACATCTATTCCTCTCTGTACTGTTAAAGTCAAAGTGCCTGCTGTTCTTTTCAATAAAGATTTATTGAGGCACAGCCATATCCATTCCTTTCTCTGCTGTCTGTGATATCTGAACTGCCTGCTGTTCTTGTCAATAAAGTTTTATTGAGACACAGCCACATCCACTTGTCTCTGTTCCATCCAATTTGAACTGCTGGCTGTTCTTGTCAATAAGTTTAAGTGGGACACAGCCACTTGTCAGTAAGTTTTTTTGGGACACAGCCACATCCATTCCTTTCTCTGCTGTCTGTGAAACCCAACCTGCCTGCTGCTCTTGTGAGTAAAGTTTTATTGAGACGCGGCCACATCTATCCTTTCCTCTGCTGTCAGTGGGTAATTCGGTGATGGAGCTGGGAGTTGCCATAGGGACAGTTTGAGCACAGGCTAGCAAGCATGTCCTGCCTCTTTCCAAAACACCTTGGCTGGCTCCTGCTTTAAGCTTCTCCCGTGGATTCTCCTGGCAGGTGGTGTTGCTTGAGTCTGGGCAAAGCTGGGTTCACTATAGGTGGTTTTGGATGCCACGCCGTGGACTTTGGAAGGGCTTCCTGATGCTAGTACATTTACTACGCTTGCTTCTAGCCATCACCCTTAGCATCTGTTTGCCAGATGTGAGCACATCTTTCATTTGCAGCTTGATCAAATCTCACTTGATCAAGGGGATTTTTCCCACCCAAATCTTCCTTGAGTTTTCAACCAATAGCACTCTCTCCTTGTGTCCTAGTTTTAAATTTTATTTACAGTTTTCATGACTCGAAACAGATATTAATTTGTTCTCTTCAACATTGTGGTAATGGCTCACTTCACCAGTTAGAGCCAATACAGGATGCTTTGTTAAAATCGATTTTCAGGTCAATGGCAGACAGATCTTTAGTAGCAATGTGTCCCTTGAAGATAGAATTCAAAGTCACAGGGTGTCTTGTGTTTGAACCTGGCTACCCTCATCCCCAAGGAAAGTTTTAGTACATCCCATTTTCTAGTGGAGGTCTAGGGAAGCCAACCTAGGTCTAGGGAGCACAGACCCAGGAGTTTTCCTTTAGGACAGAGATAGGAGGAATCTAGAGCACTGACCAGGAGTCATCCATGAGCACAGAGCCAGAAGGAGCCCTGAAAACAGAGCCAGGATTCACCCCTGAGCACTGAGCCAGGTGTCAGCCCTGAGTACTGTCAGTTGTATCCCCCTGAGAGATAAGTCAACACAATGGGGAAACAGATCGTTGTTCGCAGAAGGGAGAGAAATGGATCCTGTGTTGATCCTCCTCGTGGGGTCCCGCAGGCAGAGCACTTCCCCGGGACTGTGAGCACCTCCTGTGCCCACACCAGACCCAGCGGGGACAGAGGAAGAGATCCCCGCTCCTGCCGCCCTGTGATGGGCCCTGTGGCCCTCAAGCACTGTGACCCTGAGCCCTGTGCCACGTCCTGTCTGGGGGACACCGAAGCCCATGGTTGGGACCAGGGCTTGGCCACTCTGGACTGTGCCGTGGAGACTGTGCAGAGGCACGTGGGCGTGCGGGGAGCCGGGGGACTGTCGGGCCGAGGCAAGGCCTGGTCGGGAAGGACCGGCCTCTGTGTTGGCCCGTTTCCTCCCCAGCACCTTCTGCTGCCACAAGGCGCAGTCCAGCCGGAAACACCTCTTTCCCTTCCGTTCTGGCCCAGGGAGCTTTCTCAGGCCGGGGCTGGTGAGAAGGCACTGGGCTGGACATTTATCGCCCGATAATCCCATTGCAGCTGCTTTAAGTCGTGTTGGAGCAATAATGTGGAATCCATGAGGGGTCGTTAGAGGTGGGCTGGGAGGGGGGAGGGCGAGGGCCTTGGTGCAGGGAGGGAGCACACGGGGTTGGCGCTTGGATATTGTGTGCCAGAAGCAACTGTTAGCAATAACTTTATGGATAACGGCAGTGTAATAAAAGTAACTTTAAAAAATTTCTAAAGCAATAAAAAGAGGAAGGAAGAGAAGGAAGGAAGGAAGGAAGGAAGGAAGGAAGGAAGGAAGGAAGGAAGGAAGGGCGGGAGGGAGAGAGGAATGGGGAGGGAGGGAGGGAGGGAGGGAGGGAGTTCAGGCTGCCTTCATGACACTGGATCTCTGTTGGGGGTCACAGGGCACACAGCATCCCCTCAAACTTTCCCACTTGTTCAGTTTGACCTCGCGGCTATTGCTGCCCTCTGCTCAGGGGAACTTTCATGCTTGTGCCACAGCCTGAACCTGCGTTCCCCGACCCTGCAGGCTCCTCAGAAGCCAGCAGCCCAGAGCTGCAAAGAGGCGTTCCGGAAGGGAGCTGCACCTTCCAGAACAGTCCCCAGGCAGCCCTCCTGGGCCCTGGAGCTGTGAAGGGAGAAGAGCCTGAGACATGTCCACCATGTGCCCCCAGAAACCCACGTGCAGAGCCCCGAGCCCATTTCCCGTTCAGGCCGCTGTGACGCAGTGAGGCAGGGAACTAAGCCACCCCCGCTCTGGAACCCGTCCAGCGGCTGGTCACTGCGAACAGGGCTCAGTGTCCAGGCGCTCAGCGTGACTGAGGTACCTCCTGCCCGTGTATGAGCTGTTTGTCCGTGTGGACACTGGGGGGCGCTGTTTCTGCCAAAAGCTGCCTGTGACCTTTTCCTGATGCTTCTTTCATTCTATTATTTCCAAGGTTCAAGGAACATGGAAAAAGAGTGAGAGAAAGAGAGAGAATGGAAAAGAAGAAAGAAAGAAAGAAAGAAAGAAAGAAAGAAAGAAAGAAAGAAAGAAAGGAGGGAGGGAGGGAGGAAGGAGGAAGGAAAGAGAAAGAAAAGAAAGAGAGGGCGCTAGAGAGAGAGCACAGTGGGTAGGACCAACCCGGGTTCGATTCCCATCATCCTATATGAGCACCACCGGGAGTAATTCCTGAGGGTCCATGCGCTTTCTAAACAGAACAAAGCATCCGTATTTATGAAGAGCACCTGTCAGTCCTTTCAATGTTTAGGAACGAAAACCAGAACACAAGTATGCAGGTTTGAAGAGCATTTGTTTAAAAATGCCTTTCAAAGTGTCACTGTGTCACATTTTCATCGTGGCACTTTGGGGAATGGGGAACACACCTGGCAGTGCTCAGGGCTTCCTCCTGGCTCAGTGCTCAGGGATCACACAGGACAGCGTTTGGGGGATAAGCGACACGTTGGGGGTCGGAACGGGGTTGTCTGTGTGGAAGGCTAGCACTTTGCCTGCTCCAGTGTCTCTAGCCCATAGATATATTATTTTCTGTAAACAACGCATTACCTGTTCCACATCAAAGTAGGCTGCTGAGAGGTGCCAAGTTTAAAGGTCTGTCCTTTCAGATTTAGCCCAGACCCTCTCGTGTAGGTCTCCTCTGATTTGCCTGGCCTGGGGCTTCTATAAATGGAAGGTTGGGACCGAGCCAGCAACGTTTCAATCCTGTCGAGACCCGGACACTAGGCCAGAGAATGGGACAGTGCCAGCAGCCAAGCCCACTGGGGTCCTGGCACCTTGCGGGGTTCCCCAGCACCCTCGGGAGAGATCCCTGAGCTCTGAGAGGAGGCTGGGGCTGAGCTGCAGGGACCCCAGGAGGGGGCCACGAGGCACCATGTGCCCCTCGGGGACCAGGGACAGAGAAAGGGCATCCTCTGGGGTTCTTTCCATCCAGCACCAGGGCCACGAGAGTCCCCCTCAGTGCAGACGCCTGGACAGTGGCCTGCTCTGTCTGCCCATCCCCCACAGCCTCATCCCACTTTCCTTCCAGACCCTGCCCTGTCCTGATGCTTGGGTCCTAGTCATTTTTAGATGTGAATTTAACTCTTTAAAATTTAGTGCTTTTTAATTTTTTATTTTAAAATCTTAATTTTAAAATTTTAAAATCTTCAGGCTGGAGTGATAGCACAGCGGGTAGGGTGTTTGCCTTGCATGCAGCCGAACCGGGTTCGATCCCCAGCATCCCATATGGTCCCCTGAGCACTGCCAGGAGAGATTCCAGAGTGCAAAGCCAGGAGTAACCCCTGAGCATCGCCAGGTGTGACCCCAAAAACAAAAATTTAAAATCTTTTTTAAAATTAAAACTTTTTATTGTGAGCTTTTAATTTTTAGTTTTTTAATTAAAATTAATTTTATTTTAATTAATTGTTTAATTCAAATTTTAGTTTTACATTTAATTTTGTTTAAATCCTTTATTTTTCCCCCATTTAATGACGGTGAGATACACAGTGACAAAGTCGTTCACGATTGGGGGAGGGCTGTCATCTTCTGTCCCCCTTTCATGATCTTCCCCTCTGGCCCCTTGAGAATCCCCTGGGGATACTCTAGAGATGCTGATACAGACTAGATTTGCTGCCGAATCTAGGCACCAAACATGTCAGTCTCATTGCTGGCGATTTGGGGTAAAAGGCAATGCGAAGGGAACTCCTGGGAAGCAGTAGAAGCTGGCCAGCCTGCTGCTGGACAACCTACCTACTTCGAGGCGTTTGGAAACTGGTTTTCTCCTGTCTCAGGACCTTGGTGCAGTCACTGGCAGAGGCACCTCTGCTACATCTCAACCTGGATACTGTTGCACTTAGTGAAGATCCCTCTTGAAAGATCCCAGCTGGCTGGTGACTGGTGACTGGTGCCCTACAGGTGCACACACAAACCTGCATTGCACCGTTTCCGAAGAGGCTATTCATTGCGTTGCTGGCTGATGTGGTCCTTTCGGGGAATATCTGCTTTGCAAGATCTCTTTCCTTGTCAGAAATAAGAGCATGCACAAAAACCTTGTACCAATTCCATCCCGGCCACTCCACAGGATCCCCTGTGCACCGTCAGCCACCACCCTGAGCACAGAGCCAGAAGTATGCCCCGAGCTCTAACAGGTGTGTCACAAAAACAAATAAAGAAGAAACAAGAAATCTCCCTGTGTCCAAAGGCTGCCTTGCAGCGGGCCATGATGGCCGTGGCCACCAGCGATGGGTTTGGTTCAGTTGCATCACCTTTGTACTCACCTGCAGACGTGGCGGGAGAGAGGGCAGGAGGGAGAAGCCCAGGGCCCGTGGCTCTTCCTTCTCGTGCTCCTGGCTTCTCAGTTCCTTTTCTTCTCTGGGGTGTCCAGGAAGACGGGGCTGGAGCACACTTTTGGGGGAGCAGACTGAGGGGCGCTCTGCCCCGACATTGGGGCACCCTCACGGGGGACTGTGCAGGGGGTAGGCTGGGTCCCTGCTGCCGCTGCTGCTTCCCACCAGGGCTTTCTCGAACATGAATTCCTGCTTCTGAGAAAATATGCCAGTCTAGGGAGCAAGAGTTCATATGTGACACCCTCCGTCTCCTTCCTGGGCCCCATAATCCTCGGTAACGCCCTGACAATAGGGGTCAGCAGTGGCACCAAATTACGTGTGTGTGTGTATGTGTGTGTGTGTGTGTGTGCATTTCCCCCAGTTCTGGAGAGCCAGATGCCCATCTGTCCTCTGGAAAAGACAGTTCGGAGGCCAGTTATGGCCCTTCTTCTTTTCCAGGATTGCCCAGAAGACCTTAGAAAGACAGACTGAGTGTCTGGAAAGGTCCCAAGTGAGTCTGGCCAGAGACGGATGGAGGAAAAAGCAAGGAGGTCTGGGTATTTATGATGAGATGGACAGAGCCAAGCCCTAGGATCGGCTAACGCACATCTCAAAGAAAGGGGCTTGGATCGGAGGCCGCCACAGCCCGCGCTATTGAGACCTGAGCTTGCACTTCGATCCCATGCTGTGGCTCTTCCAAACAATGGTTGTTCCCTGGCTTCCCGCCTTGGACCCTAAGGAGGCTTTTAGCCTCGAGGCACCGGAGCCCCGAAGGTGAAAGCTCACAGGCTGGGAGGGCACTTGGTGCATGGGAGGCAGCATTTGCTTCCTGGCACCAGTCACCTCCTGCTCCTCGGAGCACTGTCAGGAGGCATCCCCGAGCACTGAGCCCTGCAGTCATGAGCACAACCAAGCCACGGACACGAACACTGAGGGCCCAGTCTTCTACCATAGACAGATTGAATCTGGCTCTGTGAGAGAGGGCGCCTGGCTCGGATCTTTATAAGGACCTCAGAGGTTCCTAGTGACCTAGGGTTGGGAGGATGGTGGATGAGGGGGAGAGGCAGGAGCAGCGGGAGCTGGAGGGGTGTTCCGCCTGTGAAGAGACTTGCCCTGCGTGTCCCTGCGGTGGCCTGAGCAGGCTGGACCCCGGGCGCGGCTGTGCTGTGCTGGACAGGCATCCATGCGGGGCCTTGTCCTTGCCCACCCGAGTGACCGCCTTCCCTGTGCTATGCTGAATTTCCTCTCCAGATGGTATCAGGCTGTCCATACAAGGCTTGGTGATTGGCTCCCCAGGATGCACAGCAGGGCTTGTGCTTGGAGAGCACCATTGCGGGTAGGCAGGGGAGGCCGCTGGGTGTGACAAATCTTGAAAGGGAAATGGTTGAAGATCCAACTTCTGGAGTTTCTTCCTGCTGACAAAGGGAGGCTGACCCTGACTGCACAAGGGGTGAAACCTCATGATAACTTAGTTTTTAATGGGCGCCAGACAATGAATGGGTTGGGTTCCTGGAATCATCAACCTCTGAAAGAAAAGATCAGACAGATTAGGCTGAGGAATATTATTAGAAAGTCTTAGACCCTGGAGGAGTAGAAGGTCTTCTCTGGCTTACTGAGGGCAAAATGGTTTCTCGTTTCAGAGAACATGAAAGTTAACAAACACAACAGTCACCAAAGCAGCATAATGGCATACCCAGTCTTACCATAAAAATGAAAAGTAATAACTCCTTCACCCATGCCTTTGGTTGGTAGAAAATGACTTCCTGTGTCCAAATCTGTAGAAACACCAAGCCACGTCTCTGACTTTCTCAGTACAGATCGGAAAAGCTTCTACCCATCCATGGAAGCTATCAATAAGAACCAATGGATATTTATACCTTAAACATTTGAGCATTTGATCCTTTGCATGAAGTCAAGCTGCCAGTTGTACCCTGGATAAGTCCCTGATGTGGAACAGGTGGTGTTAGGAGGCTGTTAGACCCGAGATTTCCAAGATTTGTTGGTGTTGTTGGTCTTTGGATGCCCAGCCATCAGGGATAAGACCAGGCCATATCAAGGGTCAGCCCTAGGGCCCGATGCATATTCAACTGTTCGATCCACTCCCTGACTCTGCTTCCTGTTTTTAATCAAAGTAACACTGTAGCACTGTCCTCCCGCTCATCGATTTGCTTGAGCGGGCACCAGTAACGTCTCCATTGTGCGCCTTGTCTGTCACTGGTTTTGGCATATCAAATAAGCCAGTGGGAGCTTGCCAGGCTCTGCCACGTGGGCAAGATACTCTTGGTAGCTTGCTGGACTCTCTGAGAGAGGCCGGAGGAATAGAACCTGGGTTGGCCTCGTGCAAGGCAAATGCCCTACCCGCTGTGCTATCACTCCAGCACGTTAATCAATGTAGTCTCTTCAAAATTAGGGAGACATTTATTTATGTCTTTATATCATTTCTGATACGAGGGTCCTGATTATGTGGTGCTGCTCAAACCCTACAGTGCTAGTGTTTACGGGGCTCTCCTGGCAGTGCTTGAGACTCCTGGGCTATACCCAGCCATGATGCCGGGAGAGAGTGGAGTAGACCATGAAGTGCTAGTGATCAGACAGGAGTCAGCCACATCAAAGGCATCCACACCTCAAGCATTAGATTATCTGACCCAATGATAATGGATTTTTATCTGTTCATGCCTTATTCAAAAAAGCAGAGAATGTATATTAGATAATATATGTGGAAAATTTTTGTGTTCTTGTGTCCATTTTTTTATCACATCACAAATTATATTCAGGGCAAAATATGTCATTGATAACAGAAATTCATAAAAACAAGACAACTTTGACATGCTCCTAACCAGACAAAATTTTGTAAAAAGTATGCAAAGTAGAACCATTTATTAAAGGGATTATATAATGTATTCTGAGATTTTATCTAAAGTATTTCACTTGATTTATTTATTTTGCCTGTAAAGGTGAGTAGAGGCTGCCCCAAAAGCCTCCATCCCTCTCGTAGAGCCCGGCAAGCTACCGAGAGTATCCCGCCCACACAGCGAAAGTATCCCACCCGCACAGCAGAGCCTGGCAGGCTACCCAGTGGCGTACTCGATATGCCAAAAATAATAACAATGATGGTCCTCATTCCCCTGACCCTGAAAGAGCCCCCAATATGCCATCAGGCTACAATAGCACGTGACAGGGACGAATAGAGACATTACTGGTTGGTGCCCACACAAGCAAATTGATGAACAACGGGATGACAGCGATACAGTGACAGTGATATCGTTTCTGACTTAGCCTTCTTTATTTGGAAACATGTAATTTTGGAGAACTATAAATCATCCCTTAACTTGAAGTTGTTTTTTTGTTTTACCTACATCCTTTACCTTCCATTGAACACAATGCCTGCCAAGACCAACAGCCTTCCTGTTTATTCTTAGTGATATTGGCAGTGTGAATATTAATCCTATAAAATAAAAAATAATTAAAAAATATTATTTTTCATTCTGGGATAATGCCATGAGCTCCAATCATGTTAATTAAGTATGAAACTAAAACTGTTGATGTAAGCTAGTACTTAATTAGTGCTATGACTAATCCTCAAGTCCCTATATATTGAAATATGCATTACCCTCCTCCTTCTTCATGGAGAAACCTAGAGAAAAGTCCTTCAGTGTTTCCAGCATCTCAGACGTTGTTTAGCCAGTTCCTGCTGTGTCTTCTTCTAGTCGTGCCAAGGCTCAGCTATTCATGATGCTGCTTCCTCTCTGCAGAAACAAGAAAAGACATTTCTTATATTCCACTGGACCTCTCAGCACAAGCCATTACCTGGGTCTTGTGTTGGAAATTTGAAATTTTATCTGATGCCTCCTTTGCATTAAGAATACTGGGGCGGGGCTGGAGCGATAGCACAGCTGGTAGGGCGTTTGCCTTGCATGCAGCTGACATCGCCAGGTGTGACCCAAAAAGCAAAAGAAAAAAGAAAAAAACTAACTTTTACTGTTCCAATGTTTTTTCCCCTATTTACTTGCTTGAGCTTCTGTGATTGACAGGCAGATAATGGTGCTTTGCGTGCACAACATCCCAACACACATCTGGCACTGGTTACCCACCTCCCTCCCACAAGGACCAGGCTCAGTTCACCCGCTTGTTGCCTTTGGCCCTTCTTGCTCCCTGGCTGTGTCACTGTAAGTCCTGCAGTGAGAGATCACCGTGTCAGCCCCTGTCCCTCGGATTGGCTGGACTGCGCATGATGCTCATGGCTCCATTCATGGGGCTGCAGGCTGCATGATTTTGTTCGTAGAGCAGAGCGGGTCCCACTGTGTGTCTATGTCTCACAACATCTTCATCCCTTGGTCCGTGGTTGGGCCTTTGGGTGGTTTCCACGTCTGGACTCAGCACTGCAGTGGACACAGGCGTGCACGGGTCCTTTCGAATGGAAACCTTTGTGTTTGGGACGAATCAAGACCTTTCAACGTAGCTTGGAGACTCTGACGAGCTGGAAGAAGTTCCTTTGGGCCCCGGGAGAAGACTCACAAGGTTTGGGCACTCTTTGCATGTTGAAAGCTCAGACTTTGAGGCTATGGGGCCTCGCAGGAGGAATACTGAGCTGGGAGTACTTCTGAGAGCAGAAACAAATAACTTCCTGTAGCTTAGTTGTTAGTAACATTCACAGTTGTTCTGTCTAATCCAGACCACAGAAATGTCCTATTGAGGCGTAACATCGATGACACTTACATGAAAGATATTTCAGTCAATCTTTGAATGAGATAAGTGGAAGTATTTTCTCCTCCAACTCCCATTTTAAGGGAATCTATTTGTCCGGAGGTCAAGGTTTCTCAGCTTTGACACTCGATCATTTTTTTGGCGTTATCAGAGGGTGAACAGTCGGCGGTGCTCAGGGGGTACATGCTCAGGGGTTACTCGTGGCTCTGCACTCAGTATTACTGCTGGCAGTGCAAGGGGGACCAAGTGGGATGCTGGGCATCAAACCACAGTCTGCCGCTGCAAGGCATCCCACCAATTTTTCTATTGCTCTGACCCACCCCCTGAATAATTTGTTGTTGTTTTTGAGTTATCGAGTCTCCCTGAGATGCAGTTACAAAGTTGTTCCTGATTGGGTTTCAGTCATACAGTGTTTGTTGCAATGCCAGCCCCTCTGCCAGTTTACATTTCCCACCACCAATGTCCCCAGTTTTTTAAATTTATTGACAGACAATAAATTTATACAGATACCCCGGTGCACAGACAGATACACAGACAGGCATATAGGAAAGCACACACATAATTGCACACAGACTCACCCAGACATATACACAGACACACCCACATGCAACACACAACACGTTCTTACACATAGACAACATGTGTACACAAGGATACAGACATAGACACAGACTGTCACATATATAAATATGTCACACAGATGTGCATACACAAACATCCGCAGACATTTGAAGACACAGAAATGTGCACATACCGACACAGGGACACATAGACACAAAGAGACACACATATATACATAGTCACAGACACTAGACACAAACATTCACAGAATTATATTCTGACACACATATGTGCACACACAGACCCACACAGACTTATAGATAGACACACAGACACTCAATAAATTTATACAGACACACCCAGTGCACACACAGATACACAGGGGCATATGGGAAAATACATATGCATAGAGATGCACACGCAAAGACTCAGCACATACACAGACCTATACCCACATGCACCAACTCACATTGGGATTTAAACAGACTCACAACGTGTGCACACACAGACAGAAACAGACATATACACAGACATACAGACATAATTGTAGCCACACACACAGACATACAGACATGTGCAGATGCAGACATATACGTACAGACACATGTGTATACAAACACACAAACATAGATACAGATACACACATATCCACATACTGACACAGACACAAAGACATACAAAGCTATGGATACAGACATTTACACGGACACACATGCACACACAGACAACAGATCCGCACACACACTAACTCATATACACAGACATAGATACACACACAGATACAAACATGCACACACTCAGACAACACATATACACAAACATAGACACATGCACACACACAGATACCGTAACACATAGAGACATATATACACAGACACTGAGAAACACAGAAGCAAACACATGTATACGCAAACAGGTGTATTCAGACAGACATGCACACAAACAGAGACACAGACATATACACAAACACAAAGACATGTACATAGACACATGTATACAGAGAGCAACACACATATACATAAACGCACAGCCACATGCACACACAGATATATACATGGACACACAGACTCACAGACACACAATCAAATGTACACATAGAAACACATGCACATAAGCAAGTGACATATATATGTATATATGTATACATACACACATATGCGAAGATACACAATTGCATGACACATGTGTACAGAAACATACAGACCCATGCACAAAGAGACACATGCAGACATATATAGAGACACACCCGTGCACACACAGAATGACACAGACATACACACAGACACCAGGCATACACACACTCAAAAGACATATATATAGATACAGCAACATGCACACACAGACATATACACAAGCACAACACATATATAGCCATAAACACATACATACAGAGACATACACTCAAGCATATATACACATAATCACACACAGACAACACAGATATATGCACACATATTTTCACAAGCACATGAACACAGAGATACAGACTCACATAAACATATACACAGACACATTGCATGCAACACAGTCACAACACGAACTTTCGCCACATGCACACACAGACAACAGATCCGCACACACACTAACTCATATACACACAATCACAACATGCACACACAGATGCACAAGACATGTACACAGCCACACACACACATGTACACACACAGACTTATACACTGACTAAATACACACAGACACACACGTATACAGACACATACATGCACATACACTGATCGAGTCACATAGACACCCGAACGCAGACATACTTATAGACGCCACATATATACAGAGTCACATCCACAGTGACACTAACATACACACATGGGCATATATGTAGACACACGCAAACAGACATGCAAATATATACACACAGAAACACCCAATATACACACAGATACACATAGTCATCTGTAAAGACACACACACAGACTCAGATAGATGGCACAGACACACACCCACTACAACAGTCACAACACGGATTTATATGTACTCACAACATGCAGACATATACACAGACATTCAAAGAAATAGACACAGTCACACATGTGCACACACATAGACATGTAAACTGACACACATGCACACACAGTGCCACACATAGACACACAAGACACACAGACATATTCACGAACACAAATTCACACATATATACATAGAGACACAATGACACAGACATACAGACACACAGTCATATATGCAGACCACACACACAAGCACATAGACGTATACACAGATACGCACAGACAGAGATATATAGACAGACACACAAATATATATACACAGACACACCCAATGCACACAAAGATACACAGACAGGCATAGGTGAAACCATACACATCATCACACACAAACTCACACAGACATATACACAGACACCCACATGCAACACACAACTCGGTCTTATACACAGATAACATACCAACACACAGATATAGGCATATGCAGTCACACACATAGATACTGTCACACACATACGCACACAGACATACAAGACATTCATAGACAAATGTGCACATACTGACTGAGACACATAGACACAAAGATACACACATATATACATAGACACAGACACAAGACACAAGCATACACAGACACACACATGTGCGAATGCAAGCCCACACAGTCATATACAGACACACAGACATATAGCAGACACACAGACACACAGTAAATTAATACTGACACACCCAATCCGCATGCACATGCATATGCATAGACACACATCTGCACAGAGATACACACAGACTCAGACATATACCCAGAATCATACCCATATGCAACATGTCACAACAGGGTCTTATACACAGACTCACAACATGTGCACATTCAGACAGACAGAAACAGATATCTACACAGGCACACAGAAATATACATAGCGACACACACATGTGCAAACACACAGAGACATACATAGACACATGCTTACACAGACACATACCTATACACAGACATACACATGTTCACACATTGACAGACACAAAGACACAAAGCCATGTACAAAGACAGCAGCGTGTATACAGACACACATATACACAGATATATAGCTAAACACACAGAGACACAGATATATACACTCTGAAACACCCAGTGCACACAGAGATGCACAGGCATACACACAGACAACACCCACAAGCAACACAGTCATAACACGAATTCATACACAGACTCACGATGCGTGTACCCTCAGACACAAACATATATACAGACACACAGACATGCGCACACACACAAGCATACACAAACATAGATGTATACACAGACACACCCAGTGCTTGCAAAGATACAACAATGAGACATATAAAAAGACACACACATATGTAGACATAGGTACAGATTCACAGGCACCCTCATGTAGCACTGTCACAACTTGTACTTATACACGCAACATTCACACACATAAAAATTGACATATTCAGAGATACACATAGCCATAGAGACAGCCATACACATAGTGTGCGGGCACATATACACAGACATATACAGATGCACACTTATACAGAGACACAGATGCACACACAGACACACACAACATATACAGAAACACATATACACAGAATTATGCACAAATGCCTACACTTACACAGAAAAAGACAGACATACAGCTATATAAACAGACACACACAAACACGCACACAAACACCACATACATACACAAACACACGTATGCAGGCACACGACAGACATACACACAGAATCAGACACAGACATATCTAGACACTCATGCATGTGCACACACTGACACACAGACAGACAGACAGACACAGACACACAGACACATACTACACTGGTGTGTGTGTGTCTGTGTGTCTGTATATGTACGTACATACAGAAACACATGAGTACATGCACAGACAATAAATATATGCACACAGGCAAACAGGCACTGATAGACATACAGACACACACCTAGAGACACGCGAGCATATACACAGACACACATGTATACACAGACACAGAAATAAGCATGCTTATATTCAACAGACATATATACAGAATTAGACATACACAAACATATACACGACACATAACATATGTACACCCACTGACACAGTGAGGCACACACAGACACAAAAGCACAGACAGACACAAAAGCACACAGACATATAGACAGACACACAGATACACAAGATATATACATAGACACACAACACACATGAGCAGTACACAAAAGACTCACGTGCAGATATATACGCAAATACACAAACACTACACAGATTTAGAGACATACAGCCAGAGACACCTATATAAAGACATGCCCTTGCATACACACAGACATATACACAGACACCTACATGCTCACAGACACGTTCAGATAGAGGCACATGGATATGTACACACAAGACATGCACAAACATATACACACAGAGACATATACACAGACACACAGAAACACACATGCGCACACGAACACACAGAGAAGATGGATAGATTTACATACAGACACACAAATGCTCGCACAGACTCAAACAGACATATTTACAGACAATGTACTACAAGAGCAAACACAGACATACACTGACACCGATGCATACATGACATAGATATGCACAGACACAGACATATAGAGACATGCGCACACAAGATACACACAAGACATATACACAGATACACATACACACATATACACATAGACATCTACACAGACACACATGCACGCACACACGGACATATAAACAGATACAGAGACACAAACATATATATAGACTCAGAGACAATGGACTCACATAGACACAGACTTGTACATAGCCACACACGGACCTTCACATATGCACACAAAAACATACTGATACATACAGACATTTACACAAAAGCACACATACACAGACATACAAACACAGGCACATAAACAGGTGAAAACATGCATGCACACACAGATACAGAAGACACACACCCACATGCATATAGAGAGACATACAAAGGCATATGCACACACACAGAAGCACAAAGTCATATACAGACAGACACAGATATTTGCACAAACACACAGATGCATGAACAGACACACAGATATATTCACAGACATGCAGACATAGACAGACACAAACACATATAAAAAAGGAGACAGACACACAGACATTTGCAAAGGCACACAAACAGACATATATGCACAGAGACCCACACAGACATACAGAGACACAGTTCACACACAAGCACACAGAAACAAACAAATATACAAAGACAATCAGAGACACACAGATCTATCCATAGACACAGAGACATGCACACATAAGCAAACACCTAGACAGACACAGACAGACACAGACAGACACACAGACGCACACAGACATATACACAGACACACCCAATGCATGCACAGATACACACACAGAGACTTATAGAAAGACACACACATGCACACATAGACATAGATACAGACAGACTCACACAGACAGACACAGACATCCTCCCACATGCAGCACAGTCACAGCATGAAATTTTGTGCAGGCTCAAAACATGCACACACAGATACAAAATTGATATACACAGAAACATATGGACATCCACACACAGATGTGCAAGACACATACTCACAGACATATATGCAGACACATTTCTACACAGACACAAATACACATATAGACATATACACAGACACATAGATACACAGAATTATACACAGATGCATACACTTGTGCACAAAAAGACACACAGACACAACAGACATATACAGAGACACACACACACATAACCACACACAGATATATATATATATACACTCAGACAGATACAGAGACACATGCAGATAACAGAGCAGACATGCACACACAGAATGAGACACAGACCTAATTCGCACACACACGCATGTGCACACACTGACAGAGACATCCAGACACACAGAAACACACCCAGACACACATAGAGACACGCAGACATATACACAGACACTATACACTTAGATACCTGCACACATAGAGCTACACACATGCACACACACAGACAACAAAGACATGCACACAAGCACACAGACATGTTTGTATGTCTTTTTGTGCATAAATCTGTATGTCTTCAGTGTAGGCATCTGTGTATAATTCTGTGTATCACACACAAACATACACAACATATACAGAGTCAAACACGTGCACTCCCACAGAGACATCAAGAGCACAGTTTACATACAGATATATACGTAGAAACACAGACACAGCGAGATATACAGACACACACAGATATATAAACACACAGATGCATAGACATGCACACATAACAGACACACATACAGAATAGACACACAGACATATACACAACACACACATGTGCAACCACAGACAGATACACAGATATATACTTAGACACACAACACACACATGTGCACAGACATGAACACAGACATATAGACACACATACTCATATATAGATATATATGTACTAATACACACATATATATACAAATACACATGCACTAAACAGATGTGCAGACACATACCCAGAGACACACACATATTTAGACATACCCTTGTGCACCTACAGACACACAGACATATACACAGACACAAACACATGCACACAATCAGACACATACATACAGACACAATATACACACGCACACAGAGACATAACATAGGCACACATATGCACACAGACATACACAGACTTACACACACATGCACACAGACGTATTTAGGCACAGTACACGTGTGAACACAGACTTATACACTGACACAGATGTACACACAACACCGAGACCCACATGCACACAGAAACCCACACAAGGACACATAAACTCAGATACAAGCATACACACATACACTTAGACATTTATACAAACACAGAGTGCATACACAGATTTACACATAGACTTAGACTCACACACCATATACATAGACATATGCACACACAAACATACTGACACACAGACATACAAAAAACACAGACACACACAGATATACAAACTCAGATACATAAGCACAGATGAACAGATGTGCAGACACAGACACAGAGAGACTCGCAATCACATACACACCCACAGACACACACACACACACATATATATAGACATCCAGACATATGAACACACATAAAGATACATACATGGACATATAGACACAGACATACACAGGTACACAAAAAAAGACATACACAGGCACAGCGTATACACAAGCACTAATAAACACAAATATACACAGACACACAGATATATGCATAGACACAAACACATGCACACAATCAGAGACATACACAAACATACACAGACCCAAACAGATCCACACACATTCACATGCACAGGCACTCAGAGACATATACAAAGACACACAGAGACATGCACAGGCATCTACACAGATACAGAGTACAGTCACGCTGATACACACAATGCGCACAAACAGACATACACACAGATATATACACAGAGAACACACACATGGAGACATACACAGAGAGACATATGGCGTGTGTGCACAAACAGGCATAAAGACACAAATACATTTTCACAGACAAACCCACTTGCACACACACAGACATACAAAGACATATCACATACACACAGACATATACACGGACACACTGCAAACAGACACAAATAGATATGTATACAGACATACAGATATAAACAGAGACAGATAGGGTCATATACATAGACACAGAGTCACACACACAGGCAACATAAAAGTCACAAGCGTATACACAGACAGACACAGATATATACACGTACATGCAGACATATTCACAGAAAAATACTGTAAACACACAGACCCAAATACATCCTCAGACACACATGCAGACACAGAGAAACACAGACATATAGAAACACACATGTACACATATACATACAGACACAAATATACACCAGCAACAGATATATACACATGGACTCTTGACACACACAGACATATTCACAGAAATATACCGACATGCACACACTTCACTTAAATCACTTAACTTCCCATTGCTCGTCGATTTGCTCGAGCGGGCGCCAGTAACATCTCCATTTATCCCTGGCGCATGCTAGTGTAGCCCAATGGCATCTGTTCGCTCTGGGAACATGAAGAGCCTCAGACTGATCCTTCATAATCTTGACGAAGAAGTCTGACCATCTGATAGGTGGGCAGCCACGCGGTCTTTTGACATCCCGTGGAATCCAGTCGGTAACAGCTCTAGTCCAGCGGTCGGCTTTAAATCTCATTACGTGACCAGCCCATCTGATTTTCGACACCTTGGCAAATGAGACAGCGTCCCTGATTCTTAATCGTCGACGGATGTCAGAACTCCGGATTCTTTCTCTCATTTGAGTGAAACGTGATATTCCAAGCATAGCTCTTTCTATTCTTCTTTGGGAGACCTGAATAGTGTTCTCATCTTGTTTGCGTAGGGCCCAGTTCTCTGAGGCATATGTTAATGCAGGAAGAACAGTGGAATCAAAGAGATGTGCCCAGAGCCGGAGGTTCTTCGTCCTCTTAGCTGTTTCTTCGACGTTCTTGAAGGCTTTCCAAGCCACTCTCTTTCTCCTGCGCAGCTCAGGTGCCAGGTCATTTGTCATGTTGACTTCTCGACCTACGTACACATAGCTGTTGCATTCGGAGTTGGTCGTTCCATTGAGAGTGAATGGGGCATCAGGAACGAGGCTGTTTCTCATAAACATTGTCTTCGTAAGATTCAGCTGTAGTCCAACTTTTCCACACTCACGGTCAAAGTCGGCCAGCATTTGTGCCGCTTGGCTGATGTTTGGTGTTATTAAAACAATGTCACCAGCAAAGCGGAGGTGGTGTAGTTGCCGACCATCTAACTTCACTCCCATTCCTTCCCATTCAAGTCATCGCATGATGTTCTCGAGGGTGGCACTGAAGAGTTTCGGTGAAATGGTATCACCCTGCCGAACCCCTCTCTTGACATCAATGATCACTTCTTTGTAGAATGGTGAGATCCTGGTAGTGAATACTTTTGGTAGCTTGCCGGGCTCTTCAAGAGGGAAGGAGGATTCAAACCTGGGTCACCAGTGTGCAAGGCAAACACCCTACCCACGGTGCCTTCGCTCATTCCTACATTTTAATATTATTATTAATATTTCAGGTTTTTGGCTCATACATGGTGGTGGTCAGGGCTCAGGAGTCACTCTTGGTGAGGATGGGGTCCTGGGGGTTGTCGGGGATTGAACCTGGGTCTGCTGCATGTAGGACAGACAGACGCCTTCCCCACTCTCCTGCAGCTCCGGCCCTAGTCCCGATCCGTATACTTGACTGCGTCTTCTAAGCTGTTCTATAAGCTGTGTGCTGAGTGTCCCTTCCTTGCAGTGAGGTCTGTGTGCCAGAGTCTCCCTGCTTTCTCCCCCAACTGCAGACTCACCTCATGCCAGAGTGTTTAGAAAAGAGGCAGCCATTTCCTTGTCACGGCAGCCCCGATCCTTTGGGTCCCCTGAACGAATCTTTCTTCTCCTAACTTGATTCAGAAGATAGGTAGAAACGTCTCTTTTTCCTCAAGAGGTGGTTGTGTTTTCTTTTAGTGGGGGACACGGGAGTAATTCTAGGTTACACATATATACAGAAAAACACAGACACACAGACATGCACACACAGAGAGACACACAGAGACTCACAGATATATAAATAGACATGCACACACAGGCATAATCAAATAGACACAGACATGCATGCAAACAATAACACAAAACACACACAAACATGCACATATACAACACAGACATATACAAAAGAGAGAGACAGATATATAGATACACACATATGCACATAAATATACTCCCATTCACACAAACACTTGAAGACACAGATACACACAGGCATACACAGACACCCATATGCACACACACCCTTTTGCATATAGACATATATACAGACATACAAAGAGACAGAACAGATCCATAGGCAGACACATGTGGACATGTACACAAATACATAGACAGGGACACAAAGATGTATACACACTGACACACAAAGATACTTACAGACATGCACAGACAAAACCCACATACATATACATGAAGACATACAAAGACATATGTACAGACACACGTACACACAGACAAACACACAGACACACATGCATCGCACAGACACAAACAGCCATATAAACAGATACTCAGATATATACACAAGTATACACATACACACAGAGAGACTAACAGACATTTACACAGACAAACACAATTGTCTTAGAAATAGCTAAGAGGACAAAGAACCTCTGGTTTCGGGCACATCTCTTAGATTCCACTCTTCTTCCTGCATTAACATACACCTCAGAGACCTGGGCCCTACGCAAACAGGATGAGAACGCTATTCATGTCTCCCAAAGACGAATCAAAACAGCTATGCTCAGACACCATTGGGCCACACTAGCACACGACAGGGACAAATGGAGACGTTACTGGTGCCCGCTCGAGCAAATCGACAATTAACAGGAAGTCAAGTGATCATGTGATACACAATTGTCAAAACACAGACATATAGACAGAAACAGAGACACACAGAAGTATTCAGAGACGCATAGGCATATATACAGAAACACATGCACACAGACAACACAGACAATTACAGAGACACACACATAGATGTACACACAGAAATGCGTGCACAGTCACATACAGAAACATGGGTATATACAACAGAGACACGCACACATGGGCACACACAGACAGTCATACACAGACACACACAGATGCACACATACATAGACAGAGACATGCACACATAGACATCTACATAAAAGACACAGATACATAGACATACACACAAAGGCAACAGATATATACATCGGCACATACAAGGTCACACACATGCAGACACAGACTCACAGATTTATACACAGACTCACAGGCATACACAGATACAAAAGCATACACACAGAAATATACACGGCCAAACACAGATACACACACACCAAATGCACACAGAGACAACAGACAATACAGAGACACATGTGCATAACATACAGATACACAGGGACATGATATATACATAGACATAGACACACAGACATATGCACACAGAAACACACATGCTCACACAGACATACAACAGATGCACTCGCCGGCACATACGGGCATACACACTAACAGATACATAGACATGTACAGACACACAGACATTTACTGAGAAACACGTAGATATACACACAGATACACCTAGACATACACAGGCACACACACATGCACAAACGGACATAACTCACATAGACAGAGACACACACGCTCACATACAGACATAAAGGCAGACACATAGTGACACAGATATATACATAGATGCAAGGTCTCAATCACACAGACACACATGAACATATGTTCAGACACACAGATGCACGCAGATGTATAAATACACAGATACACAAAGATCATTTTCACACACATAACACAGACATATACACACAGGAATATGCACACATGCGGACACACATGCACACGCTAGACAAAACACATATACAGAGATACTTCGTGTACACAGAGACACAAAGACGTAGACTCACAAACACCCCGACATATACACACACATCCGGTCACAAAGACACACAAAGATATATACATATACAGAAACACTAAAATACACCTGTACATACCAGACATATACACAGATACACACATATGGACAAACACACCTACTTGTACCCACAGCAGGCAGTGGAGGCAGAGTGGTGAAAAAGAAAGGAGGCAACAGAAGAACAGGAGGCGGAATTGGAGGTACGGAGCCAAAAGAAGGAGTTGGAGGAGGAGGAAGGAGAAAACAGGTGGAGGAGGAGGTGATGGTGGGAAGAAGAAAAGTAGAGCAGGACAACGTCGAGGAGAAATATGTCAGAAGAAGATAAAGGGGACATCAGAAGGAGTGTCTGTGGGAAGAGACATGTGAACTTGTGCATTGAATTTGTGACGGGGAGGGATGGAATGTGTGGGGAGAGTGAGACCGTGGAAGAAGAAAAGATGAACCGGAAGTAGAAGAGGAGACGGAAATGGAGGAAACACAAAGAAGTTAGATCCAGAGAAGGTGCAGGAGCATAGGAGATGAAGAAAATGGGCAGAGGATGGGGTGGTGGAGGGAAGAAGAAAAGAAGAGGACGAGTTTGAGGAGAGGTAAGTCGAAGAAAAGAAGACGGCATAGAGGAGTCAAGGCAGTGAAAAATAACCCCTCAAAGGGGCTGAGAGATAGCACAGCGGGTAGGGCATCTGCCTTGCATGCGGCCGACCCGGGTTCGATTCCCAGCATTTCATAGGGTCCCCTGAGCACCACCAGGAGTAATTCCTGAATGCATGAGCCAGGAGTAACCCCTTAGCATCGCCAGGTGTGGCCCAAAAAAGAAAAAAAAGAACCTGTCAAGGACAAGGAGGTTTGGAACCAAGAGGAGGAGTTGGAGGAGGAGGAGGAGGAGGAGGGAGAAAACGGGTGGAGGAGGTGGTGGCGGGAAAAAGAAGAGAAGAAAAAGATGAGTTCTAGGACAAGAGGAATTGAGAACTGAATGGCTGCGGACTATGGGGGCTGCAGTTGAAAATGGAACATGGGTAACATCAGAACAAGAGGACTGGAGGTACGGAGGAAAAAGGAGGATGTGAGGAGGAGGAGGAGGAAGAGGAGGAGGGAAGAAGAAGAAAGAAGGCGGAGGAGGAGGTGGTGTTGGGAAGAAGAAAAGAAGAGCAGGACGGCAATGAGGAGAACTTTGCCAGAAGGTGAAAGGGACCTGAGAAGAAGGGGCGCATGTGGGAATTGGGATTTGGATTTGTGAATGGAATCTGTGAGGGGGAGGGACAGGAACTGGGGAGAAGTTGACCCTGAAGGAAGAAAAGACGGTGCGGAAGTAGGAGAGGAGACGGAAATGGAGGAAACACAAAGGTGTTAGAACGATGGAGGCGGAAGAGCATAGTAGATGAAGAAAACAGGCGGAGGACGGGGTGGTGGAAGAAGAGTAGAGGTAAGGGGAAGAAAAGATGTCAACCTAGAGGAGGCGAGGCGGTGAAAAAGAATCCCTGAGTAAGAGGAGGACTAGGAGGTAAAGACCCAAAAGATGATGATGGAGGAGGAGGATGAAGAGGGAGAAAACTGGCGGTGGAGGTGGTGGAGGAAAGAAGAGAGAAGAGGAGGAGGCGTTTGAGAATGAGGGTAAGTACAAGAACCGGAAAGCAGGAGACAATGGAAACTGAGTGGTGTAAAAGAGAAAAGGAGGATGTCAGAACAAGAGGAGGATCTGGACGTACAGAGCCAAAAGGAGGAGTTGGAGGAGGAGGAGGAGGAGGAGGAGGGAGAAAACAAGTGGAGGAGGAGGTGGTGGCGGGAAGGAGAAAAGAAGGGGAGGATGAGTTTGTGGACGAGGCAAGTCGAAGAATGAAGAGCAGCAGACGGGGAGGCAGAGTGGGAAAAAGAAAAGAGGCAACATCAGGACAGGAGGCGGAGTTGGAGGTAGGGAGCCAAAAGGAGGAGTTGGAGAGGAGGAGGAGGGAGAAAACAGGCGAGGAGGAGGTGGTGGCAGGAAGAAGAAAAGAAGGGGAGGATGAGTTCAGGGCTGAGAGGACGTGAGAAGAACTGAAGGGCAGAGGACTATGGAGTACTTCGAAGGCACCCTTGAGCTCTGTCCAGTGGGGGTGGGTGTTGGAGAGAGACAAGGAGACAGACACGCAGTGTCCCAGCTTTGACGTCAGCTGGGCAGCTGCAGGGAGTTGCTGCTAGATGGCCACTTATTCCACACAGTATGGCTGCTGCCTGGCTCCCCACATGTGAGACCCTGGGAGCTGACAAAGGCGTTCGTGACAGGGAGCACGGGAGAACTCAGTGAATCCCGAGGAGCAGAGGGGGACATGTGGCCCACAGCCAGCCGGCAGTCTCCCCGCAAGTGCCAAGCCGTGGCAGTTTCCTATTCCATTCTATTTTATTTTTATAAAGCTACTCACAATGGTTTCTTAGAGTCAGTATTCCAACAGCAATCCCACCACCAGTACACCTTCCCACCCCATTATGTCCCAAGTTTCCAACCCCCATCCAAGCCTGCCCCCATAGCAGGCCCTAAATAATTTATTTCGTATCGTTTATTATGAAAAATTCACTAACAGTGATCAAAAATGATTTCCTTAGGGAAAAAGTGTGTGAAGACTGTTGTGTCTTACACTGGAGCCTTTAAGAGATGCCTTGTATAAGAGATGACTACAGGTTGTTACAGGTGAAGCCTTCTGTGTTAATAGTTTCTTGTCTTTCCTTTAAGGATTTAAAATAATTACATCACTGTCAGAGAGACCCTTACAAAGCTATTCCTGATTGGGTTTCAGTCATACAGTGTTCCAACATGCATCCTTCCGCCAATGCACATTTCCCGGCACCAGTGTCCCCAGGTTCCCTCCCGCCACCACCTTCTGCAGCGCCCCCCCCTCTCTCCTTCCTCCCTCTCTCTCTATATATATCTGTCTCCCTCTCTCTCTCTCTCTCTCTATATATATATATATATATATATCTATCTCTCTCTCCCTCCCTCCCTCCTCTCCTCCTTACAATATTAACACTTTGCTTCCTCTCTATTTTGCTGTATGGGGCAAGGATTCTCGACTCTATGCTTGAGGACGGGTGTGACGGGACCACTCCTTGCATTGAATAGGGCCAGGGACCAAACCTGACCCGACCTATTTGAGCCTTCTGAAGCCGTGTGTCCTGAATTTATTATTATTAGCCGTCACATCTAGCCGTGCTCAGGGCTTACTTACTCCTGGCTCTGTGCTCAGGGATCCCCCCTGGCGAGATCAGGGAACCAAGTAGGGTACCAGGGACTGAACCCTTGTTGGCCATGTGCAAGAACAAGCGCCCTACCCGCTCTGCTATGGCCCCAGCTTGTCTCCTGACTTTAAATAGCGCCTCCCTTGCACTCCTTCAGGATGCAATCAAAGTGGATATACAGACAGCAAAGAGCTTAGAATCAGTGAAGCGTCAGGAGCAACTGGCTCCCACAGACAGGTTCCAGAGACGCAAGACACCAGGACTCCTGTACGCTCCTCTCCCTCCTTTTGTGTGGAATTCTCCCCAAACTCATCAACTCTTTGCCTTTGCTCCTGGAACCCTCCCCTCCATGCTCCTTATTTTCTCGGTCCCTACCCACGTCCTTCCCTATCTACTCTTCCTCCCACTGCCCACGAGGTCATGGGTCTCCCCCTGTCCACCCCCCTCTGGTGCTCCCCAAAGGCGAGGATGCGAACAATCACAGCCTCTTCACTTGGAAGATCCTTGGAGGCCCGAGTTCAACCTGTTTCCAGCTCTGTTTTCCACGATTCCTCTCATCTCCCTTAGAATGGAGCCCAATGGCAACAACCACCCACCAGAAATAGAAGAGCAGGGGCTAACTAATGTCGCTATGAGCGTTAGTTTGGGTTTGGGGGACACACCTGGTTGCTTGTGTCTCCTCCCATCTCGGTCCTTCAGGACTCCCTGCATTGGGGATCCGATCCAGTCTTCCTGCATGCAAAGCGTGAGGTGCAAGGAGTGCTCTGCTATCGACCCACGAGCCCAGCCCTCAGAGACAGATATTTGTTTTCTTGGGGGCCACCTCAAGCAGTGCTCAGGGTTTACTTCTGGCTCTGCACTCAGGGATCACTCCTGGTTGTGCTTGGGGGACCCTGCGAGGTGCCAGAGATTCAGCTGCACGCCAGACAGCAAGTGTCTTGACCCTTGTACTATCTCTCTAGCCCCAGCTTACAGTACATGCGTAACAAGCAGGAAGCTCTGGGTGCAATCTCGATGAAGATGTAATAGGTATTAATGCTCAGCACCACCTGATGAGACAGATGCTGCTATTAGTGGAAACTGGAAGTGGAGTATCCAAGCCCAGAAGCTGCAAAGCTGCAATTCCCAGTCAGGAGTGTGACCCTGGACCTGCCCTTCTTGTCAGCTAGGTCCCCTGCTGCCCTCGGGTGCCAGGTTTGGCTCAGGCTGTCCACTGGCATAGCACTTTCAGCCATTCTCTCCCACCTCTCAGCTCCGCTCTGCAAGACACAACTCAAGGGCTTCCTACTAGAGCCGTGGAGCAACAGCCTTTGTGGAACGGTTTTTCCTTCCACACTTGCATTCACAGCACTCACGTCCTGTGGTGCCCTTGGCCAAGGCACGGACGAATATTGAACCACGGCTTTTACTGGACGGAAATATGGGCGTCAGTCCCTGCAGCCACTGTCAAAGTTCCATCGACTCTGAGATATGAACTGGCCTTATCTGAGTTCCTTTTCTGAGACACCGTGTGTGTGTGTGTGTGTGTGTGTGTGTGTGTGTGTGTTGGGGTGGGAGGGGGGCAATACCTGACTGTGCTCAGAGCTTACTACTCCTGATCTGCATTTGTGGATCACTCCTGCCGGCTCAGGGGGTCTATATGGGTGCTGGGGATGGATCTCTGGTGGCTGCATATAAGGCAAATGCCCTACTCACTGTACTATGGCTCCAGCCCCAAGACGCCTCTGTTTAATAGAGATTGTTTAATATGCCTCTGAGCATATGGAATTTGTGGCCAACACTGTGTGGCACTTGGTGGCACTGCAATGTGATTCATGGCTGGAGAAAGGATAGCATCAGATGTCCCTTCTCCCCAAGGACTAGTAACAGCCTCCTCATGTCTCGGAACACTTGGCTCTTCAGTGTTATTGGTTGGTGGTGGGTGAGGGCGGAGGGTGGGGGTAGAAAGTGTGTGTTTGAAGCAAGGAGAGCAACAACATAACAAGCCCACATATAGCCTGTGAAATGGACACGGCTTACAGTCAGACCTGGGAATGCATATGTCAAGAGACACAGCGTTTCCTCCTGTGCTCACGTGCTCCGGAAACACCCGGATTCCAGGGGTATAAGTACATGTTTATTGAGCAGTGAATCTGGAGGATTCCTGCCCTCTGCCCCCAGTATTTCTTATTTCAGTTACATGGACTGTTGCTGATGTATTATTGTCTCCACAGGGAAAGGGCTTTATGTCCTCCCCTAACTTTGCTCTTCTCCGCCACCGAACTAATCCAATGGAAAGCACTCAATACGTGATTTATTAATTAAAAGAGCAGGAAGTGCCTGCAGGCTCAGAGGGCCACTGAGAAATTTCTCTGGGCTTGCCTCTGTCCGCTCAGCATTGGATGTGCCCTGGAGCAGACTCTGACAATTGCCACAAGATAAGGAATCTGATTATTTTTTGGGGGGGGTTGGGAATGCAACTCAGCAGTCGTGTGCCTGCGCACGCACACACACACACACACACACACACACTCCACTCCCTAGGGCGCTTCACCATGCAATCCTGCAAACTGCCATCTTGCAACAATCCTGAACTCTTTCCATCCTGCATACGTGCACACGCACGCACACACATACACACACACACACATGCCTCTCCCCAGGGTGCATCACTATGCAATCCAGCAAACTGCCATCCTGCAAGAATCCTGAACCCTTTACATCATGCATACGTGCACACACACCACTAGGTGCCAGTGTGTGACTGTAGCCACGCGCCCAGAGCAGGTGTTGGGGCTCCACGGGGTGCAGGGGCCACAGGCCCGTCTGCGGAGCCCCGGGGTCGGGGCGGAACCTTTGGGGAATGGACAGACTGGGTCATGTCCGCTGCCGACCCCGGGGCTTAGCCCCGCGGCACCCGCCGGCCGAGGGCCGGGCCGCGCGCACGGGCCGCCCCGCGCCCGGCCCGGCCCTGGGCCCCGCTCCGGGCCGCTGCCGACCTCGGGGCTTAGCTCCGCGGCACCCGCCGGCCGAGCGCCGGGCCGCGTGCACGGGCCGCCCCGCGCCCGGCCCGGCGCGGCCCTCGGCCCCGCTCCGGGCCGCTTGCCGACCCTGGAGCTACAGCGCCACCCGCCGCTGGTGTGATGGTCGACCCGCCCGGGCAGCCAGACCCGGCGCCGGCACCCGGCTGCGAAGGCAACACGGCCTCCCTCAAGAACCTGCAGTTCCAATCTCCACCGTCGCTCCTCGCGAGGTGGCGCCATCGGCTCCGAGATGCTGCGGACCGACCCTGAAGCTACGAGGCGCGGGCTCAAGCCGGCGGAGGGCAGGGCCCTGCGCCGGGGCCGCCCCGTGCTCGGGCCGGCCATCGGCCCCTCTCCGAGCCGCTGAGGACCCCGGAGCTGGCTACGCGGCACCCGCCGGCCAAAGGTCGGGCCACACGCACGGGGCCGCCCCGCTCTCACGCCGGCCACCGGCCCCGCTCCGAGCCGCTGCGAACCCTGGAGCTAGCTACGCGGCACCCGCCGGCCGAGGGACGGGCCACGCGTCCGGGCCGCCTCGCGCTTGGGCCGGCCATCGGCCCCTCTCTGAGCCGCTGAGGACCCCGGAGCTGGCTACGCGGCACCCGCAGGCCAAGGGTCGGGCCACACGCCCGGGCCGCCCCCCTCTCGCGCCGGCCACCGGCCCCGCTCCCGAGCCGCTGAGGACCCTGGAGCTAGCTACGCGGCACCCGCCGGCAGAGTGCTGGTCGACCCGCCCCGGCAGCCAGGCCCGGCGCCGGCACCCGCCGGCGAAGGCAACACAGCCTCCCTCAAGAGCCTGCAGTTCCAAGCTCCACCGCCGGTCCTCGCGGGCTGGCGCCTCGACAGCGGGACCAATGTCGACTCGGACGCCGACATCCTGGAACGCCGCCTCGGGCAGTGAAACCGAAACGCTGCCATCACCCCAGAGGAGCTCCGGCGCCATATAAAAGCGGACGGCAGGTGGCGCCCGAGCAACCTCAGCGGGATCGCCATCCCCCACCCCGCTCCGAACTGCTGCGGACCCTAGAGCTACACGACACGGGCTCAAGCGGGCACAAGGACGGCCACGGGCAAGGGCGTCCACGGGCTCGGGCAGCCATAGACCCAACTCGCTCCAGGCCGCTGCCGGCCCCGGGGCTTAGCTCCGCGGCACCCGCCGGCCGAGAGCCGGGCCGCGCGCCCGGGCCGCCTCGCGGCCCCGCTCCGGGCCGCTGCCAACCCCGGGGCTTAGCTCCGCGGCACCCACCGGCCGAGGGCCGGGCCGCGCGCCCGGGCCGCCCCGCGCCTGGCCCGGCCCTCGGCCCCGCTCCGGGCCGCTGCCGGCCCCGGGGCTTAGCTCCGCGGAACCCGCCGGCCGAGGACCGGGCCGCGCGCCCGGGCCGCCTCGCGGCCCCGCTCCGGGCCGCTGCCAACCCCGGGGCTTAGCTCCGCGGCACCCGCCGGCCGAGGGCCGGGCCGCGCGCCCGGGCCGCCCCGCGCCTGGCCCGGCCCTCGGCCCCGCTCCGGGCCGCTGCCGGCCCCGGGGCTTAGCTCCGCGTCACCCGCCGGCCGAGCGCCGGGCCGCGCGCACGGGCCGCCCCGCGCCTGGCCCGGCCCTCGGCCCCGCTCCGGGCCGCTTGCCTACCCTGGAGCTACGGCGTCACCCGCCGCCGGGGTGCTGGTCGACCCGCCCGGGCAGCCAGCCCCGGCGCCGGCACCCGGCTGCGAAGGCAACACGGCCTCCCTCAAGAACCTGCAGTTCCAATCTCCACCGTCGCTCCTCGCGAGGTGGCGCCTTGACAGCGGGCCCGAAGTCGACTCGGACGCCGACATCCTGGAACGCCGCCTCGGGCAGTGCGAGCGAATCGCTCCCGTCAGCCCAGAGGAGCTCCGGCGCCGTAGAAAAGCGGACGGCAGGTGGCGCCCGAGTAACCTCAGCGCGATCGATCGCCACCCCGCCCCGCGCGACTCCTGTGGAGGGAAACTAAATCCCACTGCCCCTCCCTCCCCTCGAGAAACAGGCAGGGCCGTTGGGGATGGAGAGGAGGACAATTCCCCCCCACCCCCACAAACTAAAACCACCCCCCACCACTCAGTGCGTGTGTTTGAGCGCGCGGGCCCGCCTGCCTGTTCTGTGTCTGTGTGCGTGCGTCCGTGTCCATCTCCGTCTCCCTCTCGGCCTCTGCGTGCCTGTTTGGGGTTCACAGCGGACTGGATGGACAAGGCACCCAGAGCGCAGAAGATCCACCCAATCCCGATGAACTTGACGAAAAGACCGGGGAGGACCCGTCCGTCTGTCAGGGGCCAACCTCCTTGGAGGAATAGGCGATGCAACGAGAGAGAGAGAGAGAGAGAGAGAGAGAGAGAGAGAGAGAGAGAGAGCGAGAGAGCGAGCGTTCAGGTTCGTTGTTCCCCGGCTCCCTCCTTGGGGACAACAAGAAGATGCGGCGGCGGCTGTGGCGGTGGCGGTGGCTTGAGACATGAAGCGGCTCTAGGAAATCATCCGAGCTGGGTCCGCAGAAAGGAGCAGTTCGGGTTCGCCCCGGCGGAGTTTCGTGGAGATTTCCACCAAGGAACCGGCACCGTGGCCCTCTCGGGCGAACGGGCACCCTCGGGAACGAGCACACCCTAGTCGTGGCCACTCGCGAAGCTAAATGCAGGACGTTGTGCAGTGTGGCGCGGCGGCGGCGGCGGCGCCCACATCGAGAGAGGGCACGACCACCCGCTCGTTTCTCTTCACCATTTCCCGAATCGGTCACTGTGAAGCGGTGGTGTTGCGGGGGCGGGCGGGCGTGAGTGGGTGGGTGGGTGTGTGCGCGAGTGCGTGTTTCACGTGGCTTAGTGCGTTTTAAAACGACCTCGAGATGGAGCCGTGACACCACGAACCTAAGGGACACGTGAGGCTGGGGACATAGCCGAGGGGTCCGGGTCCGGATGGCAGAAAAAAAAATAGAACGGGAGTCAAGTCAGGCACCTGTGCCACACGTGAACTATGGGCAGCTTGCACCCCGTGACCCCGGTTGGAATCTCTGGAGATGGACACCGAGGGAAGACGGAGGGATGGGGAGGGACGGGGGGAGGGAAGAAAGTTTTGTCCGTTTGTCCCTGTACCTCACAGCGATTCATTCAAGACGTTTATAAAAAAAAATACATATATATGTACACATATATATAATATACACGCATACATATGTACGTACGTACGTACGTACGTGTGTACGTATGTATAAAAAGAAAAACAAGCAACCGTAAGCGAGCGAGCGAGCGAGCAAGCAAGCAAGCAAGCAAGCAAAAGCCAAGAAGGAAGCAAGCAAGCATGCAAGCGAGGCAGCCAGCAAAAAGAGTACGTACGAGTCCGTAGATAGACGCGCAGCGCGTCTCATGCTAAGTGAAATGAGTCAGAAAGAGAGGGACAGCCGGAGAAGGACTGCACTCGTGGGTGGAGTGTCCAACCACATCCCATGAGGCTCGCACCTAAGGAGAGCAGATACACGGCCGGCCGGCACGAGAAGATTGCTCCCTAGCTGGAAGCCTGCCTCATGAGCCAAGGGGAGAAGGCAGCTGGAAGAGAGAAGGGAAGTTTCTCTTGACAGGGGTGCCTGTCAAGAGGTGGCACGTTCGCCCTGGGGGGAGGGGCGGAGGAGTTGAAGCCGGCAAGGCAGGCGCCCCCCGCCCCCCCCCCCCCCCCGCGGCGGCGGCTTGAGTGGCAGGGAAACGCCCTGCCGCTTTGCTAGCGCTCCAGCCTCCAAATCCCCGCAAACCCTCCAAATCCTTTTCGTGTCCCTATTCCCTCCCTCATGGCCGTGAATAGGGAATAGGGACACGAAAAGGATTTGGAGAATTCGCTGCTGGTCCGAATGATGTCCGTTTCAGCCTGGTGGAGCCAGTATGGAGACTTCTCAGTCCATGGAAAGGCAAGCTGCTTGGCCTGGGTGGCTGTGGACCCAGGTTCCGTCCCTGGCACTCCAAGGGGTCATGGAAATCACTCATTCAGCAAGAAAGAGTACGTATTTATTTAAATAAATAACCAATACGACCACGACCACGACCATCCTGTTGTTCGTCGCTTGCCTGGAGCAGGCCCCACCCTGAGATTTTGAAACAGTGCCCTATTCAAGGCTGTTTCAGGCTTAGGAGAATGAGACTACAAAAAATAATGACTACATTTAAAAAAAAAAAAAACAAGTGAGTTCATGTCAATAAGCAAGCCAGTCAAGCCAGCAGAGCAAGCCAGCAAGCAAGCAAGCAAGCGAGCTAGCCGACAAGCAAGCAGGCAACAAGCAAGCGAGCGACAGAGTCCACCCTGACCACCGACAGAACCAAATAGAGGAGCAAGCAGGGCCTGGATAGGGGCGGTGGAGAATGAGACCCATCCTTATGACTGGTATTTGGCCTATTGGGTACGAAGGATCTTGGATCCCGAAGAAAATGATGGCTCGAGGAACCGGTCGGGATGGGAGATGTGTGCTGAAAGTAGAAAAAGGGCCAAACATGATGACCTCTCAGTGTCTGTATTGCAAAGCATAAACCCCGAAAAGAGGGGAGAGGGAGAGGGAGAGGGTGAGGGAGAGAGAATGGGGAATATGTGTCTGCCACAGAGGCAGGGAGGCAGGGGGAGGGTGTGTGCCTCTGTGTGTGTGTGTGTGTGTGTGTGTGTGTGTGTGTAGGCGGGGTTATAATACCCGGGATACTGGTGGTGGGAAATGTGCACTGGTGGAGGGATGGGTGTTTGATCATTGTGTGACTGTCCCCCAAACATGAAAGCTTGTAAAGATCTCACAGGTGAGTCAATAAAATTAAAAAAAAAAAGTGCCATGGTTTCCTTCCCCCCCCACCCCCCGGGGAATTTTATCAATGATACGTGTTTTCTGTTCACTGCATCTTCAACAAAGTTCCTTCACCACCACCACCACCACCACCACCACCACCGCCCTCGCACCCCCCCCCCCGCCCCACCTCTCCCCAGGCTTTGTGTCACTTGATCAGCCCACGGGGGAGGGGGAGGCGTGGGGGGGGGGAGGGGGCGGAGGGGGCGGGTCTTTACATGGAGAAAACCAGGGCCGCAGAGTCAAGGAGGATTGATTTGGCCTCCACGAAGGCTGTTTCTTGAAGTGCCCAGGAAGGAGGGAGGAGTTTTCTCCCGAGCCGCGGTTTTCCCTTTCTCTTGCTCCCCTTTCTCCTGCTCCCCTCCCCCGCCCGCCAGCGACAAGCTGAAAGAGGTCACCCACCCTACCACCTCCCATTCCAACCCCACCTCTGAGGTGCTTGTCCAAAGCCTACACCCACCCAAGAGCTTATCTCCAAGTAAGATACTGACAGAGAGCGGCATCTCTTCCTCTTCCCCCGCCCTCACCCTCTGGGCGGGCTGGACGGTCGTGGGGGGGGCGGGGCGGGGCGGGGCGGGGCGGGGCGGAACGGCGGGAGCCCGGGAGCCCCCGAGCCCCGGGCGGGCGGCAATTGTCCTGCAAAAAGAGGCGACCGGGCCCGCCGGCTTGGAGTCAGGTTCCCTCTGGCCTCTGAGGACACGGATCTTTGTGATTGATTGATTGATTGATTTTTTTGAAGGAAAATGAAACCAAAACCCTGGTTCAAGGACCACAACTCCCGGGAAGCTCTGGGGCCGCCACGACCATGGGCACCGCCCACCGAGATGGTTCCCGCCGCCTTCCCCTCCCCTCCCCTCCCCTCCCCTCCCCGCCGTGTCCGTTCCTTCCTGTCCGTTCTCGTTCTCCTTCTCTCCCCCACCGCCACCCCCACCCGAAAAGCCCCCCCCCCCGCCACCCTCCGGCTAGAGAATTCGGGCGGGGGTTTCCTAGGAAAGTCCTGCAAGCATCTCAGATAGATTTAAAAGAGAGGCTTCAGCTTGATCGCAGGCACTGGCTTTCATTCCCCCCCCCCCCCGCCACCCCCCCGCCCCCAACACACACTTGCAGCAAAAGCAAGCCAAAGAAAGCAAAAGCATGCGCCCTTTGATTCCAAGACTTAGAGTACGAGTGTGACTGATCTTTCTCCCCAACCTTTGCCTGAAGTTTGTTTCTATGAGTCCATTGGCATGTCCTTCAAAAAAAATAAAATGAGATAAAATAATTCGACAATGAAGAAAGAAAGAAAGAAAGAAAGAAAGAAAGAAAGAAAGAAAGAAAAGCAAGCAAGCAAGCTCACTTGCCTTGAGCAGGCCCCAGCCTGAGATTTTTAAAAAGTTCCATATTCAAGGCTGTGTCGGGCTTAGGAGAATGAGACCCATCCTTGTGACTGGTATTTGGCATATATTTGGGTACGCCACAGGGAGTTTGCCAGACTCTGCGGTGTGAGCAGATGACATTCGGTAGCCTGCCGGTTTGTCCAAAAAATAATAACTACATTTAAAAAAAAAAAGTGAGTTCATGTCAATAAGCAAGCCAGCAAAGCCAGCAGAGCGAGCAAGCAAGCAAGCAAAAGCAAGCAAGCAAGCTAGCCGACAAGCTGCCCCCCCCGCCCCCAACACACACTTGCAGCAAAAGCAAGCCAAAGAAAGCAAAAGCATGCGCCCTTTGATTCCAAGACTTAGAGTATGAGTGTGACTGATCTTTCTTCCCAACCTTTGCCTGAAGTTTGTTTCTATGAGTCCATTGGCATGTCCTTCGAAAAAAATAAAATGAGAGAAAATAATTTGACAATGAAGAAAGAAAGAAAGAAAGAAAGAAAAGCAAGCAAGCAAGCAAGCAAGCAAGCTCGCTCGCTTGCCTTGAGCAGGCCCCAGCCTGAGATTTTTTAAAAAGTGCCATATTCAAGGCTGTGTCAGGCTTAGGGGAATGAGACCCATCCTTGTGACTGGTATTTGGCATATATTTGGGTACGCCACGGGGAGTTTGCCAGACTCTGCGGTGTGGGCAGATGACATTCGGTAGCCTGCCGGTTTGTGTAAAAAAATAATGACTACATTTAAAAAAAAATGTGAGTTCATGTTAATAAGCAAGCCAGCAAAGCCAGCAAAGCCAGCAGAGCGAGCAAGCGAGCGAGCAAGCAAGCAAGCAAGCAAGCAAGCAAGCAAACCAGCAAGCAAGCAAACCAGCAAGCAAGCAAGCAAGCAAGCAAGCAAAAGCAAGCAAGCAAGCAAGCAAGCAAACCAGCAAGCAAGCAAACCAGCAAGCAAGCAAGCAAGCAAGCAAGCAAAAGCAAGCAAGCAAGCAAGCAAGCAAACCAGCAAGCAAGCAAACAAGCAAGCAAGCAAGCAAGCAAGCAAGCAAGCAAAAGCAAGCAAGCAAGCAAGCAAGCAAGCAAGCAAAAGCAAGCAAGCAAAAGCAAGCAAGCAAGCAAGCAAGCAAGCAAGCTAGCAAGCTAGCCGACAAGCAGGCGAGCGACAGAGTCCACCCTGAACACTGACAGAACAAAATAGAGAAGCAGGGCCTGGATAGGGGCGGTGGAGCATGGGCACGGGTGGAGGGATGGGTACTGGATGATGGTATGTCGCCGATCATGGTAAGACAGACACGTGAGCACGAAAATTTGTCAGTCTGTCCCTGTCCCTCCAGCTTGTCCCTTCGCGAAAAAATTTAAAAAAAAAAAAAAAAAGAGGAAAGCCAGCCGGCCAGCCAGCCGGCCGGCCGGCCAGCCAGCAAGCCGGCAAGGAAAAGAGTACATCCTGAGGAGGTAGCGACAGGACCAAAAAGAAAATTTTGTATTAAAAAAAAGATTTATTAAAGAAATAGGAGAGACATGGGAAGGGGGGGCGTTTCGGTCCGCCCTTCACGCCCTACCGAGGCCACCAGTTGCCCCCCACTATACTTGGAGCCAGAGTGATAGTAGAGTTGGCAGGGCATATGTTCGATCCCCGGCATCACATACAGTCCCCCAATCACTCCCAGGCGTGATTCCTGAGTGCCAAGCCAGAAATAACACCTGTGCATTACCGCTGTGTCCCAAAAAGAAAAAAGAAAAAAAAAAGAAAAGAAAAATTAAATTTAGCCCAAACGAGATTTTAAAGTACATAATTTTGCCCAGAGCCTCCAACTCCTTCATTTTCCCTTCACAGCCATCTGTTGAAAGGGCTCAAGAAATTTCACATGCAAGAACCCTCAATGAAGGTATAAACAGGAGAGAGCACACCAGACTGAAGGAGATGACAGCCACCTGGAAGCCCAGAGGGCCTTCCCTGGTATCCAGTGTCCACTAGTCCCCTGAGCACAGAGCAGGGCACAGACCACAAGTACTACCAGGTGTGGCCCCAAATCTCACCTCCTCTGCTCCCCAAGTAGTGAGATATACCCAAGGAGAGAAGCTTAGAGGGCTGAGCACCTGATTTACCTTTGGGGGACATGGCTTGGAAACCCCTGCATTTCAGACACACAGACACAAGAGGGGGAGAGTCTCTGTTTATCTCCAAGTTTGTAGCAAATGGAGCGGGGGCGGGGGAGAGAGGGAAAGACAAAAGAAACACTCCAACCCCAAAAAGATGCTCAAAGAATGCTCATGTGTCAAGACAAATTCTGGAGTGGGAGGGTTGGGGTCATACCTAGTGATTCTCAGGGGACAGTATCACCTAGTGATGTTGTGGCATCATCACCTAGTGATGATGTTATAAAACTCTGGTCACCGCAAGAAAAACAAATGCCCTCCTGTCTGTACTACTGCACCACCACTAAGAGTGAGACATTTAGAACCTATTGCAGCTGATCCCTGGAAAACCCCTTTCTGCAAGTACTCACTTCAACAGCAGGGCACACCCCTGGTCTTGCAGAGATGTACAGTGGAGATGTTTGGAATCTGGACAGGTGAGGCAGAAATTCTTTTTTCTGATGAAATATAATCACATAGGGTTAGCAAAGATAGTAAGTTTATAGGGTGCATTTCTTTCAAGCAGCTAAGCCGGGGTCAATATGCAACAGGACATAGGCTCACCCACTCCAGCACTGCTAAAAATGATACATGAACTCAGAACCAAGAGTAACCCCTGAGCACTGAGTGCTGCTGTGGCCAAAAACAGTAGAATAAATTAAGTAATAAAGACATTTCTGGGTCCGGAACGATGGTACAGCAGTAGGGAGTTTGCCTTCCATGTGGTCAACCTGGGTTCGATTCCTGAAATCCATATTGTCCCCCAGCACTGCCAGGAGTGATTCCTGAATCCAAACCCTGAGTAAACCCTTAGCATCGCTGGCTGTGACCCTAAAAATCAAAAAAAAGAAATTTCTGTGTAAAGAGATTGGAGACACAGCATAGCAGGTGAGGTACTTGTCTTGCACTCGGCCAAGCCAAGTTTGAATCCTGGCATCCCCTACGGTGCCCTGAGCCCAGCCAAGAGTGATCCCTGAATGCAAAGGCAGGAGAAGTAACTGAGTCTTGCAGTTGTACTTCCTACAGACTGAATCATTATTTCATTTAAACACATAAAGGTGTGGTGGCCAACAGTGATCCTAAATTGCATTATTAGAGGGTTTAGGGCACACTCTGGAAGTGTCCAAGCTACTTCCTGCTAATATGGCACATTTGGTTGCAAGACCCACTGCAGCTCCACCCTGTTGCACCCCTCCAGACCGCAACCTGAGTTGGCTTAAAGCTCCACACCTTGGGGCCTGAGTGACAGCATAGACAAATGAGCATTTCTTTTGATTGTGGACAACCTTGGTTTAATTCTGGGCATCCCTTATGGTTCCTAGCACCACTAGGAGTGCTTGCTGGATTTAGAGCCAGTAGTAAACATAATGCCTTGCTGGGTGTGACCCCAAATGCAAAATACATAAATAAAAAGGAAAGAGAAGCTCCCCACCTCCCTGAACTCCCAGAACACATTGAATGCACAAGAACCAGTGAAAATCAAAGGCTCTGCCAAATGCTTTTGAGCCTCAAGCATATGAAGAATATGCCATGCCCCTCCCCCCATTCAGCCCCGCCACCCCCAAGAATGACAGGACAGAGGGGAGGGTGTTTTTTCCTTCATGCTGCTGACCCAGATATGGGGTACTCCGAGTAACCCCATGAGTGACCCCTGAACACTGCCAGGTGGGGCTCAACAACCCCCAGGGGGAAAAAAATGCGCACCCAGGTCCCTTTGATGAGGGAATCCCATGCTTTAGCCCTAATCCACAATCCGCCAAAGGAATGACAGGGGACAAGGAACGGGATTTCCTGGGGACACTGCTGGGATGATCCACACACCCTGTGACTGAACAGGTGCTGGTCGTCGCCCTGAAACTAAGATAATGCTGAGCTGCCCTCACTCTCCCCATCAGATCTGGGGGAGACTGAGGCTCCCTCTAGCTCTGGCACTTTCTGCTTTGTGAGGGGCCCGAGCGATGGGTCAGCAGGGAGGGCGCTGGCCCCGCATCCCGACACCCTGAAGGGTCCTCGGATCCTCAGGGAGGGAGTCCTGGGCGCCACCGGGAAAAGGTGTAAAACACATGAAAAAAATTAAAATTTTTATTTTCACTTTTGCTTATTCAGTTATTGTCCTTGTTTCTGGAACTTTCAGAACGACCTTCGCGCTTCCAATTCGTTTTTCTCCTCGACCACGTGCTTCCTCTACCCACCCACCTTTTTGGGGGTTCTGGGGGGCTTTGCTAAAGGGTTACTCCAGGCTCTGGGCTCACTCCAGGCCGTGATCGGACGCTGTGGGGTGCCGGGATCGAACCCAGGTGGCCGCGTTCCCCCCTTACGCATCTTTCTAAGTAAGTTCTCCTCGGTATAAACGACCTTCTTTCCCCCAAAATCAGTTTATAAACAAGATAAACCTCGTGGCAGGAGCGCTCGGTGCGTCCGGGGTGAGGGGCGGCCACCCTGGGCCACCGCCACGGAGCTACTCCGCCGCCCACAAGGCGGAGACCGCGGAGGTTCTGGCGCTCAGAACGACCACCAGGACGAGCAATGGTGAAACCGACCTCCCGGGACCCCCCTGCCTCCCCTGGGTGCCCCCTCACCCGCTCCTCACCTTCCTCAATCACGAGACCCACCAGCACTTCTGCACAGACCGCCAAGGGGGTGGATAAAGGTCGCGGATTTTGTGACGTCACCCGCAGGTTCGCCCAGAGCCTTAAAGGGCCAGGCTTCGAATATTCCTGACCAGGTACTTGCCTGCTCAGGAAGGTTCATTTTTCCTCGTTTCCGGGATAGGATCAGGTGATCCAGACATCTGGGAGTCGCCAGGTTTGGGATAGATGGGAGAGAGATAAGCTGAACAAATAACATGTCGAGCAGAGAGTCTTTGTATTTAAGAAGCAAATAAAATTCACAAAAATACTTTGCAAACAGCCGCAAGACAATCTCTCTGAGTCCCAACGTTCATTTATTTATTCATTTACGACCCTCAGGCACATACTAGGACCAGGCCCCCAGGATTCCTCCTGGCAGGTGCCAATGAAAAATACTGGCTTCAACAGGGTCCCTCACCATTGGAGGCTGATGAGCGGCCACTCAAAGTGATCTGGCAGTTTGACATACACATGTCTACACAGAAAGCTGCAGGACAGGGCCCGGCACAACCCCTGGTTGAGAAGTTTGGGATGGTCAAGACTTCTGCCATCAGCAGGTGCGGCATCCTCAAGACCCACAGCCCCCCATGTTCATCTCCACCCCGGGCCATGTTGCCCCATCGCAGAGCTGGAGGTAAAGATGCCCCAAGGATAATGCACTCACACCCGAGAACACTGTGCCGTGCTAAATCCCCCCAGTGCAACCAGCAAAGCTCCATATCCTCCTAAAGCCTCTGGAGCAAGGCAGACCGCAGGAACCCACTGGATATGGATGGGGGGAGTAAAAAAACAACCACAAAAATGCCCCAAGAGCTGGCACAATCTTGTTGGTTACATTATAGGCACTGGAGGTGAGAGGTCCTCGTGTTCTACCACTAATTGGCCTTCAGTGTCCCCCTTCGACTGAAGTATCACTTGTCCTTTAAACGTGTGCCCGGAGGAGGCCTGATCCAATTGACATCACTAGGAATAAAGGTGCACATGGAAGACTCCCGTCTGTGACATCATCCATTTCACCAAGGAGACTTAACGTGCCAGGTTCCAAGTCCAGACAGACCATTATGGCAGTCCAGGTGAATCAGTGCAAGGGGGATGAGCTCGAATCAAAACGAGCAGAGGCAAGTGCTGGAGGGGCTGGTCACAGAGTTCAGGGCAGCGAGTTAAGGTGGAGTCACTTAACTGGTCAAACATAGAACCAATGCTCCCCAATGCATCCATCATAAAAGCAAAAGCAGGTTGATTCAAAGTAAGACAGGCAAGTAGGTTGTGAATGGCTCCTGGGACAATGAGTTTCTCTGGGAAGTCATTAATCAAGATGGGTCCAGTGTCTCGGAAGCCAGCCCTGAAGGTACAGTGGAACTGGCCTAGCAGCAACCTAGAGAGCTGGAGAGACACTGCACAGAAGCAAAGGCTGGGAAGAACATCAGAGAGCACTGTACAGTGAACACTCTACCCCTTGAAAACATGGTATATAAGAACCTACAAGGAAACCCCAGGACGCTGCTCTAGAAACACGTTTTCAACGAAGAGTATGGGGAAAGAGGTTAGTACTGTGGCTTAATGCTTGTGTTAAGCATTGTTTTCCTGAGTTCCATTCCTGGCATCCAAAACAACACATATTTGAATCTTCTTGGGGGTCAATTGGGTAGCTCACGCTTTGTCTCTGGACCAGAAGTGGTGCAGAGGATTGAACCTGACGTGGAAAGAGCAAGGCAAAGTCATTCATTGTTAATTTTTGTTCTCTTCACTGAGCTAGAAATCTTCTGTAGCCACTTTGCTATGTCTGTGACCAAGGCATTGAGAAATATTTCCTGTTATGGGCAACCCACACCCCAGCCCCCAACATTCTGAGGGAGCCCAAACCTCTACTACAAGGAAGAGGCAGCATGGATACAGCTAGATACAGCTCAGAAACCCCTCATTAGGGTAAGGAAATACTCCAAGAAGGGATGGAGGCTGTTGTGGTTTTATTTGGTTTGTTCATGGTTTGGAGGCCACAAATCGAGCAATATGAAGAAGTTCTCCTGCCTCTGCACTCAGGAAGCACTTCGGCATGATGTTGGGGCTGTACGGAGAGCCAAAAAATGTGAGTGCTTTCATTCACTTGGGTAACCTGGGTTCGATTCCAGCATTCAGATCTTGTGGGGTACATATCTGAACTCACTATAAACAGTGCTCCTCTCCCACAGTCCATGGGCTTCTCAGCTGGGGCACTCTGGAATCATGAACTGAGCAGAACAGTCTCTGAGTATCTTGTGCAAGGGGAGAGCTTCGTTGCAGCGTGGGTGCTTACTTCCTACTGGTAACCCACAGAAGACTTCCCACCTGTCTTGGCATCCTCATGTGCCTGAGGGCATAACTGCTCACTCGAGATTTTTTCACAGTGTGCATCACCAGAAGAATTCCACCTGGACTGGTTGCTCCCCGAAGAACAGTAGAGAAGGATTCCAATGACTGTGCTGTGCCTGATAGTCTTCTCGTCAAAAAAATTCTAGACCTGCAGCTTGGTTTCTAACATTTACCCGACTCAATTGCAATTCTGACACGTGGATGGATTTTCCAGGCAACAACATAACGTTTCAGCAAGGACAAGCAAAATAGACCGACAACATGTCACATAGCTGTGAAATTTTTTCCAACTCAAAGAACAGACACAGTAAGTGGAAATAACTCCCTCTACAGAAAATTGAAGCAGCAGTTTAGAGTGAAAATAAAAGGGGGCTGAGACTGGGTTTGGTTCTAGCTCAGTTTGGCGCCCGGGATACTCGTGCGAAGGCAATGATGCATCCCCACACAGCCGAGACAGAAGAACTTTGAAAACATCTCACCTGAATCAGATACCTCTCCATGATCAATGAGTTTTTTGTTACCTTGTTCTATTTACTAGGTGGGGAGAGAGTCACACCAGCGTTGCTCAGAGATTCCTACTGCTGGGGCTCTGGGAGTCATGTGGGGCGCTGGGATGAAACTAAAGCTTTTTTCCTGGTGCCAAGCAAGTGCCTTTCCTAATGCAAAACCACTAGTGCTGAACCATCGAGTTCATTACACCAATCACACTTGTCCTTCCTGTCTATTAAATGTAAAGTCACAGTATTTACCCTAGAATAAAAAGGATTTTGGGTGGGTTGGTGTCATAGTAGAAAGGTAAGCATTTGCATTGCACTCAGCCGGCCCAGGTTCAATCCCAGGTATCCCATATGGTCCCCCAAGTAACATTAGGAATAGTTCCTGAGTGGAGAGCTAGGAATAACCCCTGAGCATCGCTGGATGTAACCCCAAAAACAAAAAAATTAATAAATAAAAAAATATATATATTTTAGGTTTTAGAATTACTGCTTTTATGCAGCAACACGGTTGGAACTGGAAGATACCGTCTTGAGTGAAGTTAGCCAGAAAAAGAAACAGAAACAGGATTCTGTCACTCATCTGTGGAATATCGAACACTGGATATGGAAATGTACTGTAAAGGGGCTGATTAAATCATCCCTGATTCCAGTTTTTAGAGAGAAGCCAAAGAAGGAAAAAGAAGGAAGGACAAAGAAGGAAAGAAATTTGAGGCGGAAGAGAACCTGAAGTTTACAGGGATCAGGGATTCATTTATGCCAGTGACATGAGTGAGAGGTGTAGCCATTTACCCAAAACACAGATGCAACAAAACTGAAAACAACAGATCTAAGCCTTAAGCACTGAAACCTAGTCATGTGCTTGTCCAGATGACAGGCGGGGGTAGAGTGGGGACTGGGGTGGGGAGAGAGTATGGAAACACGGGTGGAGGGAAGCTGATGCAGGCACTGGTGTTCAATTATTGTACGCCTAAACACAACTATCAATAACTTTGAAAATACTGGCACTTTAATGAAAACTTTAAAAAACAATACAATAAAATACATTTTCAGATTTCGGCACCCACTGAGGTTAAAGACCCTCTAGTCCCAGCATTAGGCTCCAATATTTTTCCTGTGATGCTGAGACCATAGATGTGGTTGTGGGGATGGAGCCAGACCCCACCTTTCAAGCTGCATGCTCGGTGACTGAGCACTCCAATGACATACTATTTAGTTTTAACAAGAGAATCCTACAGCATACTTGTATGCAATTCCCCTGTACCCAAAGCAAATTGCTGCAATGCCACATCCGGAACCTGTGATTTGAGTTCTGAAATCAAACAAAATGCACAATGAGGATTAGTCCAATGTTGAATGGAATGCAGTTGAATGACCAAGCAGGTGGAGGACATCTCCATAGTTCTCACAGTCCAAGCAAGCCTACAGAAAGGGAAAATCTGTGGGAAGTGTTGGGAGGATCTTGGCAATCTCCAAAAAAGCATTTTGGGTTTTGTTTTTAATCAGACCCAGTAATGTATGGGATACCATAGGGGATGCTGGACATCGAAGGTAGGTGGCTTCTGTAAGGAGAGTACCCTCCGTGATACACTGCTGTTCTGGTCCTAATTAGCTTCACTATGGGCTCACAGTCACAATTTAACATACACACAATAAAAAAAAAATTGGTTCATACAAGCATACAGCAGGTAGGCATTTGCCTTGCATGAGGCTGACAGTGGTTGATCCTTGAACACTGCCAAAAGCAACTTACGAGAACCATCAGAAATAACTGCTGAGCATCCCCAGTCCCCCCAAAAAAAGAAAACTTAATTTCTTCCCATAATCAAAAAACCATGGCAATGACCCAAAGGCAAAGATATGCATGGTGTCAGATTGACCAACTGGGGCCCAGAAAGGGCACCTGACCCTTTAGGTGTACAGTCAGGCTAGTTATACAGCCGGGAAACAAGGGCCTTGAAACACATGGAATACTCGACATACCTGACAGATGAGAAACAATGACAACATAGTCAAGAAAGCAAAGCACAGGATCCCTCCGTAATGAACATCTCTGGGTAAAAGACACCCCTACCCCATGACACACCCCCACATCACATGTTCTAGGGATGAGAAGGGGACACTCAATGTCCAATGAGCAACTCAATGATGTTGTGGACTGGAGGACTCCTGGGTTGGCCACATGCAAGGCAAGGATTCTACTTGTGCTTCTATTACTCTGGTCATTTCTAAATAAATACACGAAAACGGGAAAAAACGGGAGAGCAATTAAAAAGCTTTCAGGATTAAGTCTCGGTCATACAATGAAACATCCGTCCCTTCACCGTGCCCATTTTCCACCACTAAAAACCCAAGTATACCGCCATTCTACACTCTCCCCCTACCTGTGGGGCGGATAATTTCCACATTCTTAACTCTACTTTGATTACATTCAATATTTTGACACGAGACCCACCATTATTATGTGGGATTTTGCCCCAGCACTCAGATCTGGCGAAACCGCAACAGTAGACAATTCTTTTTCGATTGCTGGTTATAAATAACATATGATTTTGGAATTCTAAAATTTTAACAACTAAATCTGGAGGGATTTCTGCCAACACCTGCTGGATTCCGAGATTTGTTCCTGAGTCTCTGGGATTATGGCCATTAAACAGCTTTATCATAGTCAGAGAGGTGGTTCGTGGCAATGACTTAGGCTGTTGTTGGGGTGGGGAGGAATTGGCCGGCTCCACACCATCCTGAGAGGCCCCACGTATCTCTTAAGTGTGGGGCCAAACCTGACTTTCCAAAGTCCTTTGGAGGATGGAGGCCATCGAGCCGCCAAGGGGAAGCCTTGGGGGGACAGCACCAATTCCCCCTCGGGTAAACCGGAGACAGTAACCTACTGCAGGGTCCAGATGCTTTTCTGCTAAAAGGCGCTGGGTTTCGAGATTTGTCTCTGAATCTCTGGGATCATGGACTTTACGCACCTTGATCTCGAGCCACAGAGGTCAATCGTGGACGCCAGACAACTCAAGGTTTCATTGGGGTGGGGAGAAAAGAGCCGTCTCCACCAACATCCTGTAGGGCCCTGCATGTCTCCGCACTGCAGTCCCAAACCTAACCGTCCAGAAGCCATTAGAGATGGCGGCCAATGAGCCGCCAGGCACGAAACCTATTCCCACCTGAAATACCCAGCTTTGGTAACCTACTGTGGGGACCAGACACATTTCTGCTGAAAGTCGCTGCGTTCCGAGATTTGTTTCTGATACTCTGGGATCATGGCCGTTAAACAGAGTGATCAACAGCCAGAGAGTCCGTACATGGGCAGCGACTCGGAGTCTCATTTAGGCGGGGAGGAAAGGGCAGATTCCACCCCAATCCATGAGGCCCCGCATTTCATGTCACTGCAGGCCCAAACCTGTCTGTCCAATAGCCTCTGGAGGATGGTGGCCACCGAGCCACCAAGTGGGATCAGGCGGAGATACACACCCTTTCCCCCTTGTGGTGGTCTGTCACTGGTAGCTCATTGTGGGAACCGGGAGCATCTCTGCAAAAAGCCGCTGGGTTCCGAGATTTGTCTCTGAGTCTCTGGGATCATAGCCTTTAAGCAGTTTGATCAGGAACCAGAGAGACCTTGCCTCCAATTATATAGCTGAGCTGGAAATGGTTTGTTGGTGTGTCTCGCACATACCTAACTTTTGGCCGTTTACTTTCTGGGAAGACTTTGCCCAAAGTTTATGGAGTCTGACCAAAGGTACAGCAGCAATTTTGAGGTATCTGAACGTCTGACATTGCCATCAGGCTGCTGATGCACTCGCCTTACTGGCACAGATTGACCTGCTGGGGGCACCATACTCCTGGGAAGTAGAAATCCTATATATGTAAAAAAAAAAAGGAAAACAATAGTGGGGTTGGACTCACTGTAAAGCGAGTAGGATGCTTGCGTTCCTGATACTGGTCAAACCTCCAAATCGCATAGGAACCCAGCAGCACCACCGAATTATTCCTGAGGTGCACAACCAGAAGTAAACCTTGAGCATCAAAGAATCCCTTACAACTTCCCTGAATAAAAAAAGCTATTAAAATTAATCCAAAGAGGGGCTGAAGTGATAGCAGAGCGTGCAGGATGTTTGACTTGCACGTGACCAACCCGGGTTCGAATCCCAGCAACAATATGCCCCCCTGAGCTTTACCAGGAGTAATTCCTTAGTGCATAAACCAGGAGTAACACCATGTGCAACGCTGTGACCCAAAAAGCAAAAAAAAAATCCAAAGAGTAAACTTTCAGAGGCAAAATACCTCTCACTTGTCCAAACACGACCCAAAGTCCCAACCCCAGAACGGAAGCCAATGAAAATGACCAACCGCAAAAGTCTCCCTTTCTTTGGGGGCTGCCCTCGAACATGTCTGGAGTTTCGATTAGTGTTATATCCAGTCCAAAGGCTCCAAACAGGGTCCTGCGCACTCTCGAGTAGGGAGGAATGATATGGCCAAGACCCCCCTCTCTGCAGGTTGCTCACACCAAAGCCTTAAGTCCACGTGCCCACCCCCCAGTGCAATCTTGGACCTGGATGCAATCGTGGCTGCAAGGGCCCTCAGGATAACGCACCGTCTCCCATGACACCTGCGCCACAGAACAGCGCCCAATGCACCCCTCAAAAGCTCCACATCCCCTAAAGCCTGGATATCCAGAATAAGTAATAAACAAGCGTGAAAGCGCACTACAAGCTGGCGTGACCTGGCACTCAAGTTCTCACCGGGATTCGCAGGGCGCTCAAGCATTCCAAATCCTAACACAGGAAAGACTGAAGAATGAAGGTTTACCTGTTTTTCCATTTTCAAAGAATTCAGTGCTGCATCTCGGTTGATTTCTGCCATAATTCCCACCAAACAGCCCCTCTGGGCCAAGCCAGAAGCATAGCAAACAATAAGAGAGTAGTGAGCCGTGACAGCTCTGAGCAGGGGGGTGTTTCTATACCTGTTTATTCAGTCACCTTCCTCCTTATTTTCGTCACCAGGACCCATTATTTACAAGATAACACAAAAGCAATTCTAAGCCCTAGAGTACTGGCATAGGTGCAGCCCGGGTGAAAATCAGCAGGTACCTTTCAATGACATGAGGAGAAGCCTGTCCCAAGCAGGCAGGCTTACTTCCCTCTTAACTGCACTTTTTTTTTTAACACCCTTGACCATAGTGTCCAAAGGAAACTTGCTTGACTGATTTGTCCTGTTCTGTCCTTAGAGACTGTTATTAAGGGATCAAACCATCCAGTATGAATTTTTGTTTATTAAGGTGTGAGGGGTACATAAAGTCCTTCCCACATTCCTGACATATATGCAGTTTCTCTCCACTATGAATTCTCATAAACAGAGTAAGAGAATAGCAACAAATGAAGCCCTTTCCACAAGTCTGTCACTGATAAGGTTTCCCTCCACTGAATTTTCCTCTTCTTAGAAAAGATTCAGAATGGCAGAAGGCCTTCCCGCCACATTCCTCGCATATATGTTTTTATTCTGGCGTGAATGGTCCTATGTACACTAAATATGAGGCTCCTCAAAAGCTGTTCCAAATTTCTTACATGTATGTGGTTTCCCTCTAGTGCGTATTCTCCGATGTACATTAAGTATTGAGGCCCTACAGAGGCCTTCCCACATTCCTTACATATAAAGTTTCTCTCCAGTGTGAATTTTCCTATGTACACTAATAATTGAGGCTGTAGCAAAGGCATTCCCCCATTCCTTACATATATACGGTTTCTCTCCACTGTGAATTCTCCTATGTACAGTCAATTGTGAGGATGAAGTAAAGGCCTTTCCACACTCAGACATATCTAAGGCTTCTCTCCATTATGAATTCTAATATGTAGAGTAAGGGAAGAGATCCGTGTAAATGCCTTCCCACATGAGTGACATTGATGAGGTTTCTCTCTGAGATGAATTTTCATATGTGCAGTAAGTCTTGAGGCTCTAGCAAAGGCCTTTCCACATTCCTTACATATATATGGTTTCTCTCCAGTGTGAATTTTCCTATGTCCACGAAGTGTTGAGGCTCCAGCAAAGGCCTTCCCACATTCCTTACATATATTCGGTTTCTCTCCAGTGTGAATTCTCCTATGTACACGAAGGCTTGAGGCTTCAGCAAACAATTTCCCACATTCCTTACATATATACGGTTTTTCTCCAGTGTGAAATCTCCTATGTACAGTAAGTATTGAGGCTGTAGAAAAGGCCTTCCCACATTCCTTACATACATATGGTTTCTCTCCAGTGTGAATTCTCATATGTACAGTAAGTTTTGAGGGTCTAGGAAAAGCCTTTCCACATTCCTTACATATATACGGTTTCTCCCCCCATGTGAATTCTCCTATGTACACTAAGGCTTGAGGCTACAGCAAAGGCCTTTCAACATTCCTTACATACGTATGGTTTCTCTCCCGTGTGAATTCTCCTATGTACACTAAGGCTTGAGGCTACAGCAAAGGCCTTTCCACATTCCTTACATACGTATGGTTTATCTCCCATGTGAATTCTCCTATGTACACTAAGGATTGAGGCTCTAGTAAAGGCCTTTCCACATTCCTTACATATATATGGTTTCACTCCAGTGTGAATTTTCCTATGTTCACTAAATGTTGAGGCCCAAGCAAAAGCTTTCCCACATTCCTTACATATATACGGTTTCTCTCCAGTGTGAATTCTCCTATGTATACTGAGGCCTGAGGAATGAGTAAAGGCCTTTCCACATTCCTCACATATATATGGTTTCTCTCCAGTGTGAATACTTCTATGTATACTGAGGCCTGAGGATTGAGTAAAGGCATTACCACACTCCTGACATATATAAGGCTTATCTGCACTATGAGTTTTCATAAGTCTATTAAGACTAGACATGTGAATAAAGGCCTTCCCACATGTCTGACATTCACGAGGTTTCTCTCCTGTATAAATACTCCTATGGATAATAAGATGTGATGACTGATCGAAGGCCTTCCCACATGCCTCACATGCAAAAGGTTTCAATCCTGCATTTATATTCATATGGTCATGATGGAGTAACCCTTGACTCACATTTTGTTCTCGGGGCTGATTTTTTCTGGGGATTCTGCCCAGGAAAACCACAGTGATGAAAACATGGGGAAGCTCCCTGACATTCCTTACACGTAGATGGGTTCTGCTCACGGTGACTGTGGTTGAGGGTATGTTCCTGTGAGGGACTCACTATAAACAGTGCTCCTCTCCCTGGCAGCTGCTCCACTGGGGAATTTTGTGCCTGTGAACTGAGAACAACACACTCCACGGATCTTTTTCCAGGAGAGGACTTCCTCAGAGTAAGGTAGCTCTCACCATTCTGATCACCCTCAGAAGACATCCCGCCTGTCTCAGCGTCCTCACGGGGCTCAGGGCAGGATTGCTTACTCGAGACATTGTCACACAGTGCAGGATCAGAGACATTCCACTGGGGGGTGGCAGCTTTACTGTAGAACAACAGAGGATTCTAATTATTGACTTATTTACTGATTCTTCCTGTCAAAAAGTGAGCCCTTCTATGTGGTTTCACACATATTCACCACACAAATGCAATTATCGACATATGAATTGTCTTACTATAGAATAAATTCATGTTCCTGTAAGTTGGACACAAAATTGATAGACGCAGAATCAGTAAAATATGTGACTTTCCCCACTTTAATGAAGGAATACAACTGGAAATAATTCCTTCTATAGAAAATGGACGCATCCATTTCAAGAGAAAATGAAATACATCCACATGTGGGTGTGGTTAAAAGTCAGTGTGGAAACTGTGATGCAGTGGAAACTGCATCGTCACGCAGCTGAGACAGACCACATGGCGATTGCAGAGCTCTCACCACAAGTGATGGCTTTCAGGATCAATGAAGTTTTTCATTCTTTCTGTTTTGTAGTATCTATTTATTGGGGGTTGGGTGGGTGGAAGGGCACACCATGCAGTGTCTGGGATCAGTTCTGTGGGGCTATGGTGTCTATCAGGCGTGCTGGGTATGGACCATACATCCCTGAGCAAAGCAAGTATATTTCTCACTGCACCGTCTCTAGGGCACACAAATTAGCTTTCTACACAACTACCACTGTCAAGCAAATCAAAACTCACAGAATTTTTATACACGGTTGATTTCAGCACCTAGTGAAGCTAAGGGTCCTCTACGCCAAGCATCAGGCTTTCGAATTCCTCCATGCCATTCCCAGCATTCCACCTTAACAATCACATACTTGTCCACTCCTGTTGGCATAATAATGTTTATTCTCAATTAGGGAATCTTACCAACTCACTCGTACTTGCTGACCCCATTCCCAAATCAAAGTGCTGTAATGCCAAATCCTGAAGTCGTGGTTTCCGTTCTGAAACTGAACAAAACATGCAATTCAAGCACATGTCAAAAATGTAGCAAAATGAAGCCATGGAGTTAAGAGTTCATCTCTGTGGTTCTCAATGTCCAAAGAGTCCCACACTAAAGAAAAGATTCTATAGTGGAAAATGTGAGGATCTTGGCAATTCTACATTAGGTTTTGTTTTTGTTTCTGAGCAGACCTGGTAATGTTTGGGGAACCAGTCTATTGAACAAATTATTGAACAGGTCATCTTCAGGCACTGTAAGGCACTCCCTGCTGTACTATCGTTCAGATCCAAACTAGCTCTGTTATGGTCTTACTTATCCGAAATCCATGGAAGCAAATTACAGGATCATTCTGTGACTGACAGTCCAGGGGACTGAAGAGCATCTTGAGTGCGGCACAGAACCAAGAATCCAGGAGACCAAGGCCCCAGTCTCAGCAGCGTGTTTCATACATGCTCAGGGCAGCCATACACTGCACAGGGCCTGAGCCAAGAAGGGTCCTCAGACACTCACCTGCATACACGCCTCTCCTCCCCAACCTCAGGGCTCCTCCTTCCAGCCAGGAGATCACCGCAGGCTTCATCCCAGAGTGCCCTGCCCCGACAGAGACAGAGGCATGGATAAGTGACAGGGAAAAGGTGACAATTAAATGCCCATGTTTTCCTGATATAACTTGGCAAATATATGAAAGACATGAACAGAATGTCGATTTCCAAAATGTCACATATTTCTAGTTATTCGAGAGTTAAGACCCAAGAAAATACCACAAATACTCTAGACCTGGTCTTGTGTATGGCCGACAGGGGGTTGATCAGCACAATATGTTGTTGGTTTTTGTCTTGTTTTTGGTCTCACCTGGCAATGCTCAGGGGTGACTCCTGACTCTGTATTCAGAAATCACTGCTGCTGGTGCTCGGGGATGACATGGGATGCCGGAGATTTAACCCATGTGCGCCACTTGCAAGAAAATCACTTTCCTCCCTGTACTGTTTTTCTAGGCCCAGCAACACATGGAGTTTCCTGAGCCCCTCATGAACTCATCACGAATTTCAGTAAAACTAAGTGCATAATAAATCTGGAAATGGCCAACGGTGTCAAGAGACCCTTATTTTTTAAGCTAAAAAATGTATCCAGAAAGAGATCACAGGAGGAGTTTCTCACAGACAATCCAGTTGTGATACCAAATATCACCTAGGGTCCCTAATGGCAGCCAGGAGTGATCCCTGAGTGCAGAGTCCAGGAGCAAACCCTTAGTCCTGCTGAAGTCTCACAAGAACCAATAGAAGTAAATTCAAGCACTGAAATAGGGCAGCATCTAATGATTTGAGAGACAAGATATCAAATCCCCTGTGGTGGGAGAGAGAGAGTACAGCACATAGGACAGAAGCGCTTCACACACATGTGGGTTTTATCCGAGGCAGCCCATATGGTCTTGGAGCAAGTCCAGGTGTGCATCCTGAATACACAGTCAGGAATAATCCCTATCCATAAGGGAAAAAAAAAGAAAAAGAAAAAACCCTCTGACTTGAGAGCCTGGATGAATAGTACTGGGGGTGAGCCACCAACATTTTAAGTTGCCAAGAGGCTTCAGTCCACGGTACCCCATGGCCCCTGAGAACTCTTAGGAATCATCCGTTAGCACAGAGCCAGGAGAACTGTGGACTGTGTCCCACAAACAAAGGCAACAGCAGAACCAATTAAACACACAAAAGTTTGTGTCGAACACAAAGTAAATTGACTCACCAATGGATGGAACTATTTAAAGGGACCTAAGCAAACTGGGCAGATAGGGATTTTCCCATGGACAGAGTTGAAACAGGTTGATCTGAATCACCCCATAGGTTCTGGCTACCCCAGAAGCGTGATTCCTGAGGAGAAAGCTGAGAGTAAGATATGAGTATCCACAGGTGAACCCTAAAAAAAAATGAGGGAGGGAACAGCTACTGCACGGCTGTCCAACATCCCAGCCCGTCACAGAGCTACTGTTGGACACACAGCTACCTCCCAACCCCAGGGAGCCCACACGGTCTGTTCAGACACGGTTGGCTCCACACTTCTCTCACCGCGAGCCTGCAGATGCTGGTAGGTCTCCAGCATCACGTCCCTGTACAGCTTCCACTGAGAGGCCTCCAGGCCTGACCATTCCTCCAGGGTGAAGTTCACAGCCCCGTCATGGAAGGTCACTGTGTCCTGAGTCAGCACACTGGAAGGGTGGGAGTCAGAGTCTATCTTAGACTCATTCCCACTACTGTAAGGCCAGGACTCAGGGTCCTATATTGTCCCTGGGCCTCCCCCTCCGAAAGAAACAGCATCCATGCACACGAATTGCTGACGGGCCCCAGAAATTACATAAGGTACCTGGATCTGCTAAAGTGGGAGGACGTTATACAGAAGGTTCTTGTATGTATCTGCCGTTCTTGGTAATCCCAGCGACAATTCGAGCACCACTGGTCCAGTGAGCACTGTAGAGAGGATCACCTGAACATAGACTTGTAAGATCCAAAAGATTATCTCTGGGTGTAGCAAAAACCACTGCACGCTCACCGCTGCACCCCCACAGCACATGATCAGTAGGATTGAGAACTCGACAGTCCATATAGACAACTACTCAGAACAGTGCATGGCATGTGTGCCTGTAGGAACTCACTGCTCAGGACCACCCCAAATCCTGCTCAAAGAAGGTAGAATTTTCTTGACCCCAACATCTCTACTGGCCTCAGAGATCCTTGTCTCTTTCTCCCTGGGATCACCGCATGCCCAGAAATCCACACAAAGATTATGTGAACGTAAGACTCTATGACCGAGCAGGTAGTTTCTCCAAAGTAGGAAGGACAAAACAGGAGAAAAGCAAGTCTTGGGGCCCAAGTCACTGTAGTTGCCAGGGCCCACACGGGGCCAACACACCCCAGGGTGCTCTGAGACCCGTCACTTGTGAATCCAGAGCAGAGTCAAGAGGACAGCTGATGACAAAAACAATGCAAAAGAAACCGAAATAGCAAGTTGGCGTAACAGGACAGCTGTTTCGGGGACAGCTCGTAGAACTGGCGATCTCCAACAACCCATATGGTCCCACAAGCACTGCCAGGGGCAATGCCAGAGTGCAGCACAAGGAATGATCGCGAGAATCCTTGCTCTGCCACCCCTAATAAAACAGAAAACCCAAGATGAAACCTTTGGACCTCCAGCATCCCATTGGTCACCTAGACCTGTCAGGAATGAGCATTGAGCACTGAGCTTTGAGTACTCCTCATGCATCACTGGGTTGGCCCCAAAGACAAATAAAACAAACATACACAAAAGCAGCTTTAAATAGCAGAATGGGACGGTCTGATCGGAAGTCACATCTCGGAATCTGTCCAAAAGAAACTCAAAACAGATGGCCCAGGAATTCTGGGCACTCCTGGTACTACCTCATGTCATTCTATCTGTCTACTCCTACCTGGGGACGGTTTATCAGAAGCCGCATCACCATCTTCTCCTGTCACTGTTGTTCTGAGGATCAGCAGGAGGCTCCGTGCAAAGTCCTGGAGAAGGAAGAACAGTGAGCACCAGAGAGAAGCACCTCCTCACACTCCTGAGCTCAGACCAGCCACACCCTCGGGCACAGCCTCAGAATTCCACCTCTGGGAGACAATGGCAGAAGCTCCTGTCTTTGCTGCGTATGAAAATTTTGTTGTCATCTGTGATCCACTTCAGGATAGGAGCCTGCGCCCAGGCTACAGGGGAGGAAAAGACAGCCTTCTCTGATCCCCGGATTCCTCTCTGGCTCCCACAGGAAAGTCCTTGTAGACCCGTCCAGGTGCCGACTCTAGCCCAGGAGCTCCTGAATACTAGCGACCCCCTGCAGGCTGGCAGCGGTGCTGTCCCATGGGAATCCTAGCCTGGAATGTGGCTCCACCATGTGACTTAGAGTGAACAAACCTTCGACACTCTCTTGCAGAGTAGACAAGGACATATACCTGGGCACTCTGTCCTGGGGACCTCAATGGCAGGTGTCTGCTCAGGGAGAGATGAAGAGTTAGGGGTGCTTTGCAACTTGAAGTGAGAGAGCTGAAATTCATGAACCAGAAAAAGATACACCAGTATTGTGGTTAGAAGGCAATAATGTGAACTGGGTGCTTGACTAGATGAACCGATCAATCCTCTGCATCCCATATGGCCCCCAGCAGAGCCAGGGATAATACCTGAGCTTAGAGACTCGAGTAACTCATGAGCATCTCCGCGTATGTGCTCTCTCTCCCACCCTAAAATATAAAGAACAAAAAATAGCCACCCAAATACATTTTCATTGGCAAACCTCAGTCACCTGCATGCTCCCTTCCCCCCCACATACCCCGCATGATCGCGGCTATCATGGCAGACAATGAAGATGACCAGCAACTGGTCTCCTGCCATTAGGTGGAGTGGCTGAAGCTCTGCCCCTCAAATCTGGAGATTCTACAGAAGCGAGCTTAGGGCTGATGGTTCATACTAGGGACTGCTGGGAGTGTTGGGACGTCCAAGCCCCTGGCTGAGTCCCACATTCACCCACTGTTGCCCATTCTGGAGCTGGAGACGATCGTGCCCAAAGAGGCCCCCCAGTATCACACTTACAACGGCCACCCCAGAACTCTAAGACAGCCCCCACTGCACCCCCAAAGTTCTGCGTCTCCCTAAAGCCTGCTCCACACCTCAGATGCCACCAGGATTTCGGGGAACAAGTGAAAAACCAGCGCAAAAGTGCCCCTCTAAGCTGGCTCAGCCCCTCGGCTCAGAGTGTGGAAACGGGAAGGCACGGGGTGTTCACAGGAGGCTGCTCGAATACTGCCACAAAACCCGCCTTCAGAGTCCCCCTTCCAGGATGGGGCGCAAATTTACTTGCCCTTTGCCAAGTGAGCAAGAGTCTCAGTGTCTCAGTCAGGGATGGAAAATGAACCACAATATTTATGACATCACTTATGACATCACTTCCGTTTCCATTAGGTACCTTAAAGAGCCAGAGTCTAGGCACTGAGAACCTTTTTGCCACCCAGGTGACTTTGTGCTGCAAGGTGGATGGACTTGAATAAAGGAGTGGAGAGGCAAATGCTGGACTGGTCGGTCACACACTGGGGGCCTGGGGGTAAGGAGAAGTTCCCTGATCCTGCATTGTCACCTAACATCGAACCAATGATATCTAAACACAGAATGTTACCCTGCATCTTCTCAAATGATCTCTGAGCTCAGAGACAAGAGAAAACACTGAGCACTGTAGGCTGTGGTGAAAAATATAACAAGAAAAAAGGCAAATTCAACCGAAGGGGGGGAAAATGATGTACAAAGACAAATTCGAGAATGAAACATTAAAAGAGTCAAATTTCTGGTCCTTAAAAATCCACTATTCTTAGGGCTGGAGCAATAGCACACCGGGTAGGGCATATGCCTTGCACACAGCCAACCCGGGTTCGATTCCCAGCATCCCATATCGTCCCCTGAGCATTGTCAGGAATAACTCCTGAGTGCAAAGCCAGGAGTAATCCCTGTGCATCACCAGGTGTGATCCAAAAAAGAAAAAAAAATCCCCTATTTTTGATCTATCCCTGCTACAGAAACTCACAGTTTCCCCTGAATCCCTATTGTTTATTCACCATTGTTTGTGCATATAAATGTGTAAATTTAAATGTGACTTTGTGTGATTTTTGTTTCGGGGCCACAACCGGCAGATTCAGGGCTTACTCCTAGCTCTACAAGCAGGAATCACTTTGGTACAGACCATATGGCATGCAGCGGATAGAACCTGGGTCGATTGCTTGGATGGTTACGTCCTTACTCACTGTACTATGGCTCCGGCCCTAAGTAAATGTGCTCCTAGCACACCCAGTGGGATTCCTGAGCAAATGTCCTGACTCCTGGAAAACCAAAACTTTCTTGCTTAAAAAAACAAAACCCTTTACCCTGGTTGGATTCTAGTTCTAAACAATTTAGGTTTAACATTGGTTCATCATTTCTTCTCTGCTACAAGGAGCTTAGGCTTACTGAGTAACACCCATCCCAATACCCCTGAATCACTCCTATTTCCTTAGTATTCATCTTTAACTTCCCTGTGCTCTGCTTCCCCTATGCATTAATCACCCATTTCCCATAACCACATCCTGTGAATTGTAAAGTCAGATTCATCAGAGATCTCTGGATTTTGTATTCGGAAGTGAAATGTTGACTTTCTCTTTCCTTTATATCCTCTGCAGTTTACTTTAGACAAATATCTCTTTTTGCTCCTGGACAAGGATCAGTGCAGTCCCAGGTTGGGAAGATTGTGCTGCAGGGATTGGGATGGCCATGCCCCCAGCCCTCAGATTTGTATAGACAAAGTAAGGCAATATTATGATTTTGTAACTTCAGAGTTAATTGACTGCAGATACTATATACTCTTGGGCATTGTCATGTTTATGAGACTTAAGCCTCAGCTGCCCTTTGTTTTTAGAACCCTAAAAGCAAGAGACTGGATGGACCCAGGAGAGCTGTGAGATACTCTGGAATCAAAAAGGGACAGGTAAGCACCATAACATAGGAGTGACTGACCATTTACGCAGATAAACATTTGGCAGACAAAATTCTAATGGGGAGATTCACCCAAGGATACACTCTGTCTCCCAGGGAAATCTACATTGCTTTTATCTTTTCCTCTAGTTGTATAAGTTATCAAAACTTGTAGCTGTTTGGATAAACACAGTAAGAGGCAAAGATCCCAACATTTAGTTCTCTGGGCTTTGACAGCAAATAAGGCTTTTTTTTGCTTTTTGGGTCACACCTGGCGATGCACAGGGGTTACTCCTGGCTCTGCACTCAGGAGTTACTCCTGGCATTGCTCAGCGGACCTTATGGGATGCTGTGAACCTGCCCTCAAGGCAAACACCCTACCAACTGTGTTATCTCTCCAGCGCCTAGAGCAAATAAGGCTTTTAACACTTACTTCTCTGGGCTCTGAGACCAAGAAAGGCTTTTACTGTAAATCCCAGACTAAGTGATCGGGCCAGTTCACCTTGTCCTATCCCATGGGGATCCTGTCTCTAGCGTTGTAACAGTTTGCATCAAGACCATGCACACATGCTTTCTAGAATGTGCCATTTCGAAGTTGTGGTAGTTTTGCCATTTGCCCCGGGTCCATACAAGTTCCACAGCAGAACCTCCCTGTTGGGGTATTAGGAACTACAGCAACTGAAGCCCGAGTCAAGTAATTATGACCAAGCAACTATGCCCTGGAGTAGATGACTTCAGAGTCAATCAACTCCCAAATATCAGGAGCATAGCAATGATGGTCTTACTCTGTTTAACAAAAGAACATTCTGTATAGTAAAAACAGAAATAATCGATAGGGGAAATAGAAAAGCAGGAACATATACAAAGCCCTTTGACTACAAAGCAGTACAGATACAAAGTTGAGAATTACCAGAAAGTTATGGCTTATAAGTAATCAAGACTGACTTGGGGAACTGAGACAACGTGAGGTAAAATAAAAAGGAAATGTTAAAGATAAACTTTAACTAAATGAGGGATGTTAGCAAGGACATGATAAGCTTCTCTGGGAGGAGGAAAAGGGGTAAATATAGATGAAGCCTAAAACACTTTGGGTTAATATCCAGCAGATCACCAACAGCCTGGCCCCTGTTTTCTTCTTTGATCCTCTGTCACCCTTCACGGGCCAGGGTGGGGAGACCAATCATAGCCACCAAAGGCACACAGCGCATGTTCAGACATTATTTGAACACAACTCTCAGTACTCAGTGTAATATCCGAGTTTTGCCTGATCAGGGAGAGATGAAGAGTCGGGTGCAATTTTCAAGTTGATTTTAGGATACAGAAATTCTACGTTAGAAAAAAACAACAATGTGGAGTCAGAGATAGAAAGCTGGGAGGGGCGCTTCCCATGCTGACCCCGATAGATATTCGGCATCTACATGGACCATAAAAAACTTTAAAAAAAATTCCAGCGTGGTGCTTCTGAAGAAAGCCCTGAGATTCCACATATATGCCCAAAATACATCCAAAAATAGCCCCAAAGTAAATTTTCATTTGCAAACCGCAACCACCCCTAGAACCACGATCAAGGGATGGTCTGGAAATCAAGGCTACTAATGAATAGGGACCGAGGGCTACAGTGTCATTTGCCATTCGGGAGCTGCCCCTCAAAAGTGAACAGTCCTTTTATAGTTTTGGAGGCACCACCAGCGATATGGACGAGGAACTTGACTCTGCGCTGAGGCACCCGTCCTGGTCGAGCTTGGAGGTCGAGCTTGGATGGGCCAGACGCAAAGCACACGTCCTACCTACTGTGCTATCTCTCTGGTCCTCTAAGAGAATCTGCAGCTTTTGCAGCAAGGAGCTCCCGGCCAGTGCATCCAGGACGGGCCCTGCACAGTCCCGAGCTGGGAGGGTCAGGACGGCCCAGCACCCCCACCCAGCCACTCGGCCCCGGCCACCCGCCACCGCCCCACGACGGAGCTGCAGGGGATCCCCAGAACCATGCACTCACACCCGTGACCCCTGCGCCCCGGCACAGCCCCCACTGCACTCGCCAAAGCTATGCGTCCCCCACCAAACCCCGCCGCGCCACAGGAACCGCCTGGATCTGGAAAATGAAAACGGAGCGCGGAAAGTGCCTCCAAGTTGGCCTGGCCCCGCCCCTCAGTGCTGACAGCGGGAGGCGTGGGGCAGGGTGCTCATGGGAGGCCGCTAGTGTCCTGCCATGTAACCAGCCTTCACAGACCCCTTCCACGCGGGATAGCCACTTCGCCCCTCACCTGCGAAACAAATGGACGCCCGATCCAGCGGCTTGCACGCAAACACGTAAATGCCCTGCTGTGACATAACTTCCACTTCTGCAAGCAGCCTTAAAGGACCAGACACAAGCTGCACAGAGAACAACTAGGAAAATGCACGTAAATGTGTAAGGCTCCTTGGCATGTGTAAGGATGGTTGCCTGGAGTGAAAGCACAGTAGATAGGGTGTTTGCCTTGTACACAGCTGACCCAGGTTCAATCATCTGGATTCTATCTGGTCCCATTTTGGTGTATAATAGATTGTTAGGATGTTACTTCTTCCAAAGTGTAAGTCTCAAAACATTTACCCTCAATATTTGTGGAAATCCAATGGAAAGCTGAATACAATGAGTGCAGATATGCTACAGCGAGTGAAATGCTTCCTTGCATGTGGATGACCTGGACACAAATTATGGACAGCACAGCGGGATGTGGCTCCCATAACATAACGCAGAAGGGCCTGAAGAATGGAGGTTTGGCTGTCTATCCAACCTCAAAAGGGCTCACTATAGCATCCTGGTTGATCTCTGCCATGATCCTCTGCAAAGCAGGGCTTCTGATCCAAGTCAGAGTCACAGCAAAGAATGAAACCATGGTGAGTCTTGACAATACCCAGCAAAATGCAATGTTTGTACCTATTTACTTTTTATTTAATTCCTTCCACCTTGCTTTATCACTAATAACCATTATTTACCAGTTAACATACTGGGAAGTCCACATGCCAGGACATTGTCATAACCATGGTGTAGGGGATAATCAGCAAGTACCTTTCAGTTATGGTACTAGAATCACAGGAAGCTTTCACACATAACAGGATTAATTCCTTTCTTATTGTACTTTTTATCAATCCCCCCCACTTTTTGAAACTAAAATTGTTTTACCTCAGGGCCCTGTTCTGACGCGGCCATTGTTATTATGGAAGTGATTGATCCAGCATAAATTTTATATTTACTAAAGCTTGAGGGAACATGAAGGCCTTCCTATATTCCTTACCTACAGGATTTTTTCCAGGATTCTCTTTAAATCCGGAGGTGCGAAAAATGCGCTTTCCACGTTCTTACATAAATATATATATATTTTACATATATAAATATGTATAGTTATATATAGCTTCTCTCCATTGTGAATTCTCCTATGCATAAGGCCCGAGGATCCAGGAAAGGCCTTCCCACACTCCTGACAGATATAAGGTTTCACGGCAAAATGACTTTTCACATGAGCAGTAAAGGCTGAAAATAAACTGAAGACCTTTCTTCATTCCTTACACTTATGAGGTTTCTCTGCACTGTGAATGTTTCTGTTCAGAAAGTTATGCCAATTGCATCAAAATCTTCCTGCAGTCCTTTCATATATAAGGCCTCAATCCAGGATAAATTTCTTTCACACAGCAAAGTTTGAGGACTGAGTAAAAATCTTTCCACACCATTACATATGTTTTCCTTGACTATGAATTTTCCTGTGTTTAATAAGGAGTTAGGAGGAAGTGAAGGCTTTGCCAAAATGTTTACAAACATAAGGTTTGTCTCCAGTATGAAAATTCCAGCGCCTCAAAAGGATTGCAAAATACGCAAATGCCTTGCGACACTCCTTACATATATACGGTGAGAGAGAGAGAGACAGACAGACAGACAGACAGACAGAAAGAGAGAGAGAGAGCTTCACTACAATGTGCGTTTTCTTATGGACAGAAAAGTTTGAATAGTAAGTGAAGACCCTCCCACAGTAGTGACACAAATACTGTTTCATTCCCCTGTATGAACTTTCCTATGCTCAGAAAGACCAGAGAGGAAATGAAAGGCCTTTCCAACTACCTCACATATATAAGGGTTTTCTGAGAAACAGAAATTATGAAACTAAGACTTCAGGAATAAGCAAAGGCCTTCTTACATTGCTCACAAGTTATCTCTCCAGTGTGAGTTTTTCTGTTTACTAAGGCTTGTGGAATAAGCAAAGACTTTCCACTCCGTATACGCATGTGGCTTCCTTCCAGTGTGACATTTTCTGTGCATACTAAGATGTGCTGAGTGGTAGCACAGTGGTAGGGTGTTTGCCTTGCACACAGCCAACATGTCCGACCCGAGTTCAATTCCTCCGCCCCTCTCGGAGAGCCCGGCAAGCTACCGAGAGAATCTCGCCCACACGGCAAAGCCTGGCAAGCTCCCTGTGCTGTATTCAATATGCCAAACACAGTAACAACAAAGTCTCCAATGGAAACGTGACTGGGCCCACTCGAGGAAATCGATGATCAACAGGAGGGCTGTTACTTTTACATTTTCACTAAGATGTATGAGTCAGAGAAAGGCTTCGACACATTCCTTACATGCATATAGACTCTCCAGTATGAAATTTCATGTGTATAAGGTATGAGGATCCATTGAAGACCTTCTCTCAGTCCTTACATTTAAACAGTTTCTCTCCTGTGTGGATGTTCACATAGTTCCACCGGGGTGATGCTGGACTCAAAAGTTTGTCCGCAGTGCTTACATTTCTGGGGATTCTGCCCAATATGGGCTTCCATGGGGAAGTGATGGTGCTGAGGACATGGGAAGAGAGATCTTGAGATCACCCTCAGAAGACATCCCACCTGTCTCGGCATCCCTTGGGGGATGAGGGCCAAATTGCTCACTTGAGCCTTTATCAAAGTGTGCAGGAAGAGACATTCCACCAGGGCTGGCTGCATACCTGTAGAAAAGAGGATTCCAATTATTAGTCTATGCCATGAGAGTTATCATGTCAAAAGTAATCAAGCTCTGCAGGTATGTAGCTGGTAGGGTACGGGGCAATGAGTGTCTTGGGAAGTAATAAATCCAGATGGGGATGAAAGCAATGACTCTGAAGGATTAAGAGAGGAACTGGCCTAGTAGAACCCCAGAGATCTGGAGACATGGAACAGGAGCAAAGGCTGGTAAGAACATCAGAGAACAAGGTCCTGCCAACGCTCTACCCCTTGACAACACGCGAGCAGTGGACTCTCAGCTACAAAGAAAACCCCAGGAAGCAGTTTCAGAAACATGATTTCAAACTGAGAGTATCAGGCTAGTACAATAAGTTGTATGCACTCAATCTAGGTATGTCCAAAATTCCAAATGGTCCCCTGAGCACTATATGACTCATAGATGGATGGAATTTTGCTTTATCCAATCATAAATGATTCCTTTTTTTACCTCTAATATTAGTAAAGTGATGTGGGTGGGATCCAGGAATGTGACCAACCTTGTGAGTAATCACAGGTAAACGGAATGGTCTTCTGTGATGTGGGAGCTTGGGAGCTGACCCATATTCCCACTTATAAAAGATTTCATCAAGGTGCCCTTCCATCCTTTCAAACGACATTCTGTGCACAGTTACGTGCATCTAAACTCTCCAATTGAGACCAGAGCAACTGTAGATCTGGGTAGGGTGTTGCTTGCACATGGCCAACCTAGGTTCAATCCACAGGATCCTGTAGAGTCTCCCGGAGTACCATCAGAAATAATACCTGAGTGCAGAGCCAGGAGAAACCACTGAGGATCACCAGGTATTGTAGGATAATTGTCGTCTGCCCTTGCTCCCTGGCCAGTGTAAGCTTATGTTTGTTGATTGTCCATAACCTTTCAATTACCTTTGTCTCCTGATCAGACTTTGACTTGTAAATATTGTCTTTCTATTCTCCTTAATGTCTTTTGCATGGTTAGCTATTTCAGAGCAATTGCTTTTTGTATGGATACAGGAGGACAGTTACAAAGACAAGCCTGAGCTTCAGAGTTGATGGTCTCCAGATAATATTACCCCCTGGACATCTGCTCTCTTGACTGAAGCCTCAGTTGCCCTTACTTCCTCGATCCCAAAAAAGAAGGGTCCGATGAGGGACTAGATGGACCCAAGGCAAGTGGTGAGCTAGCAACCCTGGCATCAAAACGGGCCTGGACAAAGTACCATAATGTTTATCTATAAGAGCCTGGTTATGGACAAATTCTGTCATGAATCAAAAAGTAATAACTAGACTTGGACGCTGCTGGGATTAGTAGTGATTGATCAGCATGAGCACTGTAGTCTGAATCTGTGGTGAGAAGTCCCCAGGAGAGTCACCCACAACCCTAAAAGTGTCTATTACTGTGTCCATACAGAATGGTAATCATTAGGAAGTAATACGAAATATGTCAATTAAGTTGCTGGTTTAAGGAGAGGAGTAACACACCTTAAGGGCTGCTTTTCTTTCGTGGGCTGCAGGTGATGGAGACGTCTGTAAAACCATTTTTTATTGCGCTTCCCATGGGGAGGCATGGATTGGGGTCGTGATGAGAGAAGAAAAAGAGCAGCTTCAGGGAGACACAGGGAATGAAGGAGACTGAGAAAAGAGATGGTCCTCCAACACCCAGATACCCTCTCTTCCAGTATGTAGGCGTTACACCCACCAACTGCCATCAGTGCTGTGTACTCCCATCAACGGCCAAGACCCAGAGACTATAAAACCCTGCTCGTGGAAGAAAACAGCACAGTCTCCTGCCTCCTCATCTTGCTGTCTTACTGGTGCCTTTTGGAGGAGGGTGTGTTGAGTTTCCCTCCCCACACCGAGCAGAGCCCCGGCAGCTGAAGACCTCTGGTTTGAGACACAGCCATGCTTAAGACCACTCTCCAGATGTTCCGACGAGTCTCACGCATAACGGAACCGGCAGAGAAACCCAGGGTGCAGGAGAGCTCTCCAAGTTTGCAGCAAATGGAGCGGGGGTGGGGAGTGGGAGGGAAAGACAGGAGAAACACTCCAACCCCAAAAAGACGGTCAAAGAATGCTCATGTGTCAAGACAAATTCTTAAGTGGGAGCATTGGAGTCATACCTAGTGATGCTCAGGGGACAATATCACCTAGTGATGTTGTGGCAGGGAATAACTCTGGTCACCGCAAGAAAGACAAATGCCCTCCTAGCTGTACTACTGCACGAGCCCCTGGAAGTGAGACATTTAGAACCTATTGCAGCTGGTCCCTGGAAAACCCTTTCTGCAAGTACTCACTTCAACAGCAGGGCACACCCCTGGTCTTGGAGAGATGGAGAGTGGGGGTGCTTGGAATCTGGACAGGTGAGGCAGAAATTCTTTTTTCTGAGGAAATATAATCACATAGGGTTAGCAAAGCTAATAAGTTGATAGGGCGCTTTTCTTTCAAGCAGCTAAACCAGGGTAAATATGCAACAGGACATTGGCTCACCCACTCCAGCACTGCTGAAAATTATACATGAACTCAGAACCAAGAGTAACCCCTGAGCACTGAGTGCTGCTGTGGCCAAAAAAAGTACAATAAATTAAGTAATGAAGACTTTTCTGGGGCCGGAAAGATGGTACAGCATGTAGGGAGTTTGCCTTCCATGCGGCCAACCCACGTTCGATTCCCGAAATCCCATATGGTCCCCCAGCACTGCCAGGAGTGATTCTTGAATGCAAAGCCTGAGTAAACCCTGAGCATCGCTGGGTGTGACCCTAAATATACAAAAAAGAGAAATTTCTGTGGAAAGAGATTGGAGACACAGGTGAGGTGCTTGTCTTGCACTCGGCCAAGCCAAGTTTGAATCCTGGCATCCAATATGGTGCCCTGAAACCAGCCAGGAGTGATCCCTGAGTGTAAAGGCAGGAGAAGTAACTGAGTCTTGCAGTTGTACTTCCTACAGACTAAATAATTATTTCACTTAAACGAAAAAAGGTGTGGTGGCCAAGAGTGATCCTCAATTGCATTATTAGACGGTTTAGGGCACACTCTGGAAGTGCTCAAGCTACTTCCTGCTAAGATTGCATATTTGGTTGCAAGTCCCACTGTAGCACCACCCTGATGCACCCCTCAAGACCGCAACCTGAGTTGGCTTAAAGCTCCACACCTCGGGTCCTGAGTGACAGCACAGACAAATGAGCATTTCTTTTGAAGGTGGCCAGGCTGGGTTTAATTCTGGGCATCACTTATGGTTCCTAGCACCACTAGGAGTGTGTGCTGGATTCAGAGCCAGGAGTAACCATAATGCCTCGCTGGGTGTGACCCCAAATGCAAAATAAATAAAAAGGAAAGAGAAGCTCCCCACCTCCCTGAACTCCCAGAAGGCACTGAATGCACAAGAACCAGTGAAAATCAAAGGCTCTGCCAAATGCTTTCCAGCCCCAAGCACATGAAGAATATGCCCCGCCCCTCCCCCCATCCAGCCCCGCCACCCGCCAAGAAGCACAGGACAGAGGGGAGGGTGTTTTTTCCTTCATGCTGCTGACCCAGATATGGGGTACCCTGAGCAACCCCAGGAGTAACCCCTGAACTCTGCCAGGTGGGGCTCAACACCCCCCACAAGGAAAAAGAATGCGCCCCCAGGTCCCTTTGATGAGGGAATCCCATGCTTTAGCCCTACTCCAAAATCGGACTAAGGAACGAAAGGGGGCCAGAACAGGATGTCCTGGGGACACTACTGGGATGATCCACCCACCCTGTGACTGAACAGGTGCTGGTCGTCGCCCCGAAACTAAGATAACACTGAGCTGCCCTCACACGCCCCATCCAATCTGGGGGAGACTGAGGTTCCCTCTAGCTCTGGCACTTTCTGCTTTGTGAGGTGCCGAGCGATGGGTCAGCAGGGAGGGCGCTGGCCTCGCATCCCGACATCCCAAAGGGTCCTCGGATCCTGAGGGAGGGAGTCCTGGGCGCCACCGGGTAAGGGTCTAAAACACATAAAATAAAATTTAAAAAAAAAATTTTTTTCTCTTGTTCATTCGTTTATTGTCCTTGTTTCTGGACCGTTCAGAATGACCTTCACGCTTCCAATTCGTTTTTCTCCTTGACCACGTGCTTTCTCTACCAACCCACCTCTTATTTTGGGGGGTATGGGGGGCTTTACTCAGGGGTTACTCCGGGCTCTGGGCTCACCCCAGGCCGTGATCAGACGCTGTGGGGTGCCGGGATCGAACCCGGCCGGCCGCGTTCCCCCCTTACGCATCTTTCTAAGTAAGTTCTCCTCAGTATAAACGGCCTTCTTTCCCCCAAAATCAGTTTATAAACAAGATAAACCTCTTGGCAGGAGCGCGCGGTGCGTCCGGGTGAGGGGCGGCCACCCTGGGCCACCGCTACAGAGCGACCCCGCCGCCCACAAGGCGGAGACCGCGGACGTTCGGGCGCTCAGGGCAACCACCCAGGCGGGCGGTGGGAAAACCGACCTTGGGGAACCCCCTGCCCCCCTGGGTGCCTCCTCACCTGCTCCTCTCCTTCCGCAACCACTCGACCCGTCCGCACTTCCGCACCGAACGCCTAGCCCTGCGGATAAAGGTCTCGGATTTTGTGATGTCACCTGCATGTTCGCCCAGAGCCTTAAAGGGCCAGGCTTCAAATATTCCTGACCAGGAAATTCCCTGGTCAGAGAGGTTCATTTTTGCTCATTTCTGGGATAGGATCAGGTGATCCAGACAGCTGGGGATTGCCAGGTCTGGGATAGATAGAGAGGGATGAGATGAACAGATAACACGTTGAACAGAGAGTCTTTGTACTGATGAAGGAAATAAAATTCACAAAAATACTTTGCAAACAGCCACCAAGGCCATCTCTCTGAGTCCCGGCGTTCATGTATTTTTTCATTTACAACCCTCAGTCACATGCTAGAAATAGGTCCCCAGGATTCTTTCTGGCAGGTGCCAATAAAAAAGATGGGCTTCAACAAGGTCTCTCACCATTGGGGGCTGAGGAGCTGCCCCTCAAAGTGATCTAGCAGTTTTACATACACGTGTCTACACAGAAAGCTGCAGGACAGGGCCCGGCATAACCCCTGGTTGAGAAGTTTGGGATGGTCAAGACTTCTGCCATCAGCAGGTGCGGCATCCTCAAGACCCACAGCCCCCCATGTTCATCTCCACCCCGGGCCATGTTGCCCCATCGCAGAGCTGGAGGTAAAGATGCCCCAAGGATAATGCACTCACACCGGAGAACACTGTGCCGTGCTAAATCCCCCCAGTGCAACCAGCAAAGCTCCATATCCTCCTAAAGCCTCTGGAGCAAGGCAGACCGCAGGAACCCACTGGATATGGATGGGGGGAGTAAAAAAACAACCACAAAATTGTCCCAAGAGCTGGCACAATCTCGTTGGTCACATTATAGGCACTGGAGGTGAGAGGTCCTCATGTTCTGCCACTAATTGGCCTTCAGCGTCCCCCTTCGACTGAAGTATCACTTTGTCCTTTAAACGTGTGCCCGGAGGAGGCCTGATCCACTGGACATCACTAGGAATAAAGGTGCACATGGAAGACTCCCATCTGTGACATCATCCATTTCACCAAGGAGACTTAACGTGCAAGATTCCAAGTGCACACAGACCATTATGGCAGCCCCGGTGAATCAGTGCAAGGGGGATGAGCTTGAATCAAAAAGAGGATAGGCAAGTGCTGGAGGGGCTGGTCACAGAGTTCAGGGCAGCGAGTTAAGGTGGAGTCTCTTAACTGGTCAAACATAGAACCAATGCTCCCCAATGCATCCATCATAAAAGCAAAAGCAGGTTGATTCAAAGTAAGACAGGCAAGTAGGTTGTGAATGGCTCCTGGGACAATGAGTTTCTCTGGGAAGTCATTAATCAAGATGGGTGCAGTGTCTCTGAAGCCAGCCCTGAAGATACAGAGGAACTGTCCTAGCAGCAACCCAGAGAGCTGGAGAGACACTGGGCAGGAACAAAGGCTGGGAAGAATATCAGAGAGCACTATACAGTGAACACTCTACCCCTTGAAAACATGCAATATAAGAACCTACAAGGAAACCCCAGGACGCAGCTCTAGAAACACGTTTTCAACGAAGAGTATGGGGAAAGAGGTTAGTACTGTGGCTTAATGCTTGTGTTAAACATGGTTTTCCTGAGTTCCATTCCTGGCATCCAAAACAACAAAGACTCCTAAGAACTGCCAAGTATAACATGAATTACATAGAACATATTCAATAAATAAATCTATGTATGAACCTACCCTAAGAATGAAGGCACATAGGAGCTAATGGGCACCAAAGTGTACTAAATTATTTTGTAGACTTGGTCTTTTGGGCAGACCAAAAACGGTTCTAATCATTCTGGTGGCTAGTAGGGTTGAGATTTTACCACTTGCAAACGCAACAGTTTGTCATCTTTTCTACGAATATAACTGAAAAGAGAAGAGTAAAATCCAGGAATGTGACGACCCTTTATAGTTAGTCATCACAGCTGATGTTATTGCCTGCTGAGATGGGAGTTTGGCATTCTGCCAGGTTTCCACCATTTGTAAAATATTTTGATCAAGGGGCCTGTTCATTCTTTCATAGAACCATCAGAAATCTTTCTGTGCACAGTCAAGTACATTTCAACTATCTCTAATCCACCCTACTAAAGAACAATGACAGGGCCATTATCCTAAAATTTTCAGAAATATTTATCCTCAATACTTAGGGAAATCTAATAAAAATCTGAATACTAGGAGTGCAGAGCTGATACAGTGGGAAGGTGCTTGATTGCACAAGACTGATCTGGATTCAAAGTCCAGATCCCCATACGGATACCTATGTTCTCCCTCGCAGGTATGGATGAGCTCACAGCCAAGTGTATGGCCTGAGCAAAGTAGGTGTGACACCTCAAAACACAACAGAGGAATGCCTGAAGTGTGGAGGTTTATATCTTTTTCCATTCCAAAGGATTCACTGAAACATCCTGCTTGATCTCTATCATAAACCCCACCAACCGTGGTCTCTGTCTCAAGTCCAAGCAAAAATGAGGCACTGGGCTGGAGTGATAGCACAGCGGGTAGGGCGTTCGCATTGTATGCAGCCAACCCGGTTTCATTTTCCAGCATTCCATAGGGTCCCCCAAGAACAGCCAGG